>NC_138370.1:129179348-129211884 GCF_054177405.1 Leptonychotes weddellii
CATTTTATTAGCATTTTTATCTGGAACCTTCCCCCTCAATAGATTGTAAGCTGATCTATATAAATAGGGCTTCTATCAAAATAAGATGTAGAAGAATGGAGTGGATGTCCAGACATTAATCCCTTGTTAACTATGTGACCTCAGGCAAGGAAATTAAAAAAAATTCTTTATAACTTCTCATCTTCAACATGAAAATAACAATAACTGCTACATTAGGTGGTTGTGAACATTCAACAAGGAAATGTATGTAAAAATTCTTAGCACAGTGCTTGGCAATTAGTAAATACTCAGTAAATGCTAATTAATACTAATATTATTATATATCTTTGAGCTCTAAATCTATGCCTGTATCAGAGTGGACACTTAGTTATTATTTGTTGTTTGTATTGAAATGAAGGACCCTTCATTTTATGATTTTCTTCTTCATCCATCCCTCTCTCTATCCATGCATTCAGATTATCTGCTATGTGCTTGACACTCAACCCCATTCCCTCCAAAGAGCTCACAATCTTGTCTTCTGAGTCTACATTGATAACTCTTTAATTTTTGTAACTCCCTTCTAGAGTATTTCAGACAGAATTGAATGAAAGCTTTACTAGAATAGCTTAAAATCGTGTTTCTATCACTAGGAAGGGGCAGTGATGGTAAATTTACTGGGGAGACAAGTGGCACAGACAATGTTAATACGTGAGACAAGGTATCTCTGAATATGACAATGTGCTCTATCACATAATACTATACTTTTCTTTATGACCCTGAAGACAATCTCAAGTAACTTTACTTTTTAGTTTATCTCTTATTAAATTTCTACTCTTAAAAGATAAAATACATTGTATCTGTTTTGTTCTTCATCATATCTCTAAATCTAGCAGATTGAATTTTACCTAGTAAGTACTCAATATACATTTGCTAAAGGAAAGAATAAATGAAATAAATAAGTTGTGGAGTTGACATTATGACTTTGTATTTTGGGTGTGGATATGATTGTATTGAAGTAATATGAAACAATGTTCTCTTTTGGGTCTTTGTCTTTTTGGTTTCTTTAAGGCAAGAGTGTGTAGGCATGATTCGATGTGTATGTAGGGAGGTGTGGTAGGGTGGGGTGGAAGTGATCATTTCCCATTGAATGATTCTGGTTTTCTGGAGGGGATACAGTTTTACAGTTGGTAATATGGTTAGGTCAAAGCTCATTTAAAAAATCTCATTGTTTCTACAATATAATTCTGACTTAAGTGAAAATACTACATAAAGCATTAAGCTAAATCAAATTAATACCATGTGTTTTCGGAGTCCTACATCTTACTCAGATACATATGCCAATGATTTCGGCTTTTGGTGTACCTTATTGTTACATGCTTTTAGTGCGTTTGACTTCACTTATATTAATGTGTTAGATAAAACTTAAATAAAGGAGAAATTAAGAATAAGGTATTATTCACATAAACATTGTAGCACCACTATTTTAACCCAAATCTTGGGAGTAAAAATTCTTACAGGAAAGATACCTAAGCTTTTCAAATTATATCTATAAACAGAACTAGAGTCTCAAACAGCATTTATCTCTAAGTCTGAGTTATAGCTCGCTTCATTGCTCCCTAAACACCAAATTTTCCACAATGGATGTGGACATATGTTCTTTCAGTTCAGTATGCTGTAGAGCCCAAGTGTTGCACATTTACACTGGCAGCTCCTTGGGAAGAAAAAAATAGCACAGGGAACATGGAAATCTTACAGTAGAGGAGGTTCGAAATACAAATGTTGAAGTGCTAAGCTCTCAGAAAGTAATAATTTCACTGATTTTTATTAGAAAGAGATATATGAGCGTAGAAATGAATGGTAAATCAGCATTTCTGCCTCTTTACCAGCTTTTATGATCGGCATTAATGGTGGCAACTGTCACAGAGATTACGGCTGCTTTATTTCAAGGGAGTCTAAGAGGCAGAACGTAGTATGAGTATTTTATAAACATGTATTTTTAAAGTCAGCCATTTGAGTTTGCAGGGATGACAGATGATTCCTGGGAGGGCTTAAACAGGGAGAGGGATGGAGTAGAGGAGGGAAGAAAGTGGGGAAAATAGTATCATTTATTTGATGTAGAAATTTGGGTGTTAGCTATAGTCCACATTTCTGTTAGCCATTTTATTCTAGCCTAAGTGTTGCCAAAATTATTTTATTGATCAGCTATCCTGGGATTGAAAAAGCCACATTCTGACCAGGGCCATGTGACTTTTACTTCCTATTACAAATCAGTATGGGCCTCCAGAGTGTAGTTGGTTTAACTACATTTGTGATTATTTTGTTGAAGATAAAATCCCCTGTCACTTCCCAGACCTTCAAGCCCTTATGTGAGGTTTACAAAGTCATAGGGAGGAGATAATCCCTACCATCTTTCTTCTAGTGTGTTCTGTATATTTGATAAAAGGGAGCTAATGTATATGACTATGGTACAAAATGTACCCAAGCAAATTGTTCCTATTGAATAGCAGTAGTACCATTTGCTAGAAAGGAAGCTTTCAGGCAGTTTCTGACTTAAAGATATTTTGTAGATGGAATATATACACACACATGCACACACACACGCTAAAGACATCAGCATTCCTGCTCTGTTCTCATTGCTCTATTAGAGCTGCAGCTATGGAAGCCATTATGATAATGTCTGGAGGTTTTAGAAAATTTGTTGGTACAGAGATGGAGGAAAGACCCATTTAGAGAACCTGACTCTCAGTTTATATAGCTGTCTTCTATAGTAAACTCTTGACATTTCAAACTTCTTTTTTCCCCTTTACTCCCAAGTTGTTAGAATATTTCTTTTGCTCATTTATTCCTTCATCAGCAAACACTTATTTAATATTTAATATGTGTCAGGGATTCTACTAGGTTTTGAGCATACAGTGGTGAATGAGACAGAAACAGTTTCTGTGTCCAGAGAACTCAAAAGGAGAGATGACATATGAGACAAGGAAGTGAATTGCTGGAGAAGCACATGGCCACCTGATTCGGTCTGTAGAGGTTTGGGACAGCTTCCCAGAAGAAGCAGCTTCTAAACTAATAACTGAGGGATGAGTAGGAATTAAATCCCACATCAGATGGCTTCATAAGACAATGTATATGAAATAACTTATAAATTGTGAAGTACTGTGTAGAGATTATATTTTATTACTCATCTTCTTGTAATCAGGTAAATCTTATTGTAATCCTAAAATATCAGGGACCTTAAAATCTCAATATATTTTGATATATATTGTGGCAGCAGTATTGTTATTGGTGGTAGGAAGCATCTTATTTATAGTTGTTGTTTTCCATATCCTGGCCAAATACATCATTTTCTAGAACTGATGCTGTGTAACCAACCATCTAAAATATTTTGCCTGCTTAAATTTAGGGACTCAGTTAGGTCTTTCCTGTTGGGAGGGGCTGGGAAGATGAACAGTTTCTGTCCTGGAGTATAGCCAAGGGGTTATGACCACTGCTTGCCTGATTCATAGGTAGATGGTTTTAGTGTGATAGGGATTCAGAAAAGCTGGGTTCTTGCTCTGATGTATCAATTAGATAGGCAAATGGCCCAAGACAAATCACTTAATTTCATTTGATCTCATTTTCTCATCTGCAAAATGATTTACCTATGAGACAGTCTGTGATAAATTTGCCAGTGCAGTTTAAGTCTAATGTTCCCTGTTTCCTTCCTTCCTTCCTTCTTTTCTTTCTTTTCTTTTTCTTTCTTTTCTATGTAGGCTCCACATCCAGCATGGGCTCGCTTGAATTCATGACCCCGAGGTCAAGACCTGAGCTGAGATCAAGAGTCGGCTGCTTAACCAACTGAGTCACCCAGGTCCCCCCAGATAATTTATTAATGCCTGCTTTTTAAAAAATTTCCTATTAAAACTCTCAATAGAGCTTAAGTTATTTGCTGATTTGCTTACTCCATGGAGCAAGTTTGCTTAGCTATTAATCCAAAAGGAACATGTTCCAATGTTCTATGCCTACAATTCAGAGCCTTCTTCTTAACGTAGACTGTTGGCTTACTTTTTCACTTATTAAACCATCTCAAATAAGGCAACCTTACAGAGAATAATACAGATATGCCTTAAAACAAATCTGTTGTTTGAATTTTACCGACTATGGATATTTTCACAAATTTTGAAACGGTGACTTTGACAATAGTTTCTTCTCTGAAATTTTAGTGGGACCTTTACCCAATGCCATTTCTTCTCCCTCTCCAATGCTTATGTGACCACCAGTCATCACTTTAGGTTTATAGGACAACGGGATATGTGAAGGACACATCAAGATAGATGCCTAACAAGTGAGCCAACATGAAGATTTGAGTAGCACTTTCCTGATGAAAGCTAATTTCTGGGTATTATTAGTCCCAGCAAAGGGAGTCAGACTGCTAAATGACATTTATTTTTATTAAAATTGAACAAACAGTAGTCTTAAGTTGATGCATAAGCTATTGATACTTCCATGTAAAACAAACAGCAGGTCAGAGAACAGGCTATAAAAGCAAGAACAAAACCTATTCATGCCTTTAATTTTCCTGTGGCAATCAGACAATAAGCTGATGCCAACCCCACCTCTGATTTATGAAAATCCTGAGGGAAGAAAACAAATCACACATTTTCTCTCTTCACTTATTCTTATACTAGTACTGCCAGTTTTTTTTAATTGAATTTTTATAATTGACATACTATTTTTGGGTATAAACCTAATGATTTGATATTTGTATACACTATAAAATGATCATCACAATGCCTAGTTCTCCTTTTACCATATTAACTTATATAATATACTATATGATATTATTGACTATAGTCACCATGCTGTATATTACACTCTGTGACTTATTTATGACTGGAAGTTTGTACCTCTTTACCCCTTCTCCTCTTTTGCCTGTCCTAGAATACCCCATCCCTCTGGCAATCACCAATTTGTCCTCTGCATCTATGAGTTTTATTTTGTTTGGTTTGTTTTTTAGATTCCACATATAAGTGGAATCATACAGTATTTGTCTTTCTCTGACTTATTTCATTTAGCATAGTGCCCTTAAGTTTCATCCATGTGGTAGCCAATGACAAGATTTCATTCTTTTATGGCTGAGTAGTATTCCATTGGATATTTATATCACACCTTCTTTATCCATTCAACTATTGATGTTGTCTTAGGTCATTTCCATACCTTGGCTATTATAAATAATGCTGCAGTGAACATAGGGGTGCAGCATGTATGTTTTCAAGTTAGTGTTTGTTTTTACTCAGAAGTGGAATTGCTGGATTATATGGTAGTTCTATTTTTAGTTTTTTGAGGCACCTCCATAATGTTTTCCATAGTGGCTGTACTAATTTACATTCCCACCAGCAGTCCATAAGTGTTCCCTTTTCTCTACATCCTCACCAACACTTGCCGTTTATTGTCTTTTTGATAATAGCCATTTTGACAGGTGTGAGGTGATATTTCATTGTGGTTTCGATTTGCATTTCCCTGATGTTTAGTGATGTTGAGCGTCTTTTCATGTGACTATTGGTCATCTGTGTGCTATCTTTGGAAAAATGTTCAGATCTTCTGTCCATTTTTAAATTGAATTGTTTGGGTATTTTTTGTTGTTGTTGTTATTGAGTATTTTAGATATTAACCCCTTATTAGATATGACTTGCAAATATAATTCTCCCATTCAGTAGGTTGCCTTTTTATTTTGTTACTGAATTTCTTCACTGTGCAGAAGCTTCTTAGTTTGATGTAGTCCCATCTCTTTATTTTTGCTTTTGTTGCCAATGTCTTTGGAGTCAGATCCAAAAAAATTCACCAAAACTGATATCAGAGAAATTCCTTCCTATGTTTTCTTCTAGGAGTTTTATAGTTTCTGGTCTTACATTAAGGTCTTTAGTACATTTTTAGTTAATTTTTGTCTATAGTGTAAGATACTGGTCCAGTTTCCTTTTATTGCATGTGGCTCTCCAGTTTGGTTTGGATGTCCAGTTATTTCAGCACCATTTATTTAAAGGACAATCTTATCTTCATTGTGTTGCCACTCTTTTGTCAAAGATCAGTTTATTTATGTGGGTCTATTTCTCAGCTCTCTATTCTGTTTCATTGATCTATTTGTCTGTTCTTTCACCAATACCGCATAGTTTTATAGTAGTCATGAAGTCGCATAGTGTCAATCCTTAAACTTTGTTCTTTGCCTTTAATATTGTGTTGGCTATTTTGAATCTTTTGCCTCTCCATTTAAACTTTAGAATCAGTTTGTTGATGCCCACAAAATAATTGGATGGGATTTTGATTAGGATTGTACTGAATCTATTGGGAAGAACTGACATTTTGACAATATTTGAGTCTTTCTATTCATGAACATGGGATATAGTCTCCATTTATTTAGGTTTTCTTTGATTTTACTCATCAGAGCTTTGCAGTTTTTCTAATATAGATCTTGTACATATTTTGTTAGATTTATACCTGAGTATTTCATTTTTTGGAGGTGCTAATGTAAATGATAATGTGTTTGTGATTTCAAATTCAACTTGTTCATAGTTGGTTGATTGACTTTTTAACTTTCTATCCTGAAACCTTGCTATAATCACTTATTAATTCCATATTTTTTCTATATATTGCCAAGCTGTTATCTTAATGGCTGTTGCAGTTTGCATTTCCACCAGAAACTGATAAACATTCCTATTCCTAACATTTTCCCTAACAGATTTATTGTAAAACGTTTAGATTTTGCCAATCTGATAGGTGTGCAATGTTTCCTCACTATAGTGGTATTTAGAATTTCTCTTATTAAGTGAGATTGGCCACTTTTTTCTTTAAAGGTTGTTTCTGTGTTCTTGTTCTGTGAACTACTATTCATATTCTTTCATCATTCTATTGGATTGTTGCTCTTTTTATCTGAGGTTTTGGGGAGCTCTTATTATATCATTTATGCTAGCCTTCCATCCCATCCCCTTATCAGTTGTAAATAATTTCTCCAAGTTTTTATGTACATTTTAACTTTGTGTACAGGGTTTCTGGTCTGCAGAATACTTTTAAATTATTAATTATTCATTCTTTCTTGAATTGTTATTGGGTAATAAGATAGTTAGGAAGGTTTCCCTGATCTCAGATTGAAAAGGTATTCATCTATATCTTCTTCCAATTCATATAAAATTTAAATTATTTTTAAAAAAGATCTTTTTTAAGTAATCTGTATACCCAACATGGGGCTCAAACTCATGATCCCGAGATCAAGAGTTGCACGCTCTACAAACTGAGCCAGCCAGGTGCCTCATAAAATTTTAATTTTTTTTTTTTTTACTTTAAATATATGATCTTTCTGAAGTTCATCTTAGTGGATGGTGTGAGATACGGATCTAATTTTGCCGTAGCCAAAAGGCTTTCCAGTTGTCCTGAAGCCAATTATTAAAAAGTCTGCCAGGTAGATTCTAGTCACAGCAGAGTTTGAGAATACAGATTTTAAGAATTTCAGTTTTTTTAGAAGAGGAGTGAAACACTTTGTTACACACACACACATACACACACACGTTAAGTTTCCTGATGTGGAAAATAAATTTTCATACAAAAACTCAAAAAACTCAGGAATGATGTTTTTGAAATAAATGTTAACACATACTTAACCTGGAGCCCAAATTCATTATCTTTCAAGTCTTTTTAACTTTCTCCCATAGTTTTAATTCCAAGTTTGACAATTTAGAGTTTTCTGGAGGGTAATATTCTCTAAGTCTTATTAAAGAAAAATAAACTTAAAAATTGGTTTGTCAAAATATAAATATTAATTCTCTGTGTATTCCATTAAAGACTTCAATAAATGAAAATCAAATATAAAGTAACAAGCTTTTAATAAGTATTTGGACATGATCCAATCTAAAAATTCAGAAAAAAATAAGTTAAACAAAAAAAACAATTTAATCCAAATGTAACATTGTTGCTGATTATAGAGTCTCACTATGTGATTTAGAGCAAAGCTGTTTTCATCTACCCACTCTGAAAATCAGCATGACCACAGGCAGTTATAATCAAATAAATGGTCTTAGAAATAATTTTGTCCAATTTCTGTATTTTCTGAGGGTACAATTATTGCCCATATTGATGCTCTCCAGCTAAAGACCATGAGGAACACACCTGTAGTTAGACAATTTGGATTTACGCTTACTGTAATGAGCCATTGAGGGGGACCACACAACTGGTCATGGGAAATCACAGGACACCTAAGTAGGAGTGTTGGATTTACGCTTACTGTAATGAGCCATTGAGGGGGACCACACAACTGGTCATGGGAAATCACAGGACACCTAAGTAGGAGTGTTGGAAAGGTTTTTAAAGTAGGATTTCAGTGTTGGTTAGGTGATTTGGGGTAAGATGTCAGGAATCTTAAATCTTTGTTCTGAGGCCTTGTTCTGGATTGGATGCTGTCAGGAAGCAGGGCTAATTCTGATTGGGTATTTAGTATATCTTACTTAGAAGGAGGGGAGACTAGAGGGAAGCTAAAACTAGGCAGCATTCACTCATATTACTCAAGACAGGGAGATGTGGGATGGTTTTTCTGGTTTGAACAATGTTTACATTCTTCTCTGTGTTCAGACATGATTATAGAGTGGTCTTTTTTCTGTTTTTTTTTTTTTTTAATTTGAGCATAGTTGACACAATGTTACATTAGTTTTAGGTATACAACATAGTGATTCAACGTCTCTTTAAGTTATGCTATGCTCACAAGGGTAGCCACCATCTGTCACTGAACAACACTATTCTAGTACCATTAACTATGTTCCCTATGCTGTGCCTTTGATTCCCATGCCTTATTCGTTACAGTCTTGTTTCTGTCTTGATATCATAGTCAGAGAGTGCTTTGTCTGATGTTGGTGTTCTGTGAGAAAGTGTTCAGGTAGTTTCCAGGTGTCAGGAGCTGCTTTTTTCTTTTGCACTCCAAAAAAAAAAAAAAGGCAGAATTTTTCCTTTTTGGTTCAATTTGTACACAATAAAATATACCTGTATCAGTCAGGGTAACTAGTTCCAGCTGCTCTAGCAGATAATCCCTAAATCTCAGTTGCCTAACACAATCATATTTTTCTCATGCACATGAAATCCAATACAGACCTTCCTTATTGGGCCAATCTTCAGGCCTCATCCATCTTGTGTACCACATGTAGCCATCCTCCATATGTGGCTTCCAAATATGCCACAGGAGGAGAAGAGAAAGTGGAGAAAGCACACCAGGTAATTTAATACCTCACTGCAGAAGTGACACACTTCACTTTTCTTATATTCTTTTGGCCAAGATTAGTCAATCATCCCATATAGATTTTAGGGGGTCTATTAGTTAGGGTTCTCCAGAGAAACAAAACAGAACTGAGGGTGCGTGTGTGTGTGTGTAGAGAGAGAGAGTGAGAGAGAGAGAGAGAGAAAGGGAGGACTTTATTTTAAGGAATTGGCTCACATGATAATAGAGACTGGTAGATCCAAAATCTGCAGGGTAGATCCAAAAGGCAGGACACCCAGGGAAGAGCTGATGTTGCAGTTGAAGTCTGCAGGCCGTCTACTGGCAGAATTCCTTCCTGTTCTGAGGAGGTCAGTCTTTGTTCTATTCAGGACTTCAGTTGATTAGATGAGGCCCACCCACACTATGGAGGGCAATCTGATTTACTCAAAGTCCACTGATAGAAATGTTGACCTCACCCAACAAACACCTCCACAGAAACATCTAGAAAAAATGTTTGACCAAATATGTAGGCACCAGGGCCCAAACTGACACATAAAATTAATCATTGTAGGGAGGTATGTGATTTCTGTCTGGATTTTCTGCCAAACCACTTGGAATTGGCAATTTGCAGCATGAGTCTTTGGTTGCCAGCCAGCTTTCTTGCCAAAACACTCCTTTTACTAATATATATGTTTTCAATAAAAATGCATATTTTATAAACATATATTTATTCACATTTTAACTCAGAGCAAAAACCTGACATTTACCTAGCATGATTTTATACGCTGTGTGATAGGTAGGATGTGTATTGTTATTTCCATTTTACAGATAAAGAAATGAAACTAAGGTGACTTCTGTGGGGTTACGTGGTAAGGAAGTGAAAGGCCCAAGTCCAGAAATCCAATCTTCACTTCTTTTATCCACTATTGACACATACATAACAAAACAAATCAAAGGGAATAAAACAAATCATTCTTGGAATTTTGGATTTATATCATCTGCCAATAGGGAAAAATGTCTGTAACCTTGCATCTTTATAAGATATGAAAATAAAAATAATTGACATAATTTCAGTTCTTATCCAAAGTGTAATGGCAATATCATGGAGTATTTAGGCTTTCTGTAATATGGGAGGAATGATTAGTCCAAAAGGTGATGCGGTGGCATGACGATGTGGATTAATTATATTTAGGGCTTTTAATAATAATTGAGCTCACTGGTATGAGACTTATAAGAGGTGCACAGTGGTGAGCAAACTCAGTGGACCTGCCAGGCTTTCTAAAGTAAGTGCAAGCCAATTGCCCGCTCCTGAGTTTAAGAGCCAGTGGCAGAATTATGCCAACGGCTTCTGTGTTGCTTCTAAGAGACTGCTGAGACATCATGCAGCTGCTCAAACAAGGGTCAGGAAAACCAAACTCTTCGTAGTGGTTTCAAATATACATATTCTATATAAGCTGAATACAGCACAGTCTGAATTCATGGTTATGATAACTCTTTTTAATTCCTTTAAAGATGACATATCCCTGGCATATAGGAGGGTAATGCCAGTGAACCAGAAAGATGCCCCCAGGAGAAGATTTCGTTCAAAATGAGCCCCTAGGGCATTTTGGAGAAAATCATATTTAATCACGATGACAGAAATTTAAAATAGCCTCTTTTCACTGTACCAGTCTTCCTCCTTGTATCCACTTTTTGCTAGCAAGGCCAAGGAGCCGGCAACTTGACAAAAGATTTCTGCGACTTTAGTAGGAAACAGATGTTGAAGTATTAACCCTACTTTTTCTGGCACCTGAACTGACATTCAGTTTATGGGAGGGAAGTGAGATAGAGAAACCATGGGGCTGACTAGAAGAGGGAGCAGGTGCTGGTGGATCAGAGCTGAGGAGAATGCCACGCTTGCTGGATGATTGCATGTGTGCGAACCATAATACATCAAAAAATTCCCTAAATTGTTCTCTATCTCCCCAGTCGTTTCTACTGATTCATGTTAGTTCTTTATTTATATCTGCTGTTAAGAATGCCACAGAAGAAAAGGGGACTGTGGGTAGAATCAGTACTTGGGATTTAAAAAAAAAAAAGCTTTAGCATTATTTTCTTCGTTGTCACGTTTCACTGATTCAGAACAACTGGTGATTTCTCTCTCTATAGCTTTAATTATGTTTGCTGTCAGAGACATAAGCCATAGGAAAGGACAGGACAGCAACTTTATTTTAAGCTGGATTGAGTATCAATAAATCTCCCCAATTCCTATCAGCTCGAGAATTATAGTTCTTCTCTCTAAGAAATAGTATATACTTTAGGTTTTTTAAGTTTAACTTTTGAGTTGTGAAGTAACAATTTTACTCTTAAAACATTAGCCAGAGTGGGGCTAGAACTATAATAATTAGGTAACATTTTATAAATATACACAAAGAGGGTATACTGTTATGGTAGTAATGTCCACAGATTAAAAACTTCTGAGCATGTGTAAGGAGTAGAATATGTTAAAAAAAAAAAAAAAGGAAGTAGAATATGTGCTAAAATTGTATTTAAAGTAGTATGAAGTAGATTTTAAGCAACTTCTGTTTAATATTCATAAGGGAATCTTTTCCCTATATATGGAAATCCAATTGTACTTCAAAGTATTTACCCCAATTGATAATGTGTGATAAAAATATATTTAAAAGGCCTAATTTATTCCTCTGATGTAAGATTAAGATGAATGTTCATATTTTCTTTTTTTAAAAGGGATTTTAATACTAGTATTAGTATTTTTCTTTTTTAAAAAATTGAGGTATAATTGACATACAACATTATGTTATTTCAGGTATATAACATAATGATTTGAGAGTTTGGTAAAATAGTTTCTCTTGTGGGCAGGCCTCATTAAGAAGAACAGAATGCCTTGGGTCTATTTCCAAATAGTTACTTGTCCCTCCCCTGCTGGAAGTGAAGCACATTTTCTCCAGTCTTCAGTGTGAGACGCTGATGGGGATCCTGGAGAAATTTTTTGTGGCATTTCCCTCAAATGGAGGATGGCTTCCCCACCCAGCACTCTCTCACACCATTTACAGGGAGTGTGTCACTGGTTTTCCAAGCAAAGCCCCAGTCACCTCCTTGACCCTGCTAACAAACACACTAGCTGTCTCTGCAAAAGCCTGGACCCAAGGTCAACTGACATGTTCCAGCATATGAACAAGCAAGGTCCTGCATTCCTCTTACCTGAGATAGGAGCCCAACACCCCATCTAGTTTATGCCCATAGCCCCTTCTCCTTGTCTTAAGATAATCTGAATTTTCCCTCATTCTGATGTTAAGTCTCTACCTCAAAGTGAACATGGGATGTATGTTACATATATGTTTGCTCAATGTACATGCTCCATCCTTCTTTGTGAACTCATGAATAGTCATATTTCCCTGCCCTTTTCACCAATTTGTATGTAATCTCAACCTCTATGAGTATAAAAAACTTATTCTCTCTACCTTCAGGAAGGCAGATTTGGCAATGCTTCCCTCTGATTAGGCTTCCATCTGATAATTCTCATTAGGCTTCTCTTATGATAAAATTTTCTCTGCTTCAAAAATGAATAAACAAACAAACAAAAGCCATAATGATTCAATATTTGTATATAATGCAAAATGATTTCCACAAATAAGTCTAGTTAATATTTGTCACCCTATATAGTTACAAAATTTTTTTCTTGTGATGAGAACTTTTAAGATCTATTCTTTTAGCAACTTTCAAATATGTAATAGAGTATTATTAACTGTACTTACCACATTGCATATTACATCCCCATGACTTATTTATTTTGTAACTGAAAGTTTGTATCTTTTGACTTCTTTCACCCATTTCATCCCCTACTCCACCCACCACCTCTGCTAATCACCAATTTTTTTCTGTTTTCTGTATTTATCAGCTTGGGTTTTGTTGTTGTTGTTGTTTTGGTTTTGTTTTAGATTCCACATATAAATGAGATCATATGGTATTTGCTTTCTCTGTTTGAGTTATTTCACTTAGCATAATGCCCTCAATGTGCATCCATGTTGTCACAAATGGCAAGATTCCATTCTTTTCTATGGCTGAATAATGTTCTATTGTATGTATATCACATTTCTCTTTTTTCATCTGTCATTGGACACTTAGGTTGTTTCCATGTCTTGTCTACTGTAAATAATGCTGCAATGGACCTAAGAGTGCATATATCTTTTCAAGTTAGTGTTTTCATTTATTTCAGATAACCACTCAGAATTGGGATTGCTGGATCATATGGTAGTTCCATTTTCAGTTTTTTTGAGAAAGCTGTTGACTATCTGTATGTCTTTTTGGAAAAATGTCTATTGAGATCCTCTGCCCGTTTTTAAATGGGATTATTTGTTTTTTTTTGCTATTGAGTTGTAGGAGTTCTTTATATATTTTGGATATTCACTATTTCTCAGATATGTGATTCGCAAATATTTTCACTTATTCAGTAGGTTGACTTTTCATTTTGTTGACTGTTTCCTTTGCTATGCAGATTTTTTTTAGTATGATGTACTCCCACTTAATTATTTTCTCTTTTGGAGTCAGTTCCAAAAACTTGTTGCCAAGACTAATGTCAAGGAGCTTACTGCCTGTGTTTTCTGTGTTTTCTTCTAGGAGTTTTATGGTTTCACATCTTACATTCAAGTCATTAATCCATTTTGAGTTAATTTTTGTGTATGGTGTAAGATAGTGGTCCAATTTCATTCTTTTACATGTGGCTATTCAATTGTCCCAATATTATTTATTGCAGAAACTGTTCTTTCCCCATTGTATATTCTTGCCTTCTTTGTCATAAATTAATTGACCATATATGTATGGTTATATTTCTGGGCTCTCTATTTGTTCCATTGATCAATGTGTCTGTTTTTATGCCAATACCATATTGTTTCAAGTTAGGATAACTTTGTAATATAGTTTGAAATCAGGGAGCATGATGCCTTCAGCTTTATTCTTCTTTCTCAAGATTGCATTGGCTATTTGGGGTCTTTTGTGGGTCCACACAAGTTTTAGGATTGTTTGTTCTACTTATGTGGAAAATGCCATTGAGATTTTTTTTTTTTTTATTTGAGAGAGAGAGAATGAGAGACAGAGAGCATGAGAGGGAGGAGGGTCAGAGGGAGAAGCAGACTCCCCGCTGAGCAGGGAGCCCGATGCGGGACTCGATCCTGGGACTCCAGGATCATGACCTGAGCCGAAGGCAGTCGCCCAACCAACTGAGCCACCCAGGCGCCCCTGCCATTGGGATTTTGATAGGGATTGCATTAGGTAGTAGGTTACTTTGGGTAGTATGGATATTTTAACAATATTCTTTCAATCCATGAGCACGAAATATCTTTCCATTTTTTGGTATGTCTTTTAAAATTTCTTATCAATGTCTTATAGTTTTCAGAGTATAGAGGAATTTCACTTCCTTGGTGAAATTTATTCCTAGGTATTTTAATTCTTTTTCATACAATTGTAAATGGGATTGATTGTTTTCTTAATTTCTCTTTCTAGATAGTTTATTAGTGTATAAAGATACAACAGATTTTTGTATATTGCTTTTGTATTTTACAAATGTACTGAATTGTTTCATTAGTTTCAACAATTTTTTGGTGACATCTTTAGGGTTTTCTCTGTATAATACCATGTCATCTGCAAATACGGTAAATATTTTCTGTTCAACATTTTATTGCTTATTAAGCAAAGGTTTAACCATATGATTGTCAGATTTGTATGGCTTTTCTAAAAAATAAACCATTTTTATTTAAATTGGATTATGGTAGCCAACTGATCAGATATAAGCTAATGATGATTCTGAAAAACAACTTCTGTGATCTAATTGGATGCCAGTGGGTGTGAAGAATTGTGCATGCAATGTTATTTTATAACATTTTTCCTATTTGGTGGTTTTGTGTATGTGTTAGGAGATTCTCATTCATATTTCTATCACCTAATAAGAGGACTTATCACTCTTTTATGCACTACTTATTCCTGAAGAGGTGTTACTTGATGTTGTTTTTCAAAGGGAATATCATACAGAAGAATTCTATAATGCATAAGACCTCACACAAAATCACTGTGGTATTTAGCCTGTAAAATACAAATCCCATTTTGTTAATGCAAGAAGCTAGTGTGGCTTGAATAGAAGTGGTAGAGGTTGGAATATATAAGGCTGTTAGGCCATGATTAGGAGTTTGAATTTTCTTCTATATAAGTCAAAACGAGGAAAGACATTGGCAGGTTTTGAGCAATGGTGTGAAATTATCTGATTTTTATTTTAAAATGTTTACTTTGGCTACTGTGTAGAAAATGGCCTGAAGTGGAACAAAAGCAGAAGCAAGGAGAAGCAATAGGAGGCTCCTGGAATAGCCTGAGTTATGAAGGTGGCTCTGTGGGGAGACATGCTGGATTTGGGATATCTTTTAAGGGTAGAACTCTCAGGACTTACTGATGGATTAGATGTGGGGTGCATAAGCATGAGGACAAACAAGATGACTCCTAGGTTTTGAGCTTGAGCAAATATACGGAGTGTGGTACTAATTATCAATTATAAACCTAGACTAAAAATTTAATAGTCTTAAAATTATTAAAACATGTAAAAATCACATTCTTCATTCAATATCATTACTTCTAAAAGCCAGAGAGGTGTATAATGTATGGTCAACTAATTATCCTGCATTTTGACATTGAAAGTATATCATTAGAAAATTGAAGATAAAAAGATTATTTAAGTAGTAAAAAAGACCACCATGCTTTCTTATATCACTCTATTTGTGACATGGTTATTGTAGACTCCTGGGTAGATGGGTAATAGGACTGACTCAAATGACATTATGGACTCCATTTCTATCCTCCATTAGCTTTACATTCTTCTTTGTGGGATTCTTACATAATCAGGCCAGGTAGGTTTCAAACAGGATCCTGTTTAGGTTGAATCTTTCAGAAAGAGAATAATAAAATGCTAAGTGAAGACAACTTCCTAACACATTTCAATATTTCCTATCTGATACTGAACTTGACCAGAGATGGAAATAAATTTAGAGGCATCGTAAATGTCCTTTCCCCATATTCTTAGATTTTATATTCAAAGAACTAAAATAAAAATGTGTTGGTCCCTGATGTTTAATTGCAGAATGAAGTGCAGTTCTGATTCCCTGAATTGGTAAATTTTTATCTCTGTCTTCCAATTTTACTTTTCAGTGGAAGAAAGGTGACACATGATATGACTGGCACTATGTGTTCTCTTCTGGGCTTTCCCCAGATAATGAAGAACAGCAAATAGTTTATCTGATCTTTCACTGTGATAAAGATGATACACACTGTCTTGTAGTCTAAACATTGATGTACAGAGCTGTAATCACACCTGACTGGTAGGCAGACCAGTTGTCTTTGTCTTCAATCTCTCCTGTTGTACTGCTGTGAAGTGCTGTCACAATGACTGATAGGGGGATTGAAGCTGTAAATTCAGGGGAATGATTCTGTTATACAAGCAGAAATGGTGTCTTTCTTGTAGAGCAATCCTTATGCGTAAGTAGAGTGGAAACCACCCACATGTGAGAGGTTTCAGCTCTAAAGGAAGACAGCTTCATTGCATTCCAAAATCTCTCTCTTATTCCCTTGAGGATGTCCAAAGTTACACAGGTGAAATTACAGTCTTTAATTCAAGCTTAAGTAAGGATGCAAATGACTTAAATGGGTGACTTATTAAGATCAAATGGCCATGATGCAAGTTTTGAGATAATGGAGAAGAATACAAACTCATCAAACACTTGGAGCTGGAGAAAATGGAATTGTTATCAGAGCAGAGGAAAAAAGGCATTGAAGAAGAAAAAAATTGCCTACATCACAATTTTGTCTTGGATTGACCCTATAATTTTTCTCTAAGTAGTAGGTTGCCCTATGAGTTTAGCCGTCTATATGCGTCTGTGATTGTCTGTCATTGCTTTCTTTAAATTGTGTAACATGTAAACAACAGAAAAACCATTAGAATACTTGCCTACATTTTCAATTTAGTCGATTACCACTGATTTATCTGTTTCTGACATGTTTTCTATTAAGGAGGAGTCTCTCTAAACATGTAAAGTGTTACACCTAATTAACATTTGACAAAATTGCTACCTGGCTAGTTCTGGCTATCTTTGCAAAGTTCTTGAACATTTTCATGGCAAAGTAAAAACACAGGATCAAAGAATCATGTGTATTTTGGAAAGTAAATTAAATTCTTTGAACTTTTTCTCTAGACTTACTCTACCACTAGAGGCAGCTTGAACTGATAAAACCAGTTGGTTGAGAGACAGGCATTCTATTTCTTGGTGTACAATTTTGATTTCTACATTTAACCTGTTTTACCTTATTTGAAAAATGGAAATAATATCTGCTACTCCTCAACTCAAAGCAATGTTATAATCAAGTAGATTTTTAAAAGTTTATGCAAAGGGGGCAGGGACTTTTAGAATGGCAGAGTTTGTCTGATTGACTTATTTCACTTAGCATAATACCCTCCAGTTCTATCCATGTCAATGTAAATGGTAGGTAGTCATCCTTTCTGATGGCTAATATTCCATTGTATATATGAACCTCATCTTCTTTATCCATTCATCTGTTGAAGGACATCAGGGTTCCTTCCACAGTTTGGTTATTGTGGACATTGCTGCTATGAACATTGGGGTGCACCTGCCCCTTCTTTTCACTACATCTGTATCTTTGGGGTAAATATCCAGTAGTGCAATTGCTGGGTCATATGGTAGCTCTATTTTTAACTTCTTAAGGAACCTCCATACTGTTTTCCAGAGTGGCCATACCAGCTTGCATTCCCACCAACATATGGTTTCACTCATATGTGGAATATAAGTAAGAGTGCAGAGGACAATAGGGGAAGGGACAGAAAACTGGATGAGAAGAAATCAGAGAGGGAGACAAACCATGAGAGACTTTTGACTCCAGGAAACAAACTGAAGGTTGCGGAAAGGGAGGTGGGTGGGGGGATGGGGTAACTGGGTGATGGGCATTAAGGAGGGCACATGATGTGATGAGCACTGGGTGTTATATGCAACTAATGAATCATTGAACATTATATCAAAACTAATGATGTACTATATGTTGGCTAATTGAATTAAAAAAACAAAAAGAATTTAGAATGGTAGGGTTTGGAGCTTGGTAGACTCTCCTTAACAAACAACAATTTACTGATGAAAATGATAAAAAAAATTAAGATTTTAAAACTGTCCTAAGGAATACAGAGAATGGAAAAAAATTAATTCAAGAAAATCTACTAAATCTTTGGACAGGCAGAAAAAGTAGTGGTGTTGAAGTCATTATTTGCTTCCTTACACTTCCCCCTACCAGCATCCCTGCTCTATGTTAAGGAAGCTGTATTCCATGTGTATACACCCAAGAAGACAGGGGCTCCTTCTCCCTTTAGCTCCCAGTCTAGGGTTAAAGTTTCATTTCTGGAGGGACAGGTTGCCATTTCTCATCCTTCACAGCACCATGTTGCAGGTAGGGGCACGGAGAGAATTGGATCTCCCCTCTTCTACCTAGCCACTGCTCGAAGGGCAAGAATTCCACTCCAACCTGATCCCAATATTCTTATGAAAATGCAAGAGAACCTGAACAGCTGAAATGATTTTGAAAAGGAGTGTGGGAGTATTCACAGTTGGTGATTTTAAAACTTAACACAAACCTATAATCAAGACAGTGTGGTACTGGTATATGGATAGACATATAGATCAATGAGATAGAATTGAGAGTCCAGAAAGAAACTCACACTTACAGTCACTTGATTTTTGACACCGGTGCTGAGACAATTCAATCAATAATCTTTCAGTGAATAGTGCTGGGAAACTGAATATCCACATGCAGAAGAATGAAATTAGATCCTTACCTCATATCATATACAAAAATAACACAAAATGGATTATAAACCTAAATGTAAGAAGTAAATCTATAAAACTCTTAGAAGAAAAGAATCTTCATGATCTTGGTTTGGACAATGTTTTCTTAAGTACAATACCAAGAGTGTAAGCTACAGAAGGAGAAACATAAATTGGATACATCAAAATTTAAAACTTTTGTGCTGAAAACAATGTCATCAAGAAAGTGAAAAGACAATCCACAGAATGAGAAAGTTTTTGCAAGTCATATCTGATAAGGCACTTGTATCTAATCTATCATCTATGTATATTATAATTCAATAATAAAAACATCTAATAAATCAATTTAGAAAAAGGACATAGGATCTGAATTGTCATTTCTTCAAAGAAGATTCATGGCCAGTAAGCACTTGAAATGATGCTCAACATCATTAGTCATTAGACAACTGCAAATCAAAACTCCAATGAGATAATACTTCATATTCAATAGATGGATATAGTAAAAAAAAGTCAGTTGCAAATATTAATGAGAATGGGGAAAAACTGGAACTCTTTTATGTTGCTAGTGGGAATGTGAAAACGGTATAACCCTTTGGAGAACAGTTTGGCATTTCTTCAAAATATTAAGCACAGAGTTCCTATATGACCTAGCAGTTCAACTTTTACGTATCTACCAAAGATAAATAAAAGCATATATCTACACAAAAAACTTGCATATGAAAGTTCAGAGCAGAATTACTCATAATAGCCAAAAAGTAGAAATAAGCCAAATGTGCATTCACTGATGAATGGAGAAATAAAATGTGTATAACCATACAATGGAATATTATTCAGTGATAAAAAGAAATGAGGGACTGATACATGCCACAAAATAAATAAAACTTGAAAACAAGCTAAGTGAGAAAAGACAATCACAAAAGACCTCATGTTGTATGATCCTATTTATATAAAATGTCCACAATAGGCAAATCTGTAGAGGTTGGAAATAAGTGGTTATCTAAGGCTGGGGGTGGAGTGGGGCAGAGGCAAATAAGGGCCTGGGCTTTTTTGTTTGTTTTGTTTTTTGGTTTTTTTTGAGAAGACAAAATGATCTAAAATTAGACTGTGATGATGGTTGCATAAGCCTGTGAATACTAAATAAATATTGAAATTGTAAAAAAATATTGTATTGTAAATAATACAATAATATTGTATTAAATATTAATATTAAATAAAAATATTGAATTGTACACTTTAAATGGACAAATTATATGTTTATTAATTATATCTCAAGAAAGCTTTTTAAACAAGTAAAAAGGTTAGCATTAAAAAAACACTTATGTAAAACACATAAGCTTTTAATATTGATGTAATTTTTGATAATTATGTTTATCTTATAAAGAGAAAAGGCAAAGCCATTTTTCTCTCAAAAATAATCTTTTGCCTTTATAAAATGATTTTAAGTGATTACACTATTTAACTTAAAGAAGTTAATTAAAACCTAACAGGTTCTCTCCTTTGGGGTAGTTCATATTTTAATGAGGGAGTAAGTTCATGGTAAATGTGGAAGAAAAGAAATCCATTCCTCATTGTACAGGAATTTTTAAAGACGCATCTACATCTGTGCAACTTAGTAGAAAACAGATTTCTTCCCTATGACATTTCAGTGAACATACTACTTAAACTTTTTTTAAAACTATTTTTTGAGTAAATGAGAAAATTTCGTTCTATAAACAGCTTTATAATTTTAAAAAAAGATTTTATTTATTTGAGAGTGATAGAGAGGGAGTGTAAGCGAGCCTGACATGAGGCTGGATCCCAGGACCCTGGGATCATGACCTGAGCTGAAGGCAGAGGCTTAACCAACTGAGCCACCCAGGTGCCCCACAGCTTTATAATTTTTAATACTGAGGCTATGTTTTCATAAAAACTCAAATTGACTAAACAGTTAAAAATGAAAAATAAATTATAATTCTGATATAATATGACACTTGCTACTATTGACATATGTCAAATTTATAAAGTTAATTTGTTTAAATCTTACCCGTCATTTCCATTCCAAGACCATATTACCTATATTTTTGTGTCACCCACTGCTGCCAAGTAGAAGTGTCTTGAATATGAACTTAAGAGCAGGTTCTTTGCCAAGAAAGACCAGTTGAAGAGTTGAAAAAAATGTATATGATCTAGTGGATTACATCTTAATAAAATCAAACAGTTGAAGTAGTAGATATTAAAAACAAGAGAAAATATCACTTGAAGATGGATGACCAGATATAAACTATCCTTAATCTGCAACTGTTTTTAATAACCACCGTTTAACTCATTCTAACTCTGATGTCTTCTTAATCTGATGAGAACTCACACTGAAATTTTGGCTATTGAAAGGAAGAGTTAGTTTTAGGCCTGTCTAGAGCTTCTTGTTTCCTGGTTCTGCTGTGTTCTGCTTGTCAAGGTAGCCTTTAGAATAACAGCTGAAAAAATTTTTTCTTATTATAAAGGATCAAGTAGAAAATTTTTTTAGCTTTGTGACAACTATTCAAGTCTTGTAGTATAGAAACAGCCATAGGCAGTATGTAATGAATGGGTAGTGGCTGTGTTCTGGTAAAAGCTTCTTTACAAAAACAGGCCAGTGGACCATGGTTTGCCAACGGGCTTTAGACTTTAATTTACTTGGAACTCATGAATTTCTCCCTGTTCTAAATTGCTCTTTGCTAGAAACTTAGATGTGTTTATTAGGGGGAGGGTTGATTCTTTTGCATATGGGACAGGAGGGTGGTCTCATGATGATGTTCATCTAGTCAGGATATCTACCATCACTATACAAAAACAAACACTGTTGGTTTTCACCAAGAGTAAGGGGAACTCTTCTGTCAAGGTTTTTCCTTTAGAATGTTTCTCTGCTCTTCATTTTTAGGTTCTTAAATGAATTTAAAAAACTTTAGCTATTATAATTTCTTACTTTTGACCAGAATATTTGTATTTATCTTTATCTTTTGGGTCTTTAACAACTGGTTTATACCTGGGTTGCCATATTTAGCAAATAAAAATATAGGATTCTCAGTTAAATTTGAATTTTAGATAAACAACAAATGAATTTTTTTGTATTTTAAGATTATTTATTTTTGAGTATAGTTGAGATGCAGTGTTACATTACTATCAGGTGTGCCACTTAGAGATTTGACGAGTTTATACATTATGCTACGGTCACCACAAGTATAGCTGCCATCTGTCTATTGTTATTACGATATCATTGACTCTATTCGTTATACTGTGTTTTTTATTCCTGTGGCTTATTCATTCCATAACTGGAAGCCTGTATCTCCCTTTCCCCTTCACCTGTTTTGCCCATCCCTCTCTGCCCTTCCCTCTGGCAACCATCAGTTCTCTGTATTTATATCTCTCATTCTACTTTTTGTTTGCTTATTCATTTTTTAATTTTAATTTCATTTTTTTAAAGTAATCTGTAGCTACATCCAATGTAGGGCTTGAATTTACAACCCTGAGATCAAGAGTCAGCATGCTCTACCAACTAAGCCAGCCAGGCACTCCATGTTTATTCATTTTTTTCGATTCCATCTATGAGTGGAATCATGTGGTATTTGTCTTTCTTAGTCTGACTTATTTTACTTAGCATAATACTCTCTAGGTCCAATCCATGTTGTCTGAAATGGCAAGATCTCATCCTTTCTTATGACTGTATAATATTCCATTGTGTATATAGGCCACATTTTCCTTATCCATTCATTTCTTGATGGACACTTAGGTTGCTTCCATAGCTGGGCTATTGTAAATAATGCTGAAATAAACATAGGGTCACATACATCTTTTTGAGTTAGTGTTTTTTTTACCCTGGGTAAATACCTAATAGTGTATCATATGATATTTCTATTTTTAATTTTTTTGAGAAATCTCCATACTGTTTTCCACAGTGGCTGTACTGATTTACATTTCCACCAATAGTGCACGATGTTTCTCTTTTCTCTACATCCCAGGCAACACTTTTTATTTCTTGTCTTCTTGATTTTAGCCATTCTAACCAGTGTAAGGTGATATCTCATTGTAGTTTTGATTTGTATTTCCCTGATGATGAGTGATGTTGAACATCTATTTATATGTCTGTTGGCCATTTGTGTATCTTCTTTGGAAAAATGTCTATTCAGGTCTTCTGCCCATTTTTTAAAAGATTTATTTATTTATTTATTTGACAGAGAGAGACACAATGAGAGAGGGAACACAAGCAAAGGGAGTGGGAGAGGGAGAAGCAGGCTTCCTGCGGGCAGGGAGCCCCATGCGGGGCTTGATCCCAGGACTCTGGGATCATGACCTGAGCTGAAGGCAGACGCTTAACGACTGAGCCACCCAGGCACCCGTTCTGCCCATTTTGTTTAATCAGAAATTTTTGTTGTTGAGTTGTATGTGTTATATGTTTTGGATATTAACTCCTTATTGGATATATCATTTGCAAATATCTTCTCCCAGTCAGTAGGTTGTCTTTTTGTTTTGTCGATGTTTTCTTTTGCTATACAAAAGATTTTCATTTTGATGTAGTTCCAATAGTTTATTTTATTTATTTATTTATTTTTGCTTTTGTTTTCCTTGCCTTAGGAGATGTATCTAGAAACATGTTGCTATGGCTGATGTCAGAGATTGCTGTCCGTGTTCTCTTCTAGAATTTTTGTAGATTCAGGTCTCATGTTTAGGTCTTTAATCCATTTTAAAATTATTTATTTATTTATAAGATTTTATTTATTTATTTAAGAGAGAGAGAGAGCACAAACAGGGGGAGCAGCAGAGGGAGAGGGAGAAGCAGTCTCCCTGCTGAGCACCCTTCCCTCCCCGCCATGTGGGGCTCAATCCCAGGACCTTGGGATCATGACCTGAGGTGGGGGCAGATGCTTAACTAACTAAGCCACCCAGGTGCCCCCATTTTAAATTTATTTTTGTGTTTGGTATTAAAAAGCACTTTAGTTTCATTCTTTTACATGTAGTTGTCCAGTTTTCACAGGACCATTTATTAAAAAACTATCTTTTCCGCATTGTATATTATTGCCTTCTTTGTCATAGATTAACTCATCACACATATGTGGGTTTATTTCTGGGGTCTCTACCCTAAGCCATTGATCTATGTGTCTATTTTTTGTGCCAGTACCATACTGTTTTGATTGCCACAACTTTGTAGTATATCTTGAAATCTGGAGTTGTGAGACCTCTTTTTTTCTCAGAATTGCTTTGGCCATTTGGGGTCTTCTGTGGTTCCATACAAATTTTAGTATTATTTGTTCTAGTTTTGTGAAAAATATTATTGGTATTTTGATACTGATTGCATTGAATCTATAGATTGCATTTGATAATGTAGATATTTTGACAATATTAATTCTTCCAATCTGTAAGCATGGAATATCTTTCCATTTGTTTGTGTCATCTTCAATTTCTTTCAGTGTTTTCTAGTTTTCAGAGTACAGGTTTTAACTTCTTTGATTAAGTTTATTCCTAGATATTTTATTCTTTTTGGTGTAATTGTAAATGGTGTTTTGTTTTGTTTTTTAAATTTCTCTTTCTGTGACTTCTTTGTTAATGTATGGAAATACTACTGATTTCTGGGTGTTAATTTTATCCTGCCACAAAATATCCTGCCATTTTACTGAATTTGTGTATTAGTTCTAATAGTTTTTTTGGTAGAATCTTTAGGACTTCCTATTCATAGTATCATGTCATCTGAAAATAGTGACAGTATAACTTCTTTACCAATATTGATGCTTCTTATTTCTTTTTCTTGTCTGAATGGCTAAATAAATTAATGCAGTGTTTGAGGCACCCAGATATAAAAGTCTGTTTCTTCTCTGAAATTAAAATATAATGGGGCATTCTGCATTTTATATTGCAATGATAGTTATCCTCCATCCCAACCCTCCCAAAACATTCAGAAAATAAGTTTCAGTTACCATCATAAAGGTTTCATCAATTATTGAAGTTTGCTCTAAATGTCCTTTCAGCTACTTTTCATATATTTTACTGAAGTCTTCCTATAATGGTTTCAGATTACCTACTGTAAATAAAGCAAATTGTACATATTATCTACCCTTAAGGAGCTTAGCAACCATTTCCTATGCATACTTTTATTCTGTTTCTTGTTTCCTAGCCTTCCAAACTATCCAATTAACCAATCAAATACTCTCTCACTTTACATGCACTAATGTGTTACAGCTATTTATCAATGTCTTTACTCTTTTTCTATTATTTTATTTTTTCTTACCTAGACAATGATTTGTGCCCCACACCAACTGCATCTAGACACAAGCAAGACATATATTTTTAAAGTTTTATTACTATTTAAAAACTTATCAAAATAGTACATGTACATTATTTAACAAGTAAAAACAGTAGGCTAATATATAATAATAGTCATCTGCCTTATTCTCTGCAGTCCTGGTTTCTACTACCTTGTATAACCCTGTTCACATCTTTTTAGTTGATTGATTATTCTGATAAATGGCCTCTATTTATATTGATATTTCTTTTCTTTAAAAGATTTATTTATTTATGAGGGGGGGAGGGGCAGAGTGAGAGAATCTTCAAGCAGACTCCCTGCTGAGCACAGCACCCAATGTGTGGCTCGATCTTATGACCCATGAGATCATGACCCTGACCTGAGCCTAAACCAAGAGTCAGACACTAACCTGACTAAGCCACCCAGGAGCCCCTATATTGATATTTCTTGATTATTCAGTTTTATATATTATTTATTAGCCTCCCATTTATGTCATTTTTTCAATATAGTTGTATTATAATATTTGATTATATAAATATTCAATATTTATAGTTTTATAATATAACTTATTCACAGATGACTCAAAAAGTTCCATGATTATGTTTCTTGTTAATTTTTTGCTTTTCCTGGAGTTCTTGACTGCCTAATGTTAGAATTTGTCTCATTTTCTCTGTATCCTTTGATAATTAATCTCCACTTTCTTTACAGAGACCTCTTCTAAAGTTCTTTAAACACAGTTGATATTTTACCAGTTTCATTTTCATCTTGGAGTTATCCCCTTCTGCCTCTGTCTTCCCATTTCAGTTGGGAAGGCTAAACTCTATGTTTCTTACACAGATGCATCCTCTGCTCTTCCTTAACCATCAATCTGGAAATTCCTTGTGCCTTATGTGCTCTATTTCTTGTTTCTTGGATCATTTTGGTTTATTGCAAAAGTTTAGTCTATTTAGGTTGTATATGACATTCCTATGAGACACCTACATGGAGATGTGTAGTAAGCAGTTGGAGGGACCTTAGAAGTGAGGTCTGTTCTCTAGGTAAGTATTTGTTAACCATTAATATATAATTTATGTAGATAGTAGAGATTATGAATGTATAATGTGATTACCCAGAAAGAGTGTATGGATTAAGAGATTTTGCACTTAGAATGAAATCTAAATGTATACTGACAATTAAAAAACTGGAAGTAGAAGATTCTGTGAATTAGGCTGAGATTACATAGGCAGAAATATTAAGGGAAAAGCAAGAAAGTGTTTGGAGTAATTGAATCCAAGACAGAAAGTAGCCACCTGTATAAAAATACTGTTAAATGATGAAGTTTGTTGCATTTAGCAGCATTCAAGATATGGATTAAAGTACTTTAGGTGGAATTATAAGAGATAGTTTTAGTGGTTAAATAATTATAAAATAGAAAAAAATTGTGATCATAGTTAAATGCTAATGAGGAGTTAGAAAAGGAAGATTTTGGAGATACAGAGAGGAGTGGAGAAAAGCAACAGAGTAAATGACAAAGAAAAGGATGATTGATTATTAATGCTTGTACCTTTGTGGGCTTTTGGTTGGGAATGTAACGGGGTTCCCTTCTTATCATTTCTGTGATAAAAAAACAAGAATGAGTCAAATTGAGATTTCAGGAGAATGTGAACTTTTGCAAAGAATGAGGGAGAGTTCAGAAGAACTAATAGTATTTCCAGGGAGTATAGGAAAATTCATTTGATGTTCATGAACACAAATTTATAGTTGAGTCAGTCTATTTATAGATATGTTATAAGGTGAAGGTACAGAGAAAACAGACATTTTTGTTATTTCAAAGTAAGGTGTTTTTTTGGGGGGGGTGTAGGGAAGGAAAGGAAAATGAAGAAAGGACTCTGAGAATATGTGCAAAATCATAAAGATTAGAATTACTTAGGATAAAAAACCCCATAGGGTCAATAGTCAATATGATGAAAAGAGATAAAAAGAGATAAACTAGGGATCCTGATGAGGTTGAAGAATTGGTATTGTAGGAAATGATTAAATGAATGAACTTGGAGGATAAGAGGCTGTGTTTAGAAAGTGAGATGAGTGAATCCATTATTTCAGAGGAGACACTGATCCAGGTGATGAAAAATCCATGTACACTTATAGAATGTGGGGCTGAAATGGTGTTGGGATCACTGAAGTGAGACAGTAAAATAACTGATGGGATGCGTTCGTGAATTGATAATAAATATGAACTTTGAAAGCATCCAGGTTGAGTATAGGCCATGTAAGACATGAAGTTCCAGGGGTTATGTCATCAAATGGCATGATTCTTAAATGAATAATGGTCTATGAAGAGGAGAGAGTAGATGACAGATTTGGGATCTAGATTCTGAGGCATATAAGAATGCATAAATGAACACACTGCTCATGAGAGAACTCAATAAGAGATGTTGTTACTCAGAAGTGTATTAGTTAGGATAGGTACACACAGCATCTAGGTCTTAGGGTTTATATAACTAGAGTCTAGCACAGAAAATTCACTGTCATGTTGAATGACTCTCTAGGACCTCTGTATTCCATGGGGTGGCTCAGTATTCCTGCATTTTTTCATATTTCACCTGAATAGCAAAATAAACTTCCACAAATATCACACTAAAGGAAGAAAATATGAGTCATATACTGGCTTTTAAATACTCCAAAGTAATACAATGTCCCTTCCTCTCACATTTCATTGGGACATGAAAGTTACATGGTTATACCTAACTTCAAGGGGGTACCCATGCATAAACATGCAGGGAGGAGAAGAAAATAAGACATGTTGCTGATCATTAGTAATGCCTACCTCAAGTGGTAAACAAAGATTTCAGTTACAACCATGTAATAAAAGGAAAATTCATTAAAGAGGTAAAAGATTTGGGGAAGTTTGTTAATCATGGAATGCAAGTTATGGGGTGCACAGTAGATGGGATTGGAGAAAAGTAGTGAAAAATTTTTAGAAGATAAGGGCCTTTCAGAATTAGGATGAATGTATGGTGAATATAAATGGCTGGGGGGGGGCTTATAGTAGGGCATTGGCTTAGAAATATGGTCATTAGAAGCAAGGAAGGATCAGCTGGTCATTAATTTGTCAAAGAGCAGATATTCTGGCTCCTCAAATTTGTGCTCTGAGGTTGGTGTCAGGGGTTTCAAGGGATGGACAGACCCATCACAAATGTAATGCATAGGGGTGAGGTGGGAAGTTTTTAGTGTGATTCACAGGAGTACTACAACTGGTAGCTCAGCAGTGGTTTGTTCTCATGATCTCCTCCATGTTTTTATTTTTATTCTGTATTTTCTAATTCATTTCTTCATATGTATATAGAACATACTAATATTTACTTATTTTATTTTATTTTTATTATTTTTTTTATTTTTTAAAGATTTTATTTATTTATTTGACAGAGAGAGACACAGCGAGAGAGGGAACACAAGCAGGGGGAGTGGGAGAGGGAGAAGCAGGCTTCCCGTGGAGCAGGGAGCCCGATGCGGGGCTCGATCCCTGGACCCTGGGATCATGACCTGAGCTGAAGGCAGTCGCTTAACCAACTTACTTATTTTAACTTACTATTTCAAATTCAGTCTTTCACTTTC
Organism: Leptonychotes weddellii; assembly: GCF_054177405.1. NCBI lineage: Eukaryota > Metazoa > Chordata > Mammalia > Carnivora > Phocidae > Leptonychotes > Leptonychotes weddellii. The sequence goes on from NC_138370.1 coordinate 129,208,237, forward strand.
ATTTTTATTCTTTATCTCTATCATTCTCTATTTTAATCTTTCCTTTATTTTCTTGCATCACTTGAATCCTGCTTTCTAGAAGAACTTATTTTCTCCCCTTTTCAGTGACCCTGGAGAAATTTCTTGATTCATGAAAAGTGTAGTATTTTTGCAAGTCCCACTCTGAGGGGATAAACAGACATATGAAAATAAGAAACTTGAAAACTATAGGTTGGCTAAACACTAGAGAATTAGAATCAAGGATTTAAGTCTCATTAATCAATCTAGCCTCAATTGTAGGCTTTTGGCTTGAAAATACATTCATGAGAAGTTTATACTTTAAGAAAAGTAACATGGGAAAAGAATAGTTACATGGGTCATATGATCATGATATTGTCATCAAAGTCCTTGAGAACCAATATTGCTCTACAATTCCAAAGATAATTGTATGTGGCCTACCCCACACTTAATTTGGTACCTCAGGATTTCTAAAGTGATTTTTAGCTGTGACAATGTGCCATTTTTAGACTGTCACATTGTTAAATGTTAAAATATAGAGTATATGAAAATCAAATGGCTTCTAAACTGCACACATTTTCAATATACGTTGATAAAAAATAATTTCATTGTTTCAAAATCCATTAGAATAATGGATGCAAATGACTTGTGACACTAATTTTTTTTCTATATCCACTTTAGTTCACCACTCCGTAACCCGTATCAGTCACCCTAATGGTTCGACACATTACAAAGACTTGCTGATGGGGGAGAACACTATGGTTAGCCTGAAACAGTGAAGCTGAAAGGGTTGCAAGACAGAGTCGTGAAGTACCTAATGGAAGTACAGAACTGTTTCCTACCCAAGACAACTGAAGTCAGAAAGTTTCCTGAATTACATGAGAAAAAATGGTGGAAATCAATTGAAGAGACAGAAATAGTTCAGTTGTTTTTTACATTTGAAACCAACTCAATGTAACTGCCTAATGGAAACAATTAGAATTGATATTTGAGGTCTCGCCCTCTGATACAAGATCAGATTGGTGGGAGGCTCTTGGAGAGTGTTAGATAGTGTGTAATACATAAACTTTCACCTAAGTATCTCAAAGCATTTAGGAGCTAGGATACTTGCAATTTAGTTCTAGCTCTGCCACTGACCAGTTAGGGGACCTTGTGGATCTTCACACAGTTCATGTAATTCACCAGGGAATTGTGTGATAATAGCTACAGGTTTTCCACCAACACTCTGAGCTCTACTCCATGAGAAATGCACACATAGCTGGCCTTTCTGCTGGTCAGGATGATTTGAAAACCTTTCTGGTCATTTTTCTTTCCTTTTCACTTCCATTTTCTTCTTTACTCTCTCCTTCGTTATCCTTTTATTCTGTCTCTCTTATTTTTTATACAAATATTTGTGGAAAAAGTACCCTGTAGTAAGCATTGTGCTAGCCTATAAAGACTGCATTTATTTCTGAAGGAAAACACAAACACTGAACACTTATAACACTAATCACTTTTAGTTAAAAGGACTTTACAAGGTAGATGGCAGCCCCATTTCTCTTTCTCTCTTTTCGTTGTTTGCATGTGGGAGCGCACACTCACATGAACACACAGAAACAGAATTAAAGGCAGAGCTATGCTGTTCCTACCATGCAATCCTGTGTGATTTATGGGAGTATATCATAATGAGAGATTGTTGCTCAGTCTGCAAGGTAAGAGAATTTATGTCGGATTGGCTTCATATTTGGTACTGAAAAAAAAAAAAACGAGAAAGTATATCATTAATCATCCTGTCCTCATTTGAGTAGTCATAAAAAATGCGATCTGAGGTGTCTGCCACAATTCCTAGGTACATAGCGTGCCCGGTGACTATACTGAAACACAATTACTCCATGGATTATATCTATACACCATGCTGTTCTTTTTTTTTTTTTTTTTAATTTTAATTTTAATTTTTTTTTTTAAAGATTTTATTTATTTTTTAGAGAGCGAGCGAGAGAGAAACAGCATGAGAGGGGAGAGGGTCAGAGGGAGAAGCAGGCTCCCCGCTGAGCCGGGAGCCCGATGTGGGACTCGATCCCAGGACCCTGGGATCATGACCTGAGCCGAAGGCAGACGCTTAACCAACTGAGCCACCCAGGCGCCCCACCATGCTGTTCTGACAGCCGGTGCAACACCCTGCCCACATGGGTGGTGCTTCATCATTATTTCTGATGCCATGGGGGTTTTGCTCGGATGTGTATCACATTTGCCGTGGGAAGCTTGTTTATTACTTATGATCCTGTGCTTCTACTTTAGGTTCAGTGTGACTTGGAGGAGTTCTAGAAGCTTCTTGTGTTATTTAGGGTTGATCCGGATCTCCTAAACAGAAACATTGTTTTCGATTTAGTGTGGGATATACTGATGCTACCCCATTTGCTTCTTAACAAAGGCCTTTAGTTTAAAATTTTTTCTTTCCATGTTACCACTGGAAAGTGTTTTGCCCCAGAAGTGGAATTTAGAGACTGTATTTTGCATTGTATTTTAACAAAAATGTTAGCTTCTTTGGACAATTCCTTTAATATATTATAATATTAAATACCTAAATGGCAGTTCATAGTACTGTATTCAACTCTGTAAAACTGTGCATGATTAATTGCACATCATGCACTCACTTTTGGGTACCTGGCCAAGGTCCTAGGTGAGTGGCTTTATGGTTTTGGATATTGTCCGTTGCCTCCTGACTTGGAAAAAGGAGATGAAAAAGAGAAGAGAGTTTTCTTTTGGGGCTCCAGGTGTCTGTTAGGGCCTGTCCCTCTCCAGTGTTCTCTGGTCCTGCCTGAAGATCACTTAGGACATGTGGGTTTGGGAGATGTAGTGGTGCTTACTGATTTCTCATGGCATGGACAGGAGCCAGGCAGAAGGACTGGCTTTGGTACAAGGCAATCAATAGCTTTGAGAACTGACCAACAAACCGCTTGTAAAATAATAAACACGATCCTGATGATGATATCATTTCTTGAATATTATTTCTATGTGCCTGACATGTATTAATTTATTTAACACACAAATTACCACACATACACAAACCTTAGGACAAATGTAGTATCTTTATCTCCATTTTGCAGATGAGGAAATTGAGGCCCTTGGAGTTCAAAAAACTTGTCCATAGTCACAGTGTAGTGAGTGGCTGCACAGGGATTTGAACAGAGGCAGTCAGGGAAAACAACATCAGGATACAACAGTCTTCAGGGGCACCCAAGTATCCCTTCTGTGCTCCTTGTCTCCTGCCTTCCGTTGTCCTGCTGGCTGGTTGTGAGCCGCTGCCTGATTTGCCTGCTTCTTCTGTCAGGTTTCCCACTCTTTCCTTTCTTTCTGGCCTCAAGGTTAGGACCCCCATGCACCCATTTAACACCTTTGTTTGAATTCAAAGAGATTCCTTTTTTTTTATTATGTTATGTTAATCACCATACATTACATCATTAGTTTTTGATGTAGTGTTCCATGATTCATTGTTTGCGTATAACACCCAGTGCTCCATGCAGAACGTGCCCTCTTTAATACCTGTCACCAGGCTAACCCATTCCCCCCACCCCCCTCCCCTCCAGAACCCTCAGTTTGTTTCTCAGAGTCCATAGTCTCTCATGGTTCGTCTCTCCCTCCGATTTCCCCCCCTTCATTCTTCCCGTCCTG
>NC_138370.1:129212384-129298567 GCF_054177405.1 Leptonychotes weddellii
AGTATTCTTGGCTGCATATTTTTCTCATTTAGTGCTCTGAATATATCCTGCCAGTCCTTTCTGGCCTGCCAGGTCTCTGTGGATAGGTCTGTTGCCAATCTAATGTTTCTGCCATTGTAGGTTACAGATTTCTTCTCCTGAGCTGCTTTCAGGATTTTCTCTTTGTCTCTGAGACTGGTAAGTTTTATTATTAGATGTCGGGGTATTGACCTATTTTTATTGATTTTGAGAGGGGTTCTCTGTGCCTCTGTGCCTGTTTCCTTCCCCAAATTAGGGAAGTTCTCACTATAATTTGCTCCAATATACCTTTTGTCCCCTTCTCTCTTTCTTCTTCTTCTGGGATCCCAATTATTCTAATGTTTCATCTTATGTTATCACTTATCTCTTGAATTCTGCCCTCGTGATCCAGTAGTTGTTCATATCTCTTTTTCTCAACTTCTTTATTTTCCATCTGGTCTTCTATGTCACTAATTCTCTCTCCTGCCTCATTTATCCTAGCAGTTAGAGCCTCCATTTTTGATTGCACCTCATTAATAGCCTTTTTGATTTTGACTTGGTTAGATTTTAGTTCTTTTATTTCTCCAGAAATGTTTCTCTAATATCTTCCATGCTTTTTTCAAGCCCAGCTACTATCTTTAAAATTATCAATATGAACTCTAGTTCCAACATCTTAGTAATGTCTGTACTGCCTCTTGTTCTTTTTTTTGAGGTGATTTTTTCCATCTTGTCATTTTGTCCAGAGGAGAATAGATGAATGAGAGAACAAAATGCTAACAGGGTAACAACGTCCCCAGAAAATATACACTAAACAAATCAGAAAAGCCCTGAAACCTGGGGAAAAGAAAGGGAAAGAGAGAAAAAAGGAAAAAAAAAAAAAAAAGAAAAAGATAAAAACAAAGAAAAACAAAACAAAACAAAAAAACAAAATATGATCAAATATGATCAGGCTGGTGCATAGATCAGTGCCACACACTAGATTTTGGGCGTATTTTGGTCTGTTAGAAGAAAGTGCCTCCCAAAATTTTAAAGAAAGAACAACTTATATATGTACATAAATAAGGGTTCATATGATGAAGGGATGGAATATGACTGTAAAGATAAAAATTATAAAAGATTTTATAAATGGAATTGATAAGATAAGTTGGTTGAAAAAAGAAAGAAGAGGATTAAAAAAAAAAGGGAGAGAATGTGATCAGGCAGGAGACTAGAACAAAGCCATACACTAGAAATTTAGGGTATATTTTGATCTGTTAGAAGAAACTGTATCCCAAAATTTTAAAGAGAGAACAACTTATATATATATACCAAAAATAAGGTTAACTACTATGAAGGGATAGAATATGACTCTAAAAATGAAGAATAAAAAGGATTTTTTTAAAAAAGGGATTGATAAGATGTTGGCTGAAAAAGGGAAAAAGAAAAATTCAAAAAAAAAGAGAAAAAGTTAAAAAAAATTAACTTTGAAAGACTAAAGATTCATGAGAAAAAAGCCAAGAATTCTATGTGCAGGATTCCCCTAGCGCTGGAGTTCTGCCGTTCTCATTGATTGGTAAACTTGGTCTTGGCCTGCTGTTCTTGCTGATCTTCTGGGGGAGGGGCCTGTTGCTGTGGTTCCCAATTGTCTTTGCCGGAGGCACAATTACCCCGCCCTTGCCGGTCCAGGCTAAGTAATCTGCCCGGGTTTGATCTCGGCTGCTTTTGTTCCCTGCAAGCTTTCCGTACAGCTTTGGAGGACGAGAGTGAAAATAGCGGCCTCCCAATCTCCGCCCGGTAGGAGCCAAGAACTCGGGTCCCCGCTCCTCAGTGTGCCCCCAGAGAAAACCAGTCAATCACTCCCGTCTTCCCGGTCTCTGGCCGCACTCCGTGCTCACCGGCCTGGACCGAGCATTTCTAACTCTGGCACCCGAACCCACGTGGAGTCTCCAAACCCAGCAGATCCCTGCGGTGCACTCCCGGGCCTCTTCTCCCAGGGGAGAAAGGGGAGTCTCCCTGGATCTGCCGCTTGTTGGGTCCCTGCTGGAGGAGCAGGGGCCCGATGTGCCGTGGATCACAGTTTATGGCAACCCTGAGCTGAGAGCCCGCTCCTCGGCTCTGTCTCTGCAGCCGGCTTCCTTGCTCCCATACCTGAGAGCTCTGCCACACTCAGGCACCCCCGGTCTTTCTGTGACCCCGAGGGTCCTGAGACCATACTGTCCCAGCGAGGTTTCCACCCCCCTGCTTAGCCACTGGAGTGACGTCCCTCAGCGGAGCCGACTTCTAAAAATTCCGATTTTGTGCTCCGCTGCTCTATCACTTGCCGATAGGGGCTGATGGAGGCCCCCTTCGCCGCCATCTATGCTCCCGAATATCGCCTCGGATTCACTTCTCTGCACGTCCTACCTTCCAGAAAGTAGTCACTTTTCTTTTCAGAGAGTTGCTGCTATTCTTTTCTTCGATCTCCTGTTGAGTTCGTAGGTGTTCAGAATGGTTTGATCCCTATCTAGCTGAATTCCTGGGACCAGAGGAAATCCAGGTCTCCTACTCCTCCATCTTGCTCCTCTTCGAGATTCCTGTTTTTAGTCAGATTTGTTTATATTATTTTACAATCTGCAGAGCCCCATGCGGCAGTAGTGCTGGCTGTGTGCACACACTCACTCTCTTGCCCAGTCATATCTTTGTAATTTCTGTGTGTACATGCCACTAGCACTGCACATATTCTTTTTTTTTTAAGGTTTATTTATTTTTCTTGGAGAGAGAGAGAGAGAGCGAGGGAGCATGAGTGGGGGGGCAGAAGGAGAGGGAGAGGGAGGGAATCTCAAGCAGACCCTCTGCTGAGTGCAAAGCCCCACGCAGGGCTCAATCTCACGACCCTGCGATCATGACCTGAGCTGAAACTATGGGTTGGTTGCTCAACTGACTGAGCCACCCAGATGCCCCCTTCCTTTTTTGTAAAAAAAGATTTATTTATTTTATATATACAGAGAGAGACTGTACACATTCTTAACAGCCGCTCTGCCACCCATTTTCCAGACTCCTTGGAAGTCAAGCATTGAGTTCTAAGACCTGAGGGCATGAGGACTGGCCAGGGCTTAGCCATGTGCACGTGTGTATGTGTATGCATGTGTGTGTGCATGTGTGTGTGTTTGAGCATGTGTATGAGATCATATGTGCAAACTTACGGGTCAGTGCTTATGTAGGAGGGTTTCTTTTCCTCTTTCCAAGTCTCATTTGGAAGCTTCAGGATCTCTATTCCTGCTCTTTCACACTTATGTAAGTTAGCAAAAGTCTAAAACGTAGGGAAGTAATACCTTAGAGTTGTGTGCTACCTGAATGCCAACATGCCAAGCCCTGCACTGCCCTCCTTTTGAGAACTTTCCCTATGTGTAGACAGAAGACAAAATCTGTGGTATGGGGTTTAAATAGGCTTACATTTCAGATACTCCATTTATTTTTAACTTATTTTTTATTTTATCCTTTAAAATTTTCTATTTTTGCATCTGTTATATAATACTCATGACATATTAGTATTACAAGTGTATATTTTATAAATAAATAAACATTCCTTTTTGGGTCTGTATACTTAGCTATTTTAATTCTCAGAATATGTGTTAAAATCTTTAAAAATTTTTCATTTGCTTATAATCTGAATTTATTTACTGAGTAAATTTGACATGTAATATTGTGTCAGTTTACGGTGTACAATGTGGGGGCACCTGGGTGTCTCAGTCAGTTAAGCATCTGCCTTCGGCTCAGGTCATAATCCGAGGGTCCTGGGACTGAGCCCTGCACTGGGGTCCCTGCTCAGTGGGGAGCCTGCTTCTCCCTCTCTCTGCAGCTCCCCTTGCTTGTTCTCTCTCTCAATCTCTCTGTAAATAAATAAATAAAATCTTAAAAAAATAAAAACAAAAACCCTAAGGTGTATAATGTGTTACTTTGATAAATTTGTATACTGAAATATGATTGCCAATATAACAATATTTATCGTATTACATAATTATAGTCCAATATTATTGTCTATATTCGGTATATTGTTCATTAGATCTCTATGGCTTATTTATTACTCACTAAAAATTTATGCCCTTAAACACCATCAATCTTATTTCTCCTCACCACCCCCTTAATCCCTGGTAACCACCATTTTACTCCTTGTTTTTCACAGGGTTTAGCTTTTTTAGATTCCAGATATGAGTGATATCATGCAGTTCTTATCTTTGACTTATCTCACTTAGCATGATGTGCTCAAGGTCCATCCATGTGGTCACAAATGGGGAGATATTCTCCTGATGAATGGCTGAATAATATTTCATAGTGTATATGTACCACATCTTTAAAAAAAATCTATTTATCCTTGATGGGCTTTGGGATTGTTTCCATATCTTGGTTATTGTAAATAGTGATGAGATAGACATGGGAATGCATGGATCTCATTGAAATCCTGTTTTCATTTTCTTTGGGTATCTCAGAAGTAGAATTGTTGGATTGTATGGTAGATCTATTTTTCATTTTTTGAGAAAATTTTCTTTATATTATTTTCCATAGTGGTTGGACCAATTTACATTCCCACCAACAGTGTACAAGGGGTCCCTTTTCACTACAGTCTCACTAGCACCTGTTATCTCTTGATGATAGCCATTCTAATAGGTGTGGTTTTGATTTGCATTTCCCTGATGACTACTGATGCTGAGTATCTTTTCATGTGTCTGTTGGCCATTTTGATTCCTCTTTGGAGAAATGTCTGTTTAGTTCTTCTGTTCATTTTTTAAAAATTTTATTATGTTATGTTAATCACCATACATTACATCATTAGTTTTGGATGTAGTGTTCCATGATTCATTGTTTGCATATAACACCCAGTGCTCCATTTAGTATGTGCCCTCTTTAATACCCATCACCAGGCTAACCCATCCCCCCACCCCCTCCCCTCTAACACCCTCAGTTTGTTTCTCAGAGTCCATAGTTCTCTCATGGTTCATCTCCCCCTCCGATTTCCCCCCCTTCATTTTTCCCTTCCTGCTATCTTCTTCCTCTTCTTCTTCTTTTTTTTAAACATATAATGTATTATTTGTTTCAGAAGTACAGGTCTGTGATTCAGAAGTCTTACACAATTCACAGTGCTCACCATAGCACATACCCTCCATTTTTAAATTAGATTTATTTTTGTTACTAAGTTGACTTACTTCTTAATATATTTTGGATATTAACCCCTTATCTGATATATAGCTTACAAAAATTTTCTCCTTTTCTATACGTTCTCTTTTCATTTAGTTAATTTTTTCTTTTGCTGTGGAGAAGCTTTGAATTTGGTATAGTCACAATTGTTGATTTTTTCTTTTGTGGTTCTTGCTTTGGTGTCATGCTCAAAAAATTATTGCCAAGACCAATATTGAAGAGCTTTTCCCCTATACTTTCTTTTAGGAACTTTTTGGCATCAGGGGTTGTGTTTAAGTCTTTGATCCATTTTGAATTAATTTTTGTGAGTGGTGTGAGATAGGGGTCCAATTTCATTGTTCTGCATGTGTTTCTCCAGTTTTCCCAGTGCCATTGTTGAAGAGACTATCTTTTCCCCATTGGGTATCCAATATTAGTTGACCATATATGCTGGGGTTTAGTTCTGGCCTTTCTATTTTGTTTCATTGGATGATGTGTCTATTTTTGTGTTTGTACCATACTGTTTTTATTACTGTGGCTTTGTAGTATATTTTGATGGGATTGCATTGAATCTATAGATGGCTTTAGGTAGTATGGACATTTTAACAATATTTATTCTTCTGACCCATGAGCACAGGATGTTTTTCCATTTGTGTCTTCAATTTTTTTTTTTGCAAAGTTTTGTAGTTTTTATTGCACAGATATTTCATTTTCTTGGTTAAATTTAATCTTAAGTATTTTATTGTTTTTGATACTATTGTAATGGGTTGGGTTTTTTTTTCTTCCAGATCCTTTATCATTAGCGTAAAGGAATGCAATTCAGTTGCATTTTGTATTTTGCCATTTTATTGAAATCGTTGATTAACTCAACAGTTTTTTTGGTGATTCTTTCTATAAATTTTATTTGTAAATTATAAACACACAGGATTTTCTATATATTGTCGGGTTTGGCCAGCAAACCCTGAGATGGTGAATGAAAAAATTACTCCAGGCACCTTAGTAGGAGAAAGGAGAAGCCTGGGGACTAGATGCTCTAGTGGTGAAAGGCTTCAAGCTAAGCTTTGTCTCTGCTTTTATTGGGGTCTTATCAATATACCAAGCGCAAGCACAAAATAAGAAGGAACGTGTAACCTTAATGATCAGGACAATAATATATGGGGCAGTGTGTGATAAGGGCAAGCAGTAGTCGCAAGGTGATTGCAAGGCAAGCAGGTGAGGAATTCGTGAAGTACGTGACCACTATAGGTGTCTGTTTTTCTTTAAATTTAGATATTTACTCCCTAGATGAGAGCTGTGTGCCACAGTAAGAATCTGGCTGCTTTTAGCCAAGAAACTTCAAAGGAGGCCCAGTGTTCCAGGGCAGTCCTCCTTTGCTTTTCAACATTCTCATCTAGGGAGGCATATACAAGTCAGATTTTATCTATCCAGCACTGTGAATTCCCACAATGTATAGGATTATATGATCACCAAATGATGACAATTTTACTTCTTCCTTTCTGATTTGGATGCTTTTTATTTCTTCATCTTGCCTAATCTCCAGCATGGACTTCCAGTACTTTATTGAATAGGAGTAGTGAGGGTGGACATCCTCATCTTGTTCCTAATCTTAGAGGAAACACTTTCAATTTTTCTCCCTTGAGTATAATGTTAACAGTGGGTTTATCATATATGGCCTTTATTAAGTTGAGATATGTTCCTTCTATACCTAATCTGTTAAAGGTTTTTATCATGAAAGGCTGTTGTATTTTGTCAAATGCTTTTTCTGCATATACTCAGATGATCATATGATTTTTATTTTTCATTTTATTGATGCGATGTATTATATATATTGATATGCATATGTTGAATTATCCTTGCATCCCAGGGATAAATCCCGCCAGGTCAAGGTGTATAATTCTCTTATTGTGTTGTTGATTCAGTTTGTTGAGATTTTTTGCATCTATATTCATCAGGGATATTGGTCTATAGTTTTTTTTTTATTCTTGTGGTAGTCTTATCTGGTTTTGGTATCAAAATAATGGGGCCTCACAAAATGAGTTTGAAATTGTTCCCTCCTTCTCAATATTTTGGAATAGTATGGGGAAGATTGGTATTAATTCCTCTTTAACTGTTTGGCAGAATTCTCCGGGGAAGCCATATGGCCATGGAGACTTCTGTGTTGGCAGCTTTTTGAATACTAATTCAATCTCTTTACTCTTTATTGGTCCATTCAGATGTTCTAATTCTTCCTGATTCAGTCTTGATAGTTTGTGTTTTTCTAGAAATGTATCCATTTCTTTGACGTTATGTAATTTGTTGGCATATAATTGTTTATAGTAGTCTCATGATTTTATGTATCTCTTGTAGTATCAGTTGTAATGTATCCTCTTTCATTTCTATTGTATTTATTAGAATTTTCTGTCTTTTCTTTCTTAGTCTAGTGAGAGGTCTTCAATTTTGTTTATCTTTTCAAAGAACAATTTAGTTTTGATAATCTTTTCTAGTGTGTCTGGTCTCTATTTCATTTATTTCCACTCTAATCCTTATAATTTCTTTTCTTCTGCTAACTATGGGCTTAGTTTGCTCTTTTCTAAAGTTCCTTTAAGTGTAAAGTTAGGTTTTTAAATTTGAGTTCTAATTTCTTAATATATGCATTTATTTTTATAAACTTTCCTCCAAGGATTGCATTTGCTATATGCCACAATATTTGATATGTTGTGTTTCCATTTTGTTTTGAGATAATCTTCTATTTTCCTTTTGGGTTTTTTTCTTTGACCCAGTAGTTGCTTAGAAGTGTGTTGTTTAATTTTAGTATTTGTATTTAGTATTTGTTGATCTTCTCACTTTCCTCTTGTTAATTTCTAGTTTCATGCCATTGTGGTCAGAGAAGATAGTTGGTATGATTTCAATCTTCTTAAATTTCCTAAGTTTTTTTTTTTTTTTCCTATTATACGATCTATTCTGGAGAATGTTCCATGTGCAACTGAGAAAAATAATGTGTATTCTGCTGCTGTTGGATGGAATGTACTGCACATGTCCATTAAGTCCATTTGTTCCAAAGTGTGGTTCAGTTCCTTTGTTTTCTTTTTGATTTTCTGTCTGGACAATCTATCCTTTGCTGATAGTGGGGTATTGAAGTTCCCTACAATTATTGTATTATTATCTATTTCTCTAATAAGATATATTATTAATTGCTTAATATATTTTGGTGTTTGAGTGTTTGGAGTGCATATATTTAGGATTATATCTTCTTGATGTAGTGACCCCTTTATCATTATATAATGGCCTTCTTTGTGTCTTATTACCCTTTCTGGCTTGAAGTCTGTTTTGTCTGATATAAGTATGGCTAAGTCCACCTTCTTTTCATTTTTGTTTGCTTGGAATATCATCTTCCATCCTTTCATCTTGAGCCTTTGTGTGTATTTAGAGCTGAAATGAATCTCCAGTAAGCAGCATATAGTTACGTCTTGTTTTTTTATCCATCTAGCCACTCTGCCTTTTGATTGGTGAATAAAATCCATTTACATTCAGGGTGATTATTGATATATAATGTTTTATTACTGCCATTTTATCTTTGCTTTCTGGTTATTTCGTCTCTCCATTGTTTCTTTTTTCTTCTGTTTCTGTCTACCTTTGTAAGTTGATGGTTTTTGGTGTCGATTTGTTCAGCCTCCCCCACCTTTTTATATTTTGTATGTCTGCTCTAGATTTTTGATTTGTGTTACCATGGGGTTTACATAAAACATCTCACAGATAAAATATTTTTCTGTTGATAGCAAGTTGTCTTCATTTGCCTATGAAGTTTTCATCCTTTTACTTTTCCATACGTATATATATATTTCCTCTTTTATATTTTTGATGTTGCAAATGCTCTTTATGCTGTGATTGTGTTAGCAAATTGTAGTAGGTATAGTTATTTTTTTTAAATAACTTAGATGTTTATTTTTTTATTTTTTTTCAAATTTTTTTTAAATTTTATTATGTTATGTTAGTCATCACACATTACATCATTAGTTTTGATGTAGTGTTCCATGATTCATTGTTTGCATATAGTACCCAGTGCTCCATGCAATATGTGTCCTCCTTAATACCCCTCACTGGGCTAACCCATCCCCCCCCACCCCCCTCACCTCTAAAACCCTCAGTTTGTTTCTCAGAGTCCATAGTCTCTCATGGTCCATCTCTCCATCCAATTCCCTCCCTTCATTTTTCCCTTCCTACTATCTTCTTTTTCTTTTTTTCCCACTAATCTTTGACAAAGCAGGAAAGAATGTCCGATGGAAAAAAGACAGTCTCTTCAACAAATGGTGTTGGGAAAATTGGACAGCCACATGCAGAAGAATGAAACTGGACCATTCCCTTACACCACACTCAAAAATAGACTCAAAATGGATGAAAGACCCAAATGTGAGACAGGAATCCATCAAAATCCTAGAGGAGAACACAGGCAGCAACCTCTTTGACCTCAGCCATAGCAACTTCTTCCTAGAAACATTGCCAAAGGCAAGGGAAGCAAGGGCAAAAATGAACTATTGGGACTTAATCAAGGTATAGTTATTTTTAATGCTCTTTTCCTTTAAACTTTATGCTATAGTTAAGAGTTTAATGTAATATTCTAAAACATTTACAGTATTCTAATTTTGACTATTTATCACCTTAATCAGAATTTTGTGTACGTTTGTTTTTTTGTTTCAGCATGAAGAACTCCTTTCAACATTTCTTATAAGGCAGTTCTAGTGGTGGTGAACTCCCTCAGCTTTGGTTTGTCTCAGAAAGCCTTTATTTACCTTTCATATCTGAAGATTAATTTTGCTCAATAGAATATCCTTGACTGGCAGTTTTTATCTTTAAATATTTTGAATATGTCATTCTACTGTCTACTGTCTCCTGTCCTGTAGAGTTTGTAGTGAGAAATGCCAATAGTCTGATAGTGGTTCCTTTGTAGCTTACTTTCTTTTTTTCTTTTTTTTTTTATCTCCCTGGCTGCCTTTAAAATATTTTCTTTATTGTTGAATTCTGACAATTTTAATATAATGTGCCTTAGAGAAGGTCTTTTTGTGTTGGAATAATAAGATGTTTGTTTTGTGGACTTGTAATCTAGTTCTTTCCCCAGGTTTGGGAAGTTCTCCCCTATGCTTTTTAAAATAACTCTCTCTTAGACATTGGGGAGGGTATGTGCTATGGTGAGCACTGTGAATTGTGTAAGACTGTTGAATCACAGACCTGTACCTCTGAAACAAATAATACATTATATGTTAAAAAAAAAAAGGAAGAAGATAGTAGGAAGGGAAAAATGAAGGGGGGAAATCGGAGGAGGAGACGAACCATGAGAGACTATGTATGGACTCTGAGAAATAAACTGAGGGTTCTGGAGGGGAAGGGGGTGGGGGGATGGGTTAGCCAAGTGATGGGTATTGAAGAGGGCATATACTGCATGGAGCACTGGGTGTTATACGCAAACAATGAATCATGGAACACTACATCAAAAACTAATGATGTAATGTATGGTGATTAACATAACATAATAAAAAATGATTAAGTTAAAAAAAAAACTCTCTCTTTCCTTCTCCTTTGCTTCTCTTTCTGGAATACCCATTACTTTTTTTTTTTTTTGAAAGATTTTATTTATTTATTTGACAGAGAGAGAGACAGCGAGAGAGGGAACACAAGCAGGGGGAGTGGGAGAGGGGGAAGCAGGCTTCCCGCTTAGCAGGGAGCCTGATGCAGGGCTCCATCCCAGGACCCTGGGATCATGATCTGAGCCGAAGGCAGACGCCTAATGACTGAGCCACCCAGGCACCCCAGTACCCATTATTCTTATGTGGCTTTTTAAATGAAATCAGATAGTTCTTGTAGGGTTTCTTCGCTTCTTAAAAATCTTGATTTTCCTCTACCAACTGAATTATTTCTATATTTCTACCCTCAAGCTCACTAATTCTCTCTTCCATGTTATCTTCTCTATTTCCAATGCATCTAGTGCATTCTTCATCTCGTTTATTGAGTTCTTCTGCTCCAATATTTGTTTGGTTCTTTTTTAGAATTTAAATATGTTTGGTAAAGTACTCCTCCTGTTCATTAATTTTACACCGATGAGCATTGTATTGCCTTTCTGAGTTTCCCTGTGCTCGCTAAATTTCTTCGTAACAACTATTTTCAATTCTTTATCAGTTAGATTGTAATATTCTATGTCTTTGGGTTCAGTTACGGGAAGATTATCGTTTTTTTTGTGATACCATATTCTGTGATTTTGCATGATGTTGATGAAAAGTGTCTCTGCCACTGAATTTGAAGTAACAAACACCTTTATCATTTAGGCAAGATTTTTCTTTACTTTGATTCAGAATCTGTTTACCAGGTTAGTAATTAGAAGCCTTACTTTTGTTTTCCAGAACGTGGCAATATAGAACAAATTTTTGGTTTCTTTGACAGTGTGACTAACTGTTAAGGTTGGAAGCCAGGCATTAAAACACACACACACACACACACACACCACAAAGGGGCAAAGGGTGGTGGCACAGTTGAAAGGGAGGTGTGCAAGGAGGCATGTACTTAGTACTTGGGGCTTTAGGTGTGCCCATTGCCTGCTATGGGTATCCTGAAGTGGGGGAGGTCCCAGAGATCTAGGGGCAGCCCTCTTGCCTTCAAAAGGAGATACTTGTCTCCAATGGGAGACTTTTTTTTTTTCCAGTTTTCTTTGCCTATTTTCCTTTCTTTTCCCTCCATCACTTTGGCCTCTCCTTAGAGACAGCAGCTGGTCTCTCCAGCTGCCAAATGTATGGTGGGGTAGATACCCACTCACTGCCTTCACCCTCCACCTTCTTTGCCAGAAAGGTCATGCTTACTTGCTGCCAGATGGGCTCCAGCCTCCTTTGCCATCACCACCTCTGCCACCCACCTCCCTCGCTCTACTGTTTCACTGCAGTCCAATCCATCCACTTTTGGTGCACAGTTGAATGGATCTTGGGAGTGTCCTGGTATGCTGTGCAGAGGCACTTTTCTTTTTTCAGTTATGAAGGTTGGATTAGTTGTACCTCAAAGGGGAGAGAAAAACAGGAATGATTCCTTTGCCTTGATGCTGTTGTTGCCCCCTCTGATACTCAAAATATGATATTGTCACCATCATTGTTATTGTCATAAAAAGTTCAACTTACATAATTACCTTACATGCATCACACCATTTAATTTCCAAAGGAACCCTGTGGCATGGGGATTATCCTCATTTTACAGATGACAAAATTGAGCCCCAGAGAGGTGCCATGAATCTCCCAAAGGTTACACAGCTAATGAATAGTGGAGCAATGGTTGTCCCAGGTTTGTCAGGCACCAAAGCCCATGTTTTAAAATATTATATTAAGCTGCCTCCCAATAGGATTATTATAATAATGTACACAAATCAGCTAACTTCCATTTAAATTTTGTTTGCACAAATTTCAGGAAGCTTTTTTTTGTATTATTTATCAATCTAAGAGATGGGATGACTAGTTCTTCCATTTCCCCCAAAAGTAAGCTGATAAACCTTTTAGGATGAAGGCAGTCAACATATATTGACACATTATCAAGTAATTATATCAGCTCTCATGCTATGAAAATTAACTCCTTATTCGAAAAAACAAAACATTTGTGCTTTGTTAATACAAAAACCTCTTATTGGGAAGAAACTTTTAACTTAATGTCTCCCTCATGACAGAATATCACTGTGCCTGGATAACACACGTTCACTGCAACTGTAACCTCATAACAATCCCCCTTTCCAAGTTCTCTTTTGCCCATAGTCTTTTCACAGTACCATATCACCCTGCTCATCGACCTTCATCCACCATAGTTCACATTTTACATATAATACATGCAAACTAAACTTTTAAATTATTATTATTATACTCACATGGGTTATAAAACTTGTCCCAGACTCACCTCAGTATCAGCTTTGTCTTCTCTGGGTGCTTTTCCTATCACCTTTTAATCTTTACTTCCTATTCACCTACTCTAGTTTTTCTCCACTAACCCAAATTTGATGCTTCATTACTCTGTCAACTAATTTCCAAGCTACTCATGTCTGAAACTAAACCCATTTACAACTCAGAAGTTTTCTTACAATACAAAGTTACTGGAACAGTAATAAAGAAAAGGATAAATCTCAATTTAATCTGATTGGTATTTATTGAGTATCATATGTAAAGTAGGGGGTGCTAAGTACTATCTGAGAAAGAATAAATAAATGAGCAGGGGGGCTGAGGTCAGGTGAGGAAGCACTGACTTCAGTTATGATTAAGCTTTACAAGAAGCCATAAATCATGAAGGTGACCAGATGTTCCTAGAAGTGGGAGTGTGGCTTGGGTTATGTGACTAATGATCACAAGGGATTCTCTTCTATGTTGGTAGGACTCAGAAAATTAGAACTGTAAGTATGCAGAGTAATCTCCAAAGGTGAAACTGTAAAGGATTATGAGAGTAGATTGACTGAGAAACAGAGATGATGTAATGACCACAGCAAACAATAGAGGGAAAAGAGGTGGAGAACTAGTGGTCCAGCATTCCCAGCACTCTGTCTGGTGCAGGTGCTGTGTTCTGTAACAGGAGTCACCTGATATGAATGATATGGATTTGGGAGAAATGGTCTTATCAGACAACTTGATCTGATAAACTAAATGGAGGTATATTGAGAAACTCTCATTTTATATTCCCAAAGTGATGCTTTCATTATTAATTATTTTTCTAGATATCTCTATGAGTCATGCAAACACTTTCAGAACTAATTAACTTGGGTTAAAATGACTAATCAATTGTAAGGCTATAAAATTGGGAGTTAGGAGTAGAATACCACTTTATCCATTTTTTTTTTAAGATTTTATTTATTTATTTGTCAGAGAGAGAGAGAGCACAAGCATGGAGAGCAGCCAAAGGAGAAGGAGAAGCAGGCTCCCCACTGAGCTGGGAGCCCAATGTGGGGCTTGATCCCAGGATCCTGGGATCATGACCTGAGCCAAAGGCAGGCACTTAACTGACTGAGCAGCCCAGGAGCCCTTGCTTTACCCATTCTTACTAGAAGATTTGTATTAAGGTATAATCTCTATTTTGATAAAGCTGGTTGACAATTATTGTTGCCTGTGAAATTGACATACTTTACCCATAGTTTACAACTAAAGAATAGTTGCCAATCTAAGGAATTTATGCTATAATGTAGTTTCAAAATATGTATTCTGTTTTTTGAATTTTTCTACTCCATTTCTATCCTAGTATATTTTCCCCCTTTAAAGAACATGAAGCATGTACTACTTTAATATTGCATCGTAGTCTTGGTATTGAAATTTTAAAGTCAATAGACTATTAGTTTAACAACTGTTCGTCCCAAGTACCTTAGAAAATATTGATGTGTAATTTGTAAGAGCTTTCTAAGGCTAACTGCAGGCTCCCCTCTGAAAAGTTTGAGAAGTTCCTACAAAAGAAGAAATGTTTCCCCTCATTGATTAACAAATACCAATTCCATTATAAATATACATGCATGTTGACCTTTTAGTTTGTTTCCCAGAATACAAATTCAGTAGAGCCTCCATACTGTTGTTGCACATGCTGTGAAGGTATTTTGGGGGCACTGAAATGCCAATGGGGACATCAATCTACCCACTTCGTTTCAGAGCCCCTGTATGAAGCCTTATTTCTATCTCCTCTGTGGTACTGGAACAGAGCTTGTGCTAATCAGTAGGCCTGGGGTTTAAAGATTTCTTCATCCTGGAGCTCTGTAAGCTTAAATGAAGAGCAGATTAGAGTCTTAGACAAATAAAATGAATAGTGATGCCTTATAAAGTTTTCCCCCTTTGACTTAAAAAACAAATATGTGTGCATTGCTAGACTGCATGTACACTGATATAGGCTTGCATAATACAGCTGGTAAGCTAAGAAAACAAAACCAAAAATGAAACCCCAATTTATTTTTTCCATAGACAGAAAAGACTAATTTTCATTTGTGTGATTTTGAAGGATTATCTTAAGTATGGTGCTGCCAATCAAAACACAAATTGGGAGATTGAATAACATAGCACTTTCATTTAGAAAGATATTTTCAGATTCCTTGTACTAAAGTTTACTCTGTATGAACAGTGGCAGCATAATTATTGCTTCCATGTACTGATTTGCCAGAGTTAGACACTGTGCTATTGTCTTTATATTCTGTATATATTATCTATAATTCTCACAAGGAAGATCTTATTTTCCTGGTTTTAATAGAGGAAACAGAACCTAGAGAAGTTAAGTATAAATTCCAGGTTCAAATTCTGATTTCCCACATACTCTCGATAAAATCTTGAGAAGGTTTCTAAACCTCTTTGGACCATAATTTCTTCATCTCTAAAATAGAGACAAAAATATTACCTACTTGTGGATTCATTGTAGAGATGAGATGAGTTAATTATATGAATAGACAGACATACATAAAGCCCTTAATACAGTGCTTGACACATAATAAGCATTACACAATGCTTGTTATTATTATTATTAACTATACTATAATAGACTATGTTGTCTATTTCCTGAACATCTAAAAATTTTTCATTTTTTAACAATTGCTTTGCTTTAGGCACCTGAGATTGCAGAGAATAAAATGAAACTACAAATTCTTGTTCTCAAGAAGCTTCCATCCTAATAGATATGGACAGTTAATAAAGAATATAAGTTAAATAGTAGTATGTTATATGGTGAAGGTGCAAAAGAATAAAACAAAGCAGTGGAAGATGGGGTTTATATTTTTAAATATGGTGTTCAGGGAAAATCTTTCTGAGATGAGAACACCTGCAAAGACTATACATAAGGTGGTGAAGGACTGAGTCATGTGGATATCTGGGGGAAGAACATTCCAGGACATGATGTCAGCAAGTGCAGTCTGATGTGAAATCATACATGGCAATGAGGAGGAGCATGGTGCCCAACAGCAAGGAGCATGGGAGAGTGAGAGATGATAGGAGATGGGAGTGAGCAGGGAGCAGATCAGATAGGGCCATTGTAGAAACACTGGTTCTTAATTTGAATGAGATATCAGAGACTTTTGAGCAGAAGAGTGAAATTATCTATTCAATTTATACATGTTTTCCTGGAATCCCTGTAGCCACAGTGTTGAGAATTTACAGAAAGAAGCAAGGAGGCTAGTTAGGATGCCCTTGCAATAATATAGGCAAGATGTAATGGTGGTTTGGGCCAGATTAATAACAGCAGAGGTAGTGAAAAGTGGTAATACTCTGGATATATTTTGAAGACAGAGTTGGTAGGGTTTGGTGTTGGATGGGGTAAAATGTAAGTGGTATGTGTATGAGAAAGAAGAGTCAAGAGTGACTCCAAAGTTTTTGGCCTGAGCAACTGGAAGAAAGGAACTGTTTTCATTAAGAAAGGTTGTGGTAGAAGGTCTGGGGAGAAGAACCAGTTTGGGAAGTCAATTGTGGTATTTTATGTTGGAAATGCTTATTAGACATGTATGCAGAAGCACTAAGTAGGAGTTTGAAGTGGTGAGGTGAGGTGCTGCTGGCTGGAGATTAAATTTGGACTCATCAGCATCAAGGCAGTATTTAAAACCTTGGATGGAATCACCAAGGAGTGGGTATAGAGAAAAAAACAGATGAGGTTCAGGGACCAAGTGCTGGGTTACTCCATTATTAAGAGGTTGGTGAGCTGAGGAGAAACTAGCACAGAGACTGAAAGAAGTACCTGATGAGTGAGAAGAGAAAGTCAGGGAAGTGTGGAGTTTTAGAAACCAGGACAAATGATCAAATATGTTAAATGCTGCTGATTGGTTAAGTATGATGAGGATTGAAAATTGACTCTTGGATTTAGTAATGATGAAATCATGTTGACAACCATAAGAGTAAGAGGAATTTCCATGGAGTTGTGGGGTCAAAAACTTTATTGGGATAAAAATAGGGAGAGAGAAATAGGACAGAAGTAGGCAGAGGGACTTCTGTATAGGTGTTTACTGTAATGAGAAGGAGAAAATGTGGTCTGTAGTTTGCAGGGTAGGTGAAATCTAGGGACAATTTTTGTTTGTTTTAATGGGAGAAATAATACCATGCCTGTGTGGTGATAGAAAAGAAGCACCAGAAAAAGTAGCCTTCATAATGCAAGAGAGAGAAGAAACCAGCCAGACCAATATTCTCAAGCAGGCAAATCTGATGATATTCATTGCAAAATAGAGGAATAAAGCTTAGCTAGGGACATGGGCAGTTAGCTCATAGTGATGAGAGACAAGGAAGAGAGAGATGGGTGGGCAGAGTAGTAAAACTTGTGAAACTCATCTGATTATTTCCTTTTTCTCAGGGGAAAATAAGAAGAAAGTTCAGGGAAGAAAAGTGACCAGAGAGAACTTGGTTTCCTGTGATGAAGACATAAACATTAATAAAAGGCATTTTGAAATTTGTCCTGATGGTCCCAAGGCTAGACTGGACCATCAGTGTTGAGGCAGGACAAAAATATGGCAGTCTTACCTGGAGATGTGAAGTTTTAGTGTTTTCACCTGACACTAGGCAGTGAGGGTGTGAAGGACCAAGGGTGTTAGGTTTACTCTTAGTACTTGGGGGGAATCCCTCTGGACCCTGAAGATAAAAAGCTGGGGTAGGCCAGAGGGTGATCTTTGAACATGCAGGCCTGTCTGTGTGAGCCTTCCTCTTAGGCCCTGTTGGTGGAGGAATCTCTCTCTCAGCCTATTGTTCCATAGTTCCTCAACAGTTTGTTTTAAAGGCAAAAGCTTTAGACCTGAATAAAACATAAAGGGATTTAAGTAGTGAAGTAATGCTAGGATAATAATATTGAGTAGTCAGTGTCCAAGGCTAATGAAGTATGCAGATCCAGGGAGCTTCTGTTTTGGATTAGTTTCTCATTTGTACCTATTTGATACATAGCATGGGGGTCAGTCCTTTTCTGTTTCAATTAAATTGATTTCCATCATTTAAACATTATCTAAGTAGGACAGAGAATTTTGAAAACTTAGAGAAATTATCCATCATTAATGAGGGACTTCAAATTATCCATTGAAAGAAAGGTTTGATTTCATGAGGTAAAGCAGTATTCAAACAATTAATTATTTACAAGTAACTATAAAATCATCAGACTGCTTTTCTTATGCTGAGCCAGTGTCATTATTTTATAGACAGAGATATTATATTGTATATTCATTTTATAAAACAGCAAAGCTTTTTGTAGTCTCCATTTGAGAGTAAAAATAACATCATTTGATTTTTAAAATCAGGTTTATTATTATGTTCCCAGAGAAGCGGTAATAATGATAGTTAGCAGTTGTTACATGGGTACTGTGTCCCAGATATATTATCTTTTTTATTCTTTAAAATAATTCTGGGACATGGGCACTATTAATCCCATTTTATAGGAGAAAATTTAAGATCAGACAGATGAATAAATTGCTCAAAATCAAACAGCTAGAAAATTGTAGAGCAGGGACTTAACTCCAAGTCTGTCTGCTTTCAAAGTCTTTACTAATATGGTATTCTTTCAACTCTTCTACCTTGAATTACTCACTCTAGACAAATCAGCAAGGGCAGTTTTATGAGTAATCAGGGTAGATGATTACTTAAGCTCAAAAAATTAACTCTACTTCCTCTCAGTTCATCATTATAATTTCAATCTTTTGGGTCATGATATGTTAGTCTTTGAGAGTCCATTTATGTTTAAAATGCTATTACTTGTGGGTCATTCATTCAGCCATTATCAACTAACATCTTTATTACTAGTCAACTATGCAGCATTAATTACCAGAGAGTTTGACTGCTGAAGAGTGAAAATATTCACCCAGGATAAGATCGGAAGTTGGAGAGAATGCTGGGGGAAATGTGCCAAGAGGAAAGAAATATAAACTGATAGGGAGGTTGTAGGCCAGAAATTGATTGAGTTTCTTCTATCAGGTCACAGTAGAGAAATTTACAGCCTGAATGGTTCTTACAGATCAAGCACTTCAATACTCTTATTTTGTAGGTTACAAAGCCTAGCCCCAAGATCACACAGCAGGAATGGAGGTAGAGGTAGGATTATAATCACAGTTCAGAGTCCTTCCCATTATAAGGCTGCCATACTAGGTTGTTGTCAAATTATAGCCTTTGAATCTTAAAGCGCTCACCCTCCTTTCCTCTTTTAGATTCTGAGCCATGTACCTCTCTTTCCTTATTTCCTTTAAGGTTTTTTTGACATAAAAAGCACTGAACTGCTCTTTAGTTCTGAATTTCTCCCACTTTTATGTGTCCCCAAATGCAAGGCCATTAATATATAAATTTTACCCCAAGAGCTGTGCAAAAGAGACTCAATTACTGCCACACATACAGGTCTAGAAAAAAGGATGCAAAACTAAATTGCACGATCTTACTTGAAACAGTTCCCACTGTCAGTATTAGGGATCCTGCCAGCAGTAAGAAAATGTACAAGCAGCAATTCCAGAAATGCTCAGAGACAATTAACTCACCATCAGTTATCTCAAATTCATTGTCTTCCAATAAAAACTCAAAATCTTCTTTGTTCTCAATTTCTCGCAAGGTTTTGATTTTAGAGTATGAATGGAAAATGAATAGAGAGTAGTAGGTGCTACTATTTAAGTATACAGAGAATCTGCTTTTGCTTTAGAAGCTATACAGGGAAGCCTATGAAATTTTTTAACCAGACAGTTTTAACCATCCATGTCCAAAAGAATCCTCTGAACAATCTAAATTCCCACAGATGATTCTATTAACTTCCAAACTTAATGTGTTGTTCAAATTCCACCAAACAAATGATAGAATTGACTCCTACAACCAACCACCATTCATCTAATCATTTCTAAATCCTTCTTTATCTACTGTGGATACTAAGCAACACAGAAATGAATAGATTTAATATCCTTTGAGGTTATGTGAAATTTGAAACTATTGATGGGGATTTACCTATGAGTTAGTCAATAGGTCATTTGTCTGGGAGAAGTTGTAGCCAGACAGATATTGACCTTTGTTTCTACCTTTGGTCCTCAATTTTGAGTCCAGCTCAAGTCAGACTGACCAAATTGCTAAGGGAGTCTAGCATCTCATTGCCATTTTATATAGGTGATTGACCTGTGCAGAGAAGGAAGGGGAAAGTCTAGATGTGGACTACAGGGTTTAAAAATATACTTGTAACTTAATCTAATCTTATTCTTGCAGACATTTTTAAGTGTTGAGAAGAGAGAAGGAAGGTTTCTTCTTTGTCTCTAGGGAAAAATTGTATTTATTTACTAATGGTGGAAAGGGGTATCTGTTTCTTCACAAGGCTGAGAGTTATATAAGTGTAGTTCTAGTTGTGGCCACAAGCTCTGTTGTTTCTGCTCACAGCAATTTCTTATTTCCTAGAAAAGTATTTATGTATGATGTGGTAGGCAGCTCATGACATTGCTCTCAATGAACACTCCCCCACTCTATCTCCCTAGTGGTCATGCCTTCATGAAATCCCCTCCCTTTGAGTGTGGTTGGTCCCTCATTACTTGTTTCTAATGAATAGAATGTGACAAAAGTGATGCCTGTCATATCTGTGATTAGATTACAATAGGTTGTGACTTTAATCTTGCTGGCACTTTCTTGCTCTCTCACTTGGTTTGATGAAGCAAACAGCTATGTTGACCATGTGCAAAATAACAATGAAAGAGGTTTTTGGCCATGAGCTTATTAAAAATTTAGGTCTCAGGGCACCTGATTGGCTCAGTCAGTTAAGTGTTTGCCTTCAGCTCGGGTCATGATCCCGGGGTCCTGGGATTGAGCTCTGTTTCGGGCTCCGTGCTTAGTGGGGAGCCTGCTTCTCCCTCTCCCTCTGCCGCTTCTCTCTCTCTCTGTCAAATAAATAAATAAAATCTTAAAAAAAATAAGGTTTCAGTCAAATAAGCTGAAAGAAACTAAATCTTGCTAACAACCATGTGAGAGTGAGGAAGAAGGCTCTTCTCAGTTGAGCCTTAAGATGGCTGCAGCCTTGTGAAAAACTCAGAGCCAGACAACTCAGCTGTCACCCAGATTCTTGAATCACAGAATCAGTGAGGTAATAAGTGTTGTTTTGAGCCACTAAGTTTTTGGGGTAATTTAGTATCTAGAAATAGATAACTAATGCACACTGTGATTAGGACACTCCTATAGTCATGGACTTATGAAAAAGGTGGAAAGTAAGTCTCTATCAAAACACATTTTTATTTTTTCATTCAACAAATATTTATTGAGCACCTATTATGGTGTCAGGCAGTTTTGAATGGTGGGATGCACCAGTGGACACAGATACAAATCCCTGCAGAGGCATGACCCATGTAATCCCAACTGATAATGCTGGTCATCACTGTTTTTCTAGATAAATTAAATTTTTCATCATTAATTCACCAAACCTTTACTGTATGCTATTTCTAGGAAATCAATGATAAACTTACTATATCACAAGAGATAAAAATTAGCCCACAAATTATAATAAGACAGAGATCATTATAAGCAAGAGGTCCTTTATC
Organism: Leptonychotes weddellii; assembly: GCF_054177405.1. Taxonomy (NCBI): domain Eukaryota; kingdom Metazoa; phylum Chordata; class Mammalia; order Carnivora; family Phocidae; genus Leptonychotes; species Leptonychotes weddellii. Next base: position 129,233,953 of record NC_138370.1, read on the forward strand.
TGTTAAGGCACTCTGTTAGGTGTTCCTGACTTTTGTGACTAAATAAATGTTATTTCTGAAAGATTAAGTAAAAGAGGAAGAACAGATTTAGGTTTAAAGAGGATGAGTTCACTTTTCAATTTGTTTGATTTTGGGGGATATCCAGCTGGACATATCAAAAAGGAACTTAAGAGTGAGCTTTGGATTTGAGATAAACATTTGGAACTCATCAGCATGTAAGTGGTAATTGAAACCATAATATTTAGGGCTTGTCCAGGAAAATATATAGAATGTGAAGGAGCACACATATTTAAGGAGTGAGCATTCATGACTATGAAGAAGTGTTGAATAGGTAGGAGAACAAAGAGGAAGGGGTGTCTTTATAATATACCAGTGGAGAAGGGGATTTCATGAATTGGGAAATACAGTGTTCAGTCATATCAGAGACTATAAAATAAGGGTTGGAAGGCTACTTTCATAGAAGAAGAAGAAGAGATTGATGGCCTTAATTGAGAGTATCTTCAATGGGGTGGTGAGGGTGGAAATGAGAATGAGGTGAGTTGAAGCATAGACATGTATGAAAAAGGACTTTGTAAGATGAAGCTCAGAAAAGTTGGATGTAATAATTGTAGATCTTTTCATTAGATGGTGATGAAGGTCTTTCTTTTTATTTTCTGTTTGGATGCAAAATGTGGTGTTTTTAGTTGCAGAACAAATAGAATATAACATAAATCTTATAATTTTATACAGTAAGTTTCATATCTTTTTGAAGTTTTATCTTGTTTCTGACAATTAAAATATAATGATTTGATTGGTGCTTATGTTGGAACATTATGGTGAAATTTAGGAATGTTGTTCTGGCATATGAAGGGTGTATGGGCTCTCCTCTATTTCCCTGGTTCAATGCTTAATGAAGAGTGAAGGAAGAAGAAGGAAAGTCAACTATGTTGTCTACTCTTGGCTGTGAAAAGAGGGTGATTAATGAAGATGCAGCTAGTGGAGACGTAGGTCTGAATGTAGAGATGGAGATAGGAGAAGGATAGAAGTAGATGAAAGTCAAAGTTTGAGAGTGTAGGGAAGAGAGGGACATTTGATATAACATCAAAAGAGGTGGGTTAAGCTAAGATCCAAAGGAGACATAGAAAGAGAGATGCTTCTAAGACTGAAGGCAAGTACATAAGAAGAGTTGTAAATATAGATAATTTGTAGGTGGAGGATGAGAAACTGAATGGGTTCATGTCTCATTCTCTTAATTTTCTTACTAAAATGGAAGGCAGGGTGCCTGGGTGGCTCAGTCGTTAAGCATCTGCCTTCAGCTCAGGTCATGATCCCAGGGTCCTGGGATCGAGTCCCGCATCGGGCTCCCTGCTCAGCGGGAAGCCTGCTTCTCCCTCTCCACTCCCCCTGCTTGTGTTCCCTCTTTTGCTTTGTCTCTCTCTGTTGAATAAATAAATAAAATCTTTAAAAATAAAATAAAATAAAATAAAATGGAAGGCTACATCCATTCTGAGAAAATAATGAGCTCTTGGGTAACCTTAAGGGCTTGATGAGAATGCTAATGTTTGGAAAAGCTGCCATCTAGACTACAGAAAGGGAAAAACTAAGGAGAAGTAAAACACACTTTAATAATGTTTTGCCAGCTTTTGGTTTGGGCACCAGATGGAACTAGATGCACTGTTCTCTGTTGTTCCTGTTAAATACAGTTAAGAATCCTGGATATAATGATTTTTCTCCTTTTGTCTCTGTCTCTCTGTCTCACTCTCACTCTCTAATAAGGAAACTATGAATGGTGCAGAGAAGGCAGACTGGCTAGATCTCAGGATCTAAGGAACAACAGAATGTTGAATCCTCTGGGTTTTCTTTTTGCCTCATAGATTCTAAACTTGGGGTTGGGGAAGCCCACAACCCAGAAATGTCAATGAAAGCAGACAGAAAATTCCCTCCCCAAAGCCTGCTTTTTCTTGCCAGAAGACCAATAAAAAGGTCATCCTAGCAAGATAGAAGACTTTTAGATAATAATTGCTCTATTTTAGCAAACAACACTTAAAAAAAAACCGTGGTCCCACTCTGCTACTGAGCAAAGGCCAAGTGGAGAGCCTAGACTTCTGTTCCTGCGGGATTGTAATGGGTACCCCTGGTTCCCTCCAGAGTGGTGTTAGATGAGGCTGAAGGGGGCTGGGATTTTCATTCCTGTGGGCTGGTAATCAGAATCTGTAAACTTGAAGAAAGAACAATAGAATGATCCATTCTGAACATCAGAAAGTTCAGAAAAAAATGCACAGAGCCTCAGGGATGTGGGGAACTATAGCTATAAAGATTTAACATTTGTGTCATTGGAGTCCTAAAAGGAGAAGATAATGAGTATGGGGCTTAAAAGTTATTTGAAGAAATAATGGTAAAAGATTTCCACATTTGGCAATAAATTTACAGATTCAAGAAGCTGAGCAAATCTCACACAGGATAAACCCAAAGAAATATAGGCAAGATACATCATAAACAAACTCCTGAAAACTAAAGACAAAGAAAATATCTTGAAAACAGTGAGAGAGAAATGATGTTATCATACCTATAAGGGAAAAAGAACTTGAATGACAGTAGATTTCTCATAAGAAACCATGGAGCCCAGAAGGGAGTAGCACACACACATTTCAAGTGTTGCGAGCAAAGTACTGTTAACCCAGGATTCTATGTCCATTGACAATATCTTCCAGGAACAAAGAGGAAATCAAGATATTCTCAGATAAACGGAAGCAAAAAGAATTTGTTACTAGCAGACCTACCCTTACCTACCCTGAAAGAAGGGCTAAGGGAAGTTTGCAAAGGAAAGGAAATTATAAGAAGAAGGAATCTTGGAACATTAGGAAGGAAGAATGAACAATGAAAAGAGCAAAAATATGGATAAATACAGTCAACTTTCTTTCTCGAGTGTTCTAAATTTTGTTTGACCATTGGAGCAAAAATCATATGTCTCATATGATTCTGAAAATATGTAGAAGCAATATTTAAGCCAATTATATTGTAAATGGAGGAGAGTAAAGGGACTTAATGGGAGGTAAGCTGGCACTGGTAAAATGTTAGCCCCTGTAGGTAATGATGTTATACATATATAATACACAAAGCAACCACTAAAAAATCTATACAAAGGGATATACTAAAGAACACTATAAGTAAATCAAAACAGGATTCTGGAAAAGAGAAAAGTCACCCACAGGAAAGCAGGAAAAAGAAAGGCCTAAAGAACTTTCTTTTGGGTCAATGTGCTAGAAAAGGAGACAGAACTTGGATACCTGAAAGAAAATGTTTTGAACATTAACCCCCCATGGTAGCCATCATGATTCTGTCATGATGTCAGAAGTATCTGACATCAATTTTGCATCTCAAGATTGTCTTTATTGTTTAAAAACTTTTTTCCAGTTGAAGGAAAAAATAGTTGCTAAACTTGGGCCAAATTAAAAGGAGTACTTAGCTTGAGCTCACCCTTAAGATACTTTTTTTGTGATAAAATCAGTTGAATATTACACTAAGGAGAGCCTTGGAGATAGGATTGCCAGATAAAATACAGGTAGCACACTTAAATTTGAGTTTTAAGTAAACAAAAAACAATTTTTTTTTGTTTTGTATATAAAGTATATCTGAATACTGCATGGGACATACATGAAAATCTTCAGTATTTATCTGATATTCAAATTTAATTGGTAGTCTTATACTTTTATTTTATAAATCTGGCAATCCAAGTTGAAATAAAAAGGGAAACTCTTAAAGACTATCTTGAGCATCCATGTTCTTTCTCTTTCCCATCTTTCTCAGTTATACACTCACTCACTTGCTCACTAGGTTTTGGAAACAAAGTTTTGTGGAGCCTCACCTTTTAAAATAAGTCATGCTTTTCTAGTTCTGCAAAGAGAGAGTACCATATCATGCCTGAGGGAGAGATGAAGTTGTACAGCACAAAGTGCAACTTTGGGAAGAAAACTGCAGGAGAAAGAACATGGAAAAAGATTGTTTCAAGTGAATTAAAACTGATTTCCCCAATACTGCAATTCAACCCAGAAAGTGACAGAGAAAATTCACTCCATTAGACTCAGCTGTGTTTTGTTTTGTCAAAGTGAATCCAATTATGGCCAAAATTAATTTGGTAAAAATGCAAAATTTACTTAAAAAATTATTAGAACAAAAGGAGAGCATGTTCTCAAACAAACAAGTACTGATGTATTTCTGAAAGGCTTAGAAAAATAATACACACAACAAACAGCCTACAGGCTCTAAAGTCACCTTCCAGTTTGTTCTAATTTTCAGTCTGTATTTTACAGCTGTTATAAAATGAGAAAATGAACCTGACCCTTGAGTAGAGTTTACCGCTCGTAGAGAGTGATGTATCTAAAACAAACCAATCTAAGTAACAAAAAGTGGTTATATCAGAACATTGATGGTGTAGCTTTATGATGTTGGTCTTATTTTTAAATTTTATTTAGTTCTTTGCTATACATCTATATCCATACCTGCAATACAATAATGACTTTATATTTACAAAATGTTTCCAATTTTACTTGTTATTCTTGTCAACTGAAGAGTAAGAAACATAGTTATATAAAGTTGAATCACTCAGCTCATTAATATAGTTGCCTGGGAGTTTAGATATATGTTTTTGGTATTAGAGTTGTTTCTTTAAATAATAATTATGTTTTAATTACTGTGCTGATGTGAAATAAACTTGGCTTTAATTATAGTCCATTTAGCCTCTTATAAGACTTCTCCCCTCTATAAAATTGCCAAGCATATTTAAGAAACTCTCACCAGCTTTTAAATCTCTGGGGTATTCTTCGGGTATGAGTTAACAATTAGAAAATAAAAAGAAGGAAAAATAAATAATAAGTTATTGGGATAAATTTTTAAAAATCACTTGACTTTAGTCTTTTTATCCGTCTTTAGCAAACCTGAATTCATCTCTCTAGATTGATTGAAATAAGCACATCTAGAATAGAAGGTAGACAATTCTTAAGACTCAAATAGAATTTGTGAAAGATTTCTCTATTAATTGTAGTAGATAGAATGTAATTGATTTAGCAACAGGGGAGTAGTGGAAAGAGGGGAAGCAAACCTCTGTTCAAAACGGATTTTTAAAAATAAAATACCACTGAGTGATAGAGAATAACACTTTGGAGTAGTATGTGCAGAACCATCTGTACTTATAGACATATGACCCACTGTTCTATAATCAGTTGACATCTAATACCTAAATACGAAGTGGTATTTCCATGTTGGGTGTGCTCTTTAGAGCTAAATGGATGATTTTACATTACTAGAAAATCAGGGGGAAAGTCATTTCTAGGAAGAGGTTGTGAAGGTTGCTATCTTGTCCATCCACACCTCTCACTGGTGGGATGATATCACTAATAACAGTGTGGCACAATAAAGATAGTGAGCAGAGAAACTAGGGAATTAGTATATTTGTTGAAAATATGCCTTTTAATTCTATATTTTTTGTGAATGGGAATAGATTTTCTGCTGAGAATTTATCCCATATCATGCCAGTGGAAACAGATTTCATAACTAAGTAACAGAGGACCCTCATGCTTTTTGTGCAAGGTGAGAAAGAAATCTATATCGCTGTGTCTTACCAAAGAGGAAGGGGAAAGGTAATCGTGTTTCTGTAAAAGTAAACAGGGGAGTCTAGAAAATTTTGGTGAATAGTTTAACCTATTATTACAGAAAGGGAGAAAATAATACACATTAAAAGATGGATTTTTGATCTTCTGCATTTGCTATCAACCAGGCACTTATTTTTTTTTTTTTAACCTTTGGAAGCCTGCTTTTCTTTTTTTAAATTTTATTATGTTATGTTAGTCACCATACATTGCATCATTAATTTTTGATGTAGTGTTCCATGATTCATTGTTTTTTTTTTTTTAAGATTTTATTTATTTATTTGACAGAGAGAGACACAGCGACAGAGGGAATACAAGCAGGGGGAGTGGGAGAGGGAGAAGCAGGCTTCCTGCTGAGCAGGGAGCCCGACGTAGGACTCGATCCCAGGACCCTGGGATCGCGACCTGAACCGAAGGCAGACGCTTCACGACTGAGCCACCCAGGCGCCCTCCATGATTCATTGTTTGCATATAACACCCAGTGTTCCATTCAATACGTGCCCTCTTTAATACCCATCAACAGACTAACCCATCCCCCGACCCCCCTCTCCTCTGGAACCCTCAGTTTATTTCTCAGAGTCCATAGTCTCTCATGGTTCGTCTCCCCCTCCGATTTCCCCCTCTTCATTTTTCACTTCCTACTATCTTCTTCTTTTTTTTTTTTTTAACATATAATGTATTTTTTGTTTCAGAGCACTTACTTTTAATTACACATCGTTTTCTTAAAAAACAAAACAAAACATTTTCTTCTTCCTTCTTCCCTTCTGTTCTCACTCTCTCTCTCTCTCTGTTTTTTGAAGGTGGGGTAAGAGAGGCATTGAGAGAGTTGTCAAGATAAAATGGACAAGAGGGTAGATATAAACTTCTTTTTATCTGTTTTATTTGACATAAAAGAATAAAAGGTAGTAAAGGAAGGTAATAATTATCGACCCTCAGTATTAACTTTGTTCTCTTGGGTAAGCACATAATTAGGTTGTTCTTTAAAATGCATATTATGTAGCTGGCAGCAGACTCTGGTTTAGATCGGATAACTCCTTATGCAGGCAGCTTTTAAAATGCACATCATGTACCAAAGGAACTTTTCTGGTCTATTGGGTAAATATGTATTAAAGTAATTTTTAAAATACTTATGTACTCAATAAGCTGGAAGTGGTCAATGGTTTAATGAATAGTCATGCATTTTTAAACATGTATTATTATTTATTCACTGACCCAAGTGAGAAAGTCTTTTAAAAATGGCATATTCTTGATGACTGTGTAATTTTGCAGTAAAATCTTAAAAGTATTTCAGGAGAACAGAAGCCAATTTTAAAATTACATTATCTCATCATCCCTTCACCTCATTTTTCCTGGCTGTTCTTCCTCTTATGGGATGTATTATAATAGGCTCATTTATGGCCTCCCTGCTGGCCTAATTTCATTTTCATAGATTAAAGCTGATTTACATTTCAATTGCAATTCTAGTGTTGAATTTATTCTATGTTGACTCATTGTGTCTGGCACGTAGTAGGCACCCAGTCAATATCGATGGAATGAGTTGTTTTTATAATTTTGTGTCATTCTTGCAAGCAAACCTAAGTTTTGTGCCTACTGCATGCTCAGTGCTGTGTTGGTATCAATCAGGTTAGCAGAAAGGTAAGACACCCACAGGTCGCAAAGAGATTCAAGCCTTACTTCTAGCATCATCCCTTATCAGCTGCCTCTCTGACAGAGTAGCTCCCCCTCTCAGCAACTCAACTACAAAAGCGTAGCAATGGCTCCAATCAGCAGATTATTTTACAGGGATCAGTTGAAACTTCATATGAAAGATGCCGAGCACAGTAGCAGAGACCCAGTGAGCTCTCAGTCAATGCTTTGTCTCTCTTGGCTGGTTTTCCTATCCAGAAACATGAGAAACATTCATTTCTAGACAGCAGAGGCTTCCAAACTGTACAGTGCCCTCATCGCTGGGTCAAGAAGACAATTTTTAATAACCATAACAAACATCATTCTCTGGTGTCAGGAACACATTAAAAAATTCTCAAAGTCCCATTTCCAGGTGGGGGCCTCCTGTGGGCACTGACCTCTTTGTACCAACACTGCCCTAGGGACCCTAAACCCCTGTATGCTCGTTTTTGCCCTGCCTCCTGTAGTGGCTCCACCCCAATGTTTTGGTTCTTTCCTTCCCACGCTCACAATCCTGCAGGAGTAGAGGAAATCAGTCCTCAAGTTCCCTTCTGAATTTCAGAAAGTTCCACCAAAAACGCCTCCAAGAAGTCAGATTTTCTAAGAGCAAACAGGGGTAATGATATCTACTGCAGCACAACATGGTAAATAGGGTCTTGAGAATAAGCATTATTAACATGCTCACTGAGCTGCCTCAAATCCTATTTGGAGGGAGGCATGGTATAAATAAATAAACATGCTCCCTGGATCTTTACAGTCTGAGGTTTAGTGAGCCACTTCAATCTTGGTAAGGCATTAAAATCGCTGGTACATAATTGGATTTGTTTTGCTATTAGGTGCAGCTCTCTAACTTTTTCCCTGTATGCCACATTCACGAATAGGAGAGTCTCATCTTGATGGAAATGCTATCAATGATGTGACTCCTGGGATCACCTGAAGGGTAGAGAAGGAGAATCAGGGAATGCAAACTCTTCTGTTCCCTCTCATTCTCCTGCGTGCCTGTTTTTTCAGCAGATGCTGGGTCAGTGGACAGTGCTCCTCACTATTGTGTTGGCTTCATCAGTAAGTTGTTTATTCTTTACAGTACCCATGGTCTTGGATTAGAAGGCTTTGACTTGTTAAATGACTTAACTTGAAATGGAAATCATATATTACTTTTCATTTATTGGGAGAAGATTATTTTAATATATTTAATCTGAAAAAATATATATTTAATCTGGTATGATGTTCTAAAAATATGTTGCGAATGGTTATACATGGCGGTTTAAAAAATAAATTATTATTTTTTAAGCTACCAGTGGTAGAAAGCAGTTCTCTTTTCCCAGTAAGAATGGAGAGACAGAGGGGAGTTGGAAATCTTTCCAAGTGACTGTATGAAGGAAAAATCAGAAATATCTGGAAAAAGTTGATGTTATACTGGAGGGATCCTTTTGTTTTATTTTTTATTTATTTATTTTTAAGATTTTATTTATTTGTCAGAGAGAGAGCACGCGAGCACACAAGCAGGGGGAGTGGCAGGCAGAGGGAGAAGCAGACTCCCCACTGAGCAAGGAGACCCTATGTGGGACTCAATCCCAGGACCCTGGGATCATGACCTGAGCCAAAGGCAGACGCTTAACCCACTGAGCCACCCAGGCATCCCTGGAGGGATCCTTTTAGAGACAAACTTGGATCCTACCAAAACTTTGGGGTATATACAAACCTTGAGACAAAGAGAGAAACCAAAGTGGATTCAGGGAAGAAAGAATCCAGAGACCTGAGAGGGAAATTATAGTTTTGAGGTCAGCTCTGAGTGGATTTATAGGGAAAGAGTGATTATAAGTTTAGAAGGAAGCCTCTCACGTTCAAGCTCTGGTTCTCCAAATGAGGGAGCACAATTTGATTAGTGGAAATATGGTTCAGTCTGAGGATAACCAGGAGGACACAGGCTGCCCTGTTTGTTAATAGAATAGCTTATCTCTTTCAGAATAGCTGAGAGAACAGATATCAGATAGATTAGGTGAAGAATGCATCACTGCAGCCACAGACACTGATATAGGAGAAACTTTTGTCAGTGTTAACTTCTGAGCCTCTTGCTTCAGGATAAGAAAGGGGCTTTTACAGAGTAAAAGGGTACGAGTTGCACTGGTAAGATGGAGTTAACATGCATGGCATGAATTGTTTAAAAATGGGGCCATGTAAAAGGGACCTAAGGAAGGTAAAGAAAAGATTGTTTTACAAGAAAGGCAGGTGCATGCCAGAGGCAAGGGTATTATATGATAAGCAGGGATGACCTAGATGGACTCAAAATCTATAATCTCAGATAAGAAAGGTGGTTCTGGAATCAAGACCAAGAGGTCACAGATGGGCCTAGGAGACCAAGATTCTTATGATAACTGTGAGCAAAATCGCAAAAATGTGGACACATGCGTCTGTTAGTGGAATACTGATAGGCATACTTCAGTACAACTTGAAGAGTCTTCAGGGAAAAGCAAAGACTGAATGCACAATTGGTTAAGAATAAAGCATACCTTGAATACTCTGCTTGGACATTACTAGAATCAGAATCTTTTCTGCCCTTTATATTCATTTAGAGCACCTCATTCATTAGGCGATGCTTTCTTTCTTGGTTCCTGCCTGGCTATAGGAGGGATCTGGTTACAGTCTTAGATTTGATTTACTCCCTCCCTTCCAATTAATGTAATATTACCAAACCCAAATTAACAATTTCTACCACTTACCACTTAAATAAGAGGAGATGACCTTTTTAGCCAAAGAAAGAAATTGTACCAACAGGAATACTGTCTTTACATGGGTTCTGTAAACTGCCAGGCATGTCTGAACCATCCTTCACCTCTCCCTGCTGCAGGCTTCAGACCACAGAGATGCTTCAGCATAGGAAAATAAGAGGCCTGGCCTGTTGGGAAAGAGATTTCCCGAATATTTGTCCCTAGCCCAGCCCTTCCAAAGTTTTATTTCTATAGTATTTATTGTTTCTTAAAAAATAGCTTCTGGACCACTTACTCTTTGGTAAGGCTGAGAAAAACAAAGTTTCCTCTAATCACTAGAAGGCAAGGGGGCTAGGTGATTAAGTCAACTATTAAGTAAACGCTGGGATTGATGGTAGTTCCTGCTCCCTTCAGTGGTATTCTGTTGCATAAACCAGCCAAAACCAAGGAAAGTCTAGGGCAGTAATCTTTGTTCTTTATCTTTTCATCTGTTCTTTCTTTATTATCACTTAGGGCTGTGCCACCATAATAGAAGAAAAAGCAGGGTGAGCATGCTATCTTGTGGATCATAAGAGGTTATGGGTATCTTAGTGAATAGATTTAGTAAGATCAAAAGGCATAGAGCATGGGAGTGAGTGGTAAAAAGGCAGTTAGTTACAGGGCTAGAACTTTGAAAAGAGTGAACAGAATAGAAATACAGGGAAGTTGTGACAAAGTCCTCCCCCACTTTTTTTTTTTTTTATTTAAAGGTGTGAGATCCTTCATGTGTTTGTGAACAGAGTAGTCAGTACATAGGGTCTGTATAAAGGTATTAGTGTGAAAGGGGAAAAGTAAGTCCTGACTGCTAGTCATTAACACTGCCATAATAAGAAAGGTACTACTCTTACATAATTTCATTTTTTAATTTTTATAATAAAATTGGTTGTTAGTTTATGTCAGGGGTTCTCCACCAGTGGTAAACATCAGAATCCCCTGGGGGCTTTTTTTCAAAGTACTCTCAAGTTTGAGGTTGGTACATGTATATAATTATAAAGTTTCCTGGATGATTTAGATATATAGTTTCTGTGGCTTGAAAGTCAAAACACAGCTTAGCTGAGTCACTTCTAAGACTTAAGTCAAGAGGCCAACTGGTGAGCTCTCAATTGAGGTTTGATTGGGGAAGGATTTGCTTCCAAGCTCACATGATATTGGCAGCATTCAATTTTTTTGTGGGTTATTGGCTTGAGGGCCTCAGTTTCTTGCTGACTGTTGATTAGGAGCTGCCCTCAGTTTCATGTAGGTCTACCCTACATGATTTCTTACTTCCTTAAAACCATCAAGGAAGTGGGAGTCCCTTACAAGATGGACATTACAATGTTATGTAATATAGTTGTATGCTTGTAAACAAATATACTTCATCGCCTTTGTTGTATCCACTTGGTTAGACATAAGTCACAGATTCCACTTACCTCAAGGTGTAAATACCAGAAGGTAGGCATCATGGGTACCACCTTAGACTAGTCTTTCCACCACACAGGTTATCTAAAATGTTTTCAATGCCTCCAATTTTAATTGCTATAAATGAGTGAGGTTTTTTTTTTTTGTCTTTCACTTTTTCATTCAACAAGTACTTCATATGTCTGGCACTGTCCCTTGGATACAGCTCTTGCCTTTGGTCACAGATACATGAAAAATTATAATAAAATATAATGAGAAACTGTAAGAAACATGGGGATAGCCTAGGTATGTATGCCTGATGTTGACAGGGGTAAGTTTTTATCATCAAATTTGGGTATGACTCTGGGAGAGATTATTAAAGGAATGATTTGGTGCACTGTGAGTGGAAAATGGCATTTGCTAAAAACCATCAAAAGATTAGTGGGCCCAAGTTAGGCCTTCATTTGCTTTTTTCATGGAAAGAGTAATCAGGATAATATGGTAAGCTTAGAATATTTGGACCAGAATGTTTGGAAAGTTTTTACTATGGCGATTTGGAAATAGTTTAAAAATGTGGACTGGAACCTAGCACAACTAAAGAAATTAACTGCTATTGGAAGAAATATACTCAAAGGAAATAATCAGCACTGTTCAACCAATTAACTCATGTCACCATCTGGAGGACAATTCCTGATGTCAGTGCCCTGAGCTCCATCTGAGTTTTGCTCCTCTTGAGCACTTTCATCAGTGATGTGAGTGAATACAGAGATGGCACTGAAGCAGAGAGGAACAGTGACTACAAATGATGACAGAAACAAAATCCAAAATGGTGATGTAGTAACAGTAGATCTACTCTAATATGATAGATATTTTTAGTAATAAGTGGAACATCCTTTTCTTAGGGCCAAAAGTTGGCAGCAAGTATGAATTTGTGGAAAGTGGTTTGTCCATTTAGGAATTTTAGGTTACCTGGGTTAAATGTGAGCTGTTTGTGTGATATGGATGCCACAAAGAGCAGTACAAATAAAATATTAAAATACATTCATTGAAGGATAGCATCTAGATTGAGAGAAAACTAGTTTTGCTCTTCCAGGTACTGAGCTTTCATATGAAGGATTTCATCTGTTCTAAAGGTGCCTTGACTGCTGGGTGTTGTGTAAGACTGATGAATCATAGACCTGTACCCCTGAAACAAATAATATATTATATGTTAAATAAAAAAAAAAAAAGAGCAGATACAGACAAACCATAATGTGTTCAGATAGCAAGAACAGAGCTGGTGGAATGGATTGGGAATGTTGCCATATAGGAAAAGGTTGAGGATATGAAGGTTTTAAGTCTGGAAAAGGGTGTTTCAGAAGTGAACCTACTTGAAAAATTTGAAAGGCCATCTTGGATGAAGTGTATCGGATTTGTTTTAAATGGCTTCATTGGAAAGACATGGAACCAGTTTCTGAAAGTCATCATAAGACTCATTTTGAAGGAATTTCTTGGACCCTAACTCTCTAAAGTTGGGTAAGGTTGCTTTGGAAAGTGTGTTCACTGTCATCGAGGGAGTTCAATAATACGCTGGACAACTTGATAGGGTGTTATTAGTCTAAGAATTAGATATATAATTAGGCACATAAGTTCCCTTCACAAACCATGATTATAGTTTCATGTCATTATCATCTGTAGAGTTTTAAAAAGGGTATACACATCTGTGTTCTACTCCAGCCCTATTGTATAATCAGAATTATTCTATACCTTATTTCTACAGAATTATTTCTATAGTTTGAAGAAGTTCCACAGGTAAATTTGCAGGGCAATCGGAGTTGGCTGGAGAAGGGTACAAAGGAGCATTAAACAAGTGTTTCACACTTTGTTTTCTCTTACCATAATTCTGAAAGACACACACCATTAACTATTTTATCCCTTTTTCCCCCTCACTTTGGTGGCAAACATTTTGTTATCACGTGTTGACTCCAGTTCTCCCCAGTGGAAGACAGTAATGTATAGGCATCTAAACAAAGAGGTTTGGATTGAGAAGAAAAATATCAACTACTCAAATTGTCTAAGAGGAAGGAAAAAAGGAATTCAGAACCTTATAGATAAAGAAGGTGTCTTGAAGACTGACTTCTTTTCCCTATAAAGTATATCCCCAGAAAACACTTATTAGAACAATGTGCTTAACTAAAATAAAAGTGTGCTGACTTTCTGGGTTCTACAATTAATCAACTAATAGTATTATCCTTTTCAACTGGCTTCTCTGTGCCATTGGAACACAGAAATGATACTGTGCTTTATTTTCTCTAATTTATATCTTCTTTCTGCTTTCCCCTTCTGTAAAGATGACTTAGTTAATGAAAGTATTCATATGTGAAAGACTAGAGGAAACAAAATTGTTAAAATAACCCATAAAGAATCAAAGCACTTTAAGAAATTTGAAAAATTAATAGAAACAGCTTTTATGCAATAAGGAGGACCATGTAAATTGTAACAAAACTTCTGACTTCGAACTTTTACAAAATTAGAAAACTTTACAAACTATCAAATTGTCACATTTAGAGTTAAAAGGGGTCTAGAAATCATCTCTAGTAGTTATATTGATGCTTTTTCCTTCTAGAAGACTTCCTTGATGAAGTAAGGACTTTATGGTGCAGCTTCCTTGTCTCCCAGTGTATCAGTGGAAATAAGTCACGACCAACGACTTCGACTAGCACTGAGCTAGTCAGTACTTTTTGCTTTATAAATGAGAAAACTAACTGAAATAAATCTTAATTTCCTCCAAATAAGTCTTTATTCAAGTATCTAGCACCTACATAAAAGCTAACTAGACCATTTTGTCATTATCCAAGGATTTTTTGGGGTAGATATGGGGTATTGTTTCCTATTTCTGCTATTCAAAGAAAAAAAATTAACATGTTCGTGAATGAGAAAGCTTAGCATTGTAAAGATGTTAGTTCTTCCCAAACTAATCTATAAGCATGGTGCAACTCTATTTAAAATTCCAATGTGATATTTTTGAGAATTGAACAAAGTAATATTAAAATTTATGGAGAACTAAACATCAGTCGATAGGTAAGACCCTTTATACCCACAAAAGTAAAGAGAGGGGACTTACCTGACCAAATAATAAGATATTATTTTACCAGATAGATAGTCAGATTGTGTGTGTGTGTGTGTGTATGTGTGTACACATATATATCAAACACTTATACATGTATATTTACATATACACAGTAGCGGTGGATTCATAACGAAATAGAAAAATGATTATTTAACAAACGCTATTGGGAAATAGACTTCATCCTTGCACCTGTGAAAGAATTAATGTCAAAACTGATTAAAAACCTATACATAAAAGGAAATGTTATACAACCATTAGAACAAAATTCAGAATATCGTTATGACCTTGGGTCTGGGAGAGATTTTTAAATTTTTAATTATTATTATTTATTTTTTGGTGGGAAAGATTTTTTTAAATAAGAAACAAATGGATTAATCACAAATAGAGGAAGAGTAATAGATTTGATTACAGTAACATTAAAGACTTCTTCTGTTTAACAATGGGTATTGAATATAAACATTAAGAAACAACTGGAGAATATACATATATATATTTTTAAATTTTATTTATTTATTTGACAGAGAGAGACACAGCGAGAGAGGGAACACAAGCAGGGGGAGTGGGAGAGGGAGAAGCAGGCTTCCCGCCGAGCAGGGAGCCCGATGCGGGGCTCGATCCCAGGACCCTGGGATCATGACCCGAGCCGAAGGCAGACGCTCAACGACTGAGCCACCCAGGCGCCCCTGGAGAATATATTTTTAAAGTATGTGAATGAAAGAGGATTAATAGCTTAGAGTATAAAGAACCTGTAAATCAAGAAGAAACTGTCAGGCAACCCAATATAAAAGTGAACAAAGGGTATGAATGGATAATTCCTGGGGAGAAAAATTCAATGGTTAATATTATAATAGATATATACTACAATACCATTTCAGTAAGTTTAATACTTAGGTTCAGGTGCTTAGAGTGGAGAAAAGAATCAGATGGGATATTGTGGATATGGAGATGAAAGAAATGAAAACATTAAAAAAAAGGCATTAATTGATTATTACAAATTACATGACACAAATTGATATCTTATAAATCTGAGGCCTGAGAGAACAATGCAAAAACTCTTGTAGGGCCTACTCTCTACAAGACTTTTGAAGACCCTAGACCCTCATTTTATAAAGGAGTTCTTTTTCTTTTCCATAGATTCCATGACCATGCAAGAATACCCATGGTTTCAAAGCTCACAGCTGTTTTCAATCAAGGAAATGGAAGAATCACATCCTAGTGATGATCTTGGTGGACTTTATCTTGGTGAAAGGGTATATAGATGGAGGGTTTAGGAAATTTCCACATTATCTCACATAAGAACAAGGAATAAAATTCAGAAGGGACAATGATAATCAGGTCCACAATACAATAACTAGACTGAATCCAGGAACTTCTAGAAGTTGATATAAAATCAAACCTAAATGCTTGAGGTAAGGTGGACACAGATGGAGGTGTTTAGGAGGTGAAATAAAGATGGTGAAAATCAAGGAACAGGGGATAGGCTGGATTATGAAGGGTATAGTTGGAAGAATTGAAAGGAGAGAGAAATACCTGTAGAGGTCAAAGGAGGTGAATTGGGGATGGAAGGGAGAAGCATTATTAAAAATGTATAACCTATAAAACTAAAGTATCCTTTATAAACCCAAACTCAAGTCAGTTTGAGTGGGGCTTCTTTTTTTCCTAGCTGGTTTGTTGATTTTGGAAACTCCAATAGACGGTTACTTCTAAGAAATCTGTTTTTAAACCTTGTAACCTCTAAACAGACAGTAGCCTATTATAAGGGTCACTGCCTCCGCTTGACAAAGACTTTCTCCTTGACCAAACATTTGGCAGGCTCCTGTGAGCCCTTTTTTCTTGACTAGCCCCATCCTTGGGCCCTCTCTTCAGTCTGCTGAGTCCACTTTTAGGATGAATTTCATTATGTCTGTTTAGTGAGAACTGCCCACCCTTGATCCCTGATTACCCTGGCCTGCCTTCATCAGTTATCCTATTAGGTCAGTTTAGTAAGAATCTCCCTACTCTCGATGTCTCCTCTTAGTAATTTTCCATCCACTGACACCCCTACTGGTTATACATTTCCAGCTGTTTTGGTGTATTCAGAATTGAGCCTGATGTCTCTCCTCTACTATAAGAATCTTGAGATCTATAATAGTCTTGAATAAAATCTTCCTTTCTATTTTAGCAAGTGTCAGAGCAATTTTTTCTTTAACATCCTGAAATGAGAAGCTTTAATGATAAATAGTGATCATGGGAGGTGAAGGTAGGTTGGCTTGGGAAGTAGGGGATACAGTTATACTGTTTACTGTAAGCTGGGGATCTAACCAACTCCAGGGAAATGCCCCTCTTTAAGGGGCATTAATCCCCAGTATTAAGACATATATGCTACAACTATAAGGAAATGTAAATCACATCAAACACAGGTTTAGTTGTATCCCTTTTGACCTCTGGAGGAAGACATAGACATAATGATTGGTAATGGAAGGCGCTGTTTCCTCATTCCTTGTGCATCAGAACCATCTGCTGTCAGAGGTTAGTCTCTGATCACCATGATTTTGTCTCCGTATGTACAATGACAGTAGCGTCTTAAAAGGATGCAGCTTTTGAGGCAGTTATGAAGAAGCCTGCCACTTCCGTAATCTCCGGAGGCATTCCTTGACTTTTCGTGTAGTGCTGTGGCAGGTTGACAGGGAGTCTGAAAACAGATGACAGCGAAAGATTCTGCCTCTTGTCATCATCATCTCTGTTTTAGAATGTTTTGCCTCTCTAGGAGTTCCTTATTTTGAACTCTACCAGTGGAGCAAAGGGATTTGGCTCTTCACAAAGGCTGTGTACCTTCTGGCCAGATGTAAGTGCCTGTCTGCATTGCCCTCCTTCTGGAGGTAAAGAGGAAGGTAAGCACTTCCGCCTACTGAGTCTGGTTTACGTGATTGATGCTGGGACTTCCAATTTTGAGGACAAACGATCCATTAGTGGAAATGGGCACACAGGAAACCTCAGTGCCAATAAGTTAAGTGCCCATCACTGTACTCAGTGAACAGTCTGCTGATCTCAATTGTAGGCAATTAACAGTGATTAGCAAGTGCGTGCTTGGTGGGTGGCACAATGAGATTCTTCTTACTGATGAGATAAACTCACAAATAACCCTGAGAGATATTGCCATGAAAATGCAACAGAAAAGTTCAATCACTGTGCAAGGGGGTCTGACCAAAGGAGGACTCTTGTGAGTCTTTTAATTTCTCCTCAATCCTCTCATTAACTCTCAAGCAGTCCAGTAATATGCAGGGAGGGCCGGATATTCATTTAGAATCAGATACCCTTTATGCATCCTGAGTTAGAGAAATTAGAACGAGAAGAAAATAAATCCCCACAAAACTGTGCAACCTTGGGGAGCACAGCTATTTCTTACTTATCTTGGTATTTCCTTCCAAACTAGCACAGTGCCGTGCACCTAGGGGAGCTCAGTGAATGTTGGTGAAAGTGAATTGAAATCAGGTCTCCTTGTCCTAGCGACTTATAACCATGTTAGCCTTTTCTTGACTCTTCCATTATTTTGTTTTTTGCTTTTTAATTAATTTTTTGCTACCCTTTCTTTCTCTTTTCTTTTTTTTATCATTAAGACTACATTTGCAATGTGTTTTTGTATTAGATACATAGTTGAGAGATTTGCAAAGTAGAAATTAAATAGAAATTTTTATTTTCCTATTGACTTTTATTATAATTTCATAGAAGTAGGCTCATCAATATTTGGGCTCAAAGGCATAGTGAAAAACAACAAATATCCATGTCAAATAACTTTCTGCTATTGGCAATACACAATCAGTGGGCAATTATTCTCCCATATAGCAGGGAAATAAGTAGACAATTAATTTACATGTTCTTTAAGCACCCACATACTAAATCACATTATACAATTTCCACTCCCTTGGGAGTTCTCCCTGACTTTATGAGACTTGCATGTCTAACCAACCACATGAGCTATACCAGGTATTCAGAGAAATTCACTAATTGGAAGAAACTCATAGAGATACTGTTTTAAAAAATGCAGTCCATATTCTTCCACTATTAAGTACAGAATGCTCTATGAAGTCAAAGTCTACTTCTACATGTTTACTATACAATCCCCAGTGCCTCGCACAGTGCTTGGCATGTAGTAGAATTGAAAGAATAAATTATTTAATTACCCAATACCAAGGTAAAACAAAGATATTGCATCATGAAAACCAAAATATATCTGTTTTTATTATTCCTTCTTAAAACTTAAGTAATCACTACTTCAAAGTCTTATTTAAACCTATTTTATCTACATGGTAGAAAACATTATGCCACTGAAATCATTGATCATGCTTAAAGATGGAGAACTTTATTACTTAAAACATACCATTGTTCAATGTGTGATTTGAATATGTGATGATATGATCTCCAAGTAAACTATGCCTCTTAATATCTGGGGCCAAGGTAAGAAAGTGTCCTCACTAATGTTAACAAGAATCAATGCCTAGGGTGCCTGGGTGGCTCAGTTGGTTAAGTGACTGCCTTTGGCTCAGGTCATGATCCTGGAGTCCCTGGATCGAGTCCCGCATTGGGCTCCCTGCTCAGCAGGGAGTCTGCTTCTCCCTCTGACCCTCCCCCCTCTCATGCTCTCTCTCTATCTCATTGCCTCTCGCAAATAAATAAAATCTTTAAAAAAAAAAAGAATCAATGCCTAATGGATGGAACTAATTGTAACCTGACTTTCTCTACAATTTGGGTCAAATTATGCTACTTTAATGAAACACAGCCTTGCCTTTATTCTAACCATATTTTCACCAAGCAGTCATCTGATTATGAATCCAGTTTCCTTCTTCTTATTTTATTTAATTTTATTTATTTTACTTTTTAAGCACTTTATTGAAATATGATTGACATACAAAAAGTTGTAGATATTGAATGTACACAACTTAATATGTTTGGAGATAAGTATACACCCATGAAACTCTCATTACTATCAAGGCCATAAACTTATCTGTCAAATCCAGTGTTTCCTTCCATACCCCTTGTTTTTTTGTTTTCTTTGGTGGTAAGAACATTTAACATAAGACCTACCTACCCTCTTGGCAAAATTTTAACTCTATAATACAATATTATTAGTCATATGCCCTATGTTGTCCACTAGAACTCCAAAACTTACTTATTTTGCATAACTGGAACTTTATACCCTTGGAACAACACCTCCCAAGTCCCCCCCACCCCCAGCCACTGGCAACCACTGTTCTATTTTCTGCTTCTATGTGTTTGACTATTTTAGATTCTACACGTAGGTAGCATCATGCAGTATTTGTCTTCTGTGTCTGGCTTACTTCGCTGTAGCACGATGTTCATGCATGTTGTTGCCAATGGCAGGATTTCCTTCCTTTTAAAGACTGAATCGTATTTCATTGTATGTATATAACACTTTTCTTTCTTCATGTGTCTGCTCATGGACATTTAGGTTGTTTCTACATTTCACTATTGTGAATAATGCTTCAGTGAACATGGAAGTGCAGATATTTATTTTAGAGTCTGATTTCAATTCAGGATATATACTCAGAAGTGGAATTGCAGGACAAGACTGGTAATTCTATTTTTAATTTTTGAGGAACCTCCATAATGTTTTCCATAGTAGCTCCATTGATTTACATTCCCACCAATAGTATGCAAGGGTTTTCCTTTTCCTTTTCTCCATATTCTTGTAACATTTTCTAACCTTTCTTTTTTAAATAGTCACCCCAACAGGTGTGAGATGATATCTCATTGTGGTTTTGTGTTGCATTTCTCTGATGATTAGTGACTTTGAGCACTTTTCATATACCAATGGACTATTTGCATGTTTTTGGAGAAATGTCTGTTTAGGTCCTTTGCCCATTTTTAAATTGGATTATTTCTGTTTTTTTTTTCTATTGAGTTGTATGAATTCTTTATATATTTTGGATATTAACGTCTTATTATGTGTATGTGTATGATCTATTTCAATTATTTTGAAAATCTTCTTATTGTAAATATAAATCTTAGCATTATGTTTTATGTATTAGCCAATTTTGAATGTGCTTAGCATTAACCAGTTTTCTAGACATCAAATCATCCCTGAGTGAAATGATTAGGTTCTTGGGGTTTTTTTGTTTTGTTTTGTTTTGTTTTTTTGTTTTTGTTTTTGTATGTGCAAAATTGAGGAATAAATGTTCCAAGACACAATTAATTTATTATTCTGTCCTCAAATTATCCAGAATAGACTATCTTGCCTTTTAAAAATTAACCATCTTAACCATACTCAGTAACCCTTGATCATCATTTAATGTAAAACCATTCATGCCTAGACTATGTAAAAGTCCAGGTTTTCCCTGACTTCCACAAAGCCCTGATTTTGAATAATCTGAGGCCAGATTAATGAGGATTAATTGTATACCTTCCCTGATGTTCTTTTGACCTTTTCATGTGAATGAATCACGTTAGCCTTCAGCCCTTCTGACTGCTATTTATAGAAGTCTGCAAATATCTAGTAATGAGGTGCTTGAAATTGAACAAAGAGTGTTCCAGAGCTCTTCTTGTTGGGGACAATTAATATCTCCTATCATTATCACCTTAATAACATTTAAATATGAGACCAAAAATTTCTTTTTATGTGCTTTAGAGATGCCTATTTGATTGGTGGGCTTAATAAAAATGGTCAAGGATAACAAAATACTTCTTCACTTGCTCCAAACAGACTTTATATGAGGAAGCAATAACAAAACTAGTAAAAGAACAACAACAACAAAAACAAACAACACTTCATTATCATCAGAGATATATTTTTTTTTAATTTAAAATTGAAAATGAGCACTTTGAATAGCTTTTGTTGATGTTTGACAACAGAGGAACTGTTGGGTCTATTATTGGATAGGGAGGCAACACTTGTCTGAAGAGGTCTGAGACTCTAGAAGTCTAGTTTGATGCTAACTTAAACTACAGAAGATCCTGGGGAAATTGACCCATTCGGAGGCTTCCGGATAGGGTAATTTTTTTTTAAGATTTTATTTCTTTATTTGAGAGAAAGAAAGAGAGAGAGAGAATGAGTGGTGGGGAGGGGTAGAAAGGGAGAGAGAGAGAAGCAGACTCCCTGCTGAAGCCAGATGTAGGGCTTGATCCCAGGACCCAGAAATCATGACCTGAGCGAAGGTGGATGCTTAACTGACTGGGCCACCCAGGAGCCCCTGATGGGTTACTTTTTTATTTTTATTTTTTTTAAGATTTTATTTATTTATTTGAGAGAGAGAGAATGGAGCTTGATCCCAGGACCTTGGGATCATGACCTGAGCCGAAGGCAGACGCTTATTCAACTGAGCCACCCAGGCACCCCAATAGGTTACTTTTTTAAACTAAGGAAAGTTTTTTCAGATCAAACTGTGAATCAATCTCATCTGCCTCTGAGTTTTTGGCCTCACTATGATTTGTTTCTGATGTTTCTGAAGTTGTTGCTGCCTATAAACAGCAACATTTCCAGCAATATGAATATGAATACCCATTAAGGAAGTGGATTTGTTTGGCCATTGTCTCTTGAATGTCATGGCTGGAAAAAGCTAATTAAAACAGTCTCATTGATTTTTTTCTTTGCCCAGACAAAAATAAAGAATATTGTGAAATTCATACTTTCATTTAAATTGAGTGCCTATCCTATGCAAGTTACCATGTACTCTGAAGGATACAAAGCACAAGTCCTTTTCCCAAAAAACTCACAACCTATTTTGTATTATTGTATTATTCTTTATTGTGTCATTTGTGTTCCCCAGGAAA
Source organism: Leptonychotes weddellii (assembly GCF_054177405.1). NCBI lineage: Eukaryota > Metazoa > Chordata > Mammalia > Carnivora > Phocidae > Leptonychotes > Leptonychotes weddellii. The sequence goes on from NC_138370.1 coordinate 129,256,239, forward strand.
TAACATTAAAAAACCCCGTGAATTATGAGTGATTTTGAAAATATTTTCAATATTTTTCTGGGGCTGAATAGAAAGAGAATATCAAGAACTTAAAACATTAAGCTTCCTTTAAAAAAATTGAACAGCTTCTATTATTTTAAATATCCATTTTCTGTTTTATTTTAATACATCCAGATATGTAAGTAGAAATTTCATTATGAAACAGAATTTTTACTTATGATGAAATTTTAAAGAGGTGAAGAGTGGCCAATGAGCACTAATTGTTAAGTTATTGTAATGAAATGAAGACAAATTGTTCTGACACTTTAAAATAATTATAAAACTGACTCATTGCTGTACTGAAAAAGCTGAGCCTAAGTATTGCTCCGTCTTTTTGTTCTAATTAGATTTTATTTATTTCCAATATCTTTCAAGGAGACTGAGAACAGATTACAAAAATGGTCCATTATGCAGCTACAGCATTTGAACTTTTTAAAGACAAAGTAATTCTTGATATGGCAGAAATCCATATGACACACAGGCTTTCCTCAGTAAACTCATAAACAAATGGCAGCAATAACATCTTTAAATCACTTTCTCAAGTGCTTCTCAACTGCGGCTCTGACAAATACATGTTACACCACTGACTGTGTAATAACTGGGGAAAGTATTTCTAGGAGAAAAAACAGGCTCATCAAAATTCAATACAGAAAAATGCAAAACAAAACAAAAAGAAAAATAAAACCCACAAACTCCAAAACAGTCTATGAGGAATCACACAAAAACTTTTGGGAAGGACTCTTTGTTGATCTTATTGTTGAGTATGCTACAAACAAATATGACCAACATTCTGCATGCACTCTTTCTGGTCCTTGGTTTAGAATAGTAAACCAGCTTAGTGTTCATCGTTGCCTAAAATATTAACTGAAAGTCTTTAACCAAGACCCTTATTTGAAAATGCTGGGTATTTACATGCTTAAATAAAGCCTTGGATTGGAGAATAGTGAGATGGGTGAGTGTCAATATATTCAGTAGCCATATGGCATGGAGAAGGACCAGTCAGAATATGAACATGGCAGTGCTGGTGCATACCAGCTAGAGGTCAGCTCTCATTGTCTGGTGTTTGTGAGATTTTGCCCACGGTGGCATTTACTCAGGGGAATTAGAAGAGATTAGATTAATGGGAAGCAAATCAAACTGTCCCTTTGCACACAGAGAATCAGTATGTCAGAGGCTCTGGTGATTTTATCTTTGCATATATATAAAGGAACAGCTTGGAAATCATTTTCTTTATTTAGCAAACACCTATTAAATATCTACATTGTATTAACCTGGGAGTCCATCTATTAAACTTTTCCTATGACATACTCCATTTTATTTAAAATAAATGATGGAGATGGAAAGAAATTTGAAGGTCACCTAATAAAGCCCTTTTATTTTACAAATGAAGAAATAGGCTCAGACTGATTAAGTAACAAATATTTATTGGGCATCTACTATGTTCTCAGCACTTTTTTAGGTGCTGGGGTTGGAGTGGTTAACATATGAAACATGAAAAGAACCCTCCTCTCATGGACTGCATATTTAGAGAGCGAAAAAAAGAAAAGCAAGATTTCAGAGAGTGAAGAGAGCCAAGAAGATAAGGAAAGAGTGGGATCTGATATAGTGACTGTGGTTGGGGATCGGCCACTTGAGAGTTGGTGTTTAGGGAATGCTACTTGAGGAGGTGACAAATTGAGACCCAAATGAAAAGGAGAAGCCAGGCTTATTAAGATATATGAGGCAGAACACTATTTAAGCAGAGGAACAGCAAGTGTAAAGACTGAAGTTCACCCTGCTGGAGAACCAGAAATAAGCCCTATGTCTCTGGAGCATAGTGAGTAACCAGATGAAATTGGAGAGGTGGGAAGGGCCAGATCACTGAGGCCTTTCAGTTTTGGTGACTAGTTTGTTTTTTATTATGGAAATATATTTATATTTACACTTACATTTTATTGCATATTATACAGAGCGACTCTATGTACATATACACATGGCATGAGAATAAGATCTGATGTATAATATCATCCTGGCAGAGGGAGGATCACCTAGTAGGTTATCACAGTTGACTTTGAACAACATGGGTTTGGACCCTGTGAGTCCACTTATAGACAGATTTTTTAAAAAATAAAGTACAATACTGTAAATGTATTTTTTTCTTATGATTTTCTTAACATTTTCTTTACTCCAGCTTAGTTTATTGTAAGAGTACATATAACAAACTAAATATGTGTTGGTCAACAGTTCATGTTCTCAGTAAGGCTTCCAGTCAGTAGTAGGCTATTAGTAGTTACGTTTGGGGGGGAGTCAAAAACTTACACATGGATTTTCAGCTGTGGGGGGGGCTGGTGCCTCTCACCCCTGTGTTGGTCAACTATATGGTCAAGTGAGAGGTGATGACAAGAGTGGAAGATGTGGATTTGAGAGAAGAGCACGGTTATGATTTATTTTGAATATCAAGGTGAGGAGAGGAATGAGGTTGTCTCTTAGTTTTTTGCTTGATTATCTAGGCTGCTGGAGATGCTGGTAAGTTGAGATGGGTGCACTGGGGAAAGAATAGAGGGATTGGGAAAGAAATTGAGAATGATGCCTGTAAGATATCTCCATAGGGATTTTCAGGGGGCTATTGGGCTGTTGGATTATAAGTCTGGAGCTGAATGAGGAAGGTCAGCACTACAGAGAGAAATTTGGGAATCATCTGCATACTGAGGGTATTAGAAGCCTGGGACAAGATAGAGTCTCTTAGGGAGGGAGAACAGATAGAAAAGAGAACTGCAAGTTAAGTCCTGGGCCCCTCCAAAATTCAGATCTGAGGCAGAGAGAATAGCCGGGAATAAAGACTGAGTAATAATAGACACTGAGGCAGGAAGAAAACCAGGTGAGGTAATGTCAAGGGGGTCCACAGGTGGACATTAAATCTTAGGTTACCTAATTTTTAGACCAGTCCTGTCTTTAATGCCATGCTGCTCTTCTTCCTAATTCTTCTTTATGGCTCATATTTTACTGCAAAATAAAAAGTGATAAGCTGAGTCAATCAGTGGCAAAATCTTTTTAACTTATGACCTCCTGCCTGGGGTCACTGCCCAATGTGCTTGTTTGAGTTTGTTCTGATCATGCATTGGTCATATTCTTCTCATGTATTTGAAACTACATTTCTTGAATTTGGAATGCCTTCCGTTCAGTTTTTGATGTGCCTGTTAAGTCCTGGTGATGGTCAATCTGGTGATGTTTGGAACCAGGTAAGATTTTTTTTTTTTCTTGTTCCTGCCCTTCCCACTGTAATTATCTCCTTAATAGTATTTCATGGTGGCAGCAGCTTTGAGTTTTGGTCTTTCTGACATCCAAACCCCAAACCTCAGCGATAGCTTTAGATATCTTTGCCCTTTACTTGTTGCATCGATTGCCGAATCTCGCTGCTTCACTTTATATTTGTAGTTTTTTTCCTCTCCCTCCACTGCTGCCCTAGTCTCTACCTGAATGATTCTCTTCACGGAAACACTTTGCTCGTAAGTAGTCCGTCTGTTCCGTTTCTGCCTACTGCCACTGTTCCAGGAATTCTTTCTGAGGTTCTGGCGTTTTCATTCTTACTCTTAAATCCCATAGGGGCTTCCTGTTCCCTAAAGAATCAAGTTCACAGTCCTTGCCCTGTCAGGTGTTCAAGCTCTAAATGATTTCCTTTTTCTCATCCCCTTCAATATGCCTGACTTCTTTCACTTTTGCTCGGCTTCAGAATTCTTTTGTCCACAATGAGTTCAAATTTTCCTTTAATCAGGCCATTTTTAAAAAAGAGCTGTTGAAAATCCAAGAAAACAGGACTATTTTTGCCATTTCTTGCTGAAGTATAATTCAATTACTCATGATACGTGTTGAACATGTTATATGTTTATCTAATAGAATTAATGTGCAGCACAGCTAGAATGATTTTACCTCATGTCTCCTCTTAGAACTTACCTATTTCTAGCCAAAAAGGAATGGACAGAATATGACCTACTGATGCCCTTCAGGCAAGGACAAATAAGAGCCTTGCTCAAGTGCTGGGCTCTAAAATGAGCCAGTAGGGTGAATGGAAAAATGTTCTCTATTGCAGAGTGCCTATTTTTACCTTATTTACTTTGACCCTGGATCCTATTAGACAGCATTATTATATAGGCAGTAGGGTGCCCAAAGTAGAAGGGGGGAACTTATTTAGTAAGCGCTAGTTGCCTTGTGAGTAGAGACCCGTTTGTGTCACAGATCTTGGCAAAGATCAAACCAGAGATCAGAGGCTTTGATAAAATATGACTGAGCTTAGCAGCTTGTCACCTCTTCCCACAGCCATGGGGAGTAGTTTGTGACTGTCTGCTGCCTGAGGTGTGCCTCTAACAGGGAGTCCACATGAGAGCCACTGGCTGGGCCTGAGGTCAGCCTGGGGGGTAATGATGATGATCTGGGCTGATAGAAGGGTGGAGGTGCCAGGTTCCAGCAGGAGTTAACAGAACAGATACCCGGATATTAAAACAACCAAGCTTACTGTGATCTCAGACAGATGTGTCAGCAGCTGGGGAAAGCTATAGGAGCAGAACAAGCAGCAGTAACTTCAAAGAGAGCTGAAAGATTCCACCTTCATGTCCCTTCTCCAACAGTTCAGGTTTGGGTATCCAGTTTTCTATCTCTGCCATTATTTCTAAAGGGCTTAATGTTTGCTGACTGACTCTTCCTTATGCTTATATACCCCACCTAAACCCACATCTAAAAGGTATGTGTTTACTACATGGGCCTGGTATAGGTAATAAATATTTGGCCTTCTCCATTAATATTTGTTGAAGGAGAGAAAGAAGGAAAATGGGAGGGAAAGTTGGTTGGAGGGTAAAACTTACATGTGAATTTCCAGCTAAGTAGTACTCGTAAGACCACGACTGGTGTAGTGTGAAGGTTGCAGGCAAAATGACAGTGTCTGAGGAAGTGGACTGTTTATTTTCTCCACAATAACTGCCTGTGAAACTTATACTGTAACATATTTATTCCCAAGTGGCATAAATCTTTTCAGACTTTAAGGGTTTCTTATAAAAATGCAAATAACTCTTGTGAGGGAATGCACCTTAACTATATGTTTGACTTACACTTTAAATGACCACTAGTTAGCTGCAGGGCCATTTTGGAAAGGGACACAGACCAGATATCTGGGTAGGTGTACTTCAGATTTCAAGAAGAGAATTGATTTCAATGAAAACTCAAAAGAGTTAAAATCTGGATAGAGCTAGCATGGACAAAAAGAATCTGGTCTCACCTGCTGTCACTACATAAAGTGACATGTAACATGATTTCAAATGGTACATCTGATTCATTCCATACAAGTATTTTTGTCCTAATGCAAAGTGCAACATATACAAACAAAGGCACATATATATGCAAAGATAAACAGAAAATGAACGTGTGTGTGTATTTGTAGTTGGGGAAAAAAGTTCAGAGGGGTTTCTTTGAGCTTGTTAGTCTGACCAGTAAGTCACAGAGCCCAGGTAGAGAGTTTCAGACACTATTATACTACTATAGCATATTATTTACTCAGGAAATAAACCTGGAGAATCAGCACCGCCAATAACATGATGAACTATACAGCCAATCTCACTTGTTAGTCTTACTCTTACCTTTTAATAGTTGTAGAAAATATTTAGATTTACAACATGGGTGACAGAATCACATTCCACTTCGAGATGCTAATGGGTTTCTAAAGCAGCATCAGGGAATCTGGTTGGATTTCACTGCCACTATTATTTTCTTTTTTTTTTTATTTTTTTAAAGATTTTATTTATTTATTTGAGACAGAGAGAATGAGAGAGAGAGCACATGAGAGGGGGGAGGGTCAGAGGGAGAAGCAGACTCCCTGCCGAGCAGGGAGCCCGATGCGGGACTCGATCCCGGGACTCCAGGATCATGACCTGAGCCGAAGAGAGTCGCTTAACCAACTGAGCCACCCAGGCGCCCTGCCACTATTATTTTCTAAAGGCAATTTGAGAGCCTGATAAGGTGCAGAAATTAATGTGCAGTGAGTGTAAATTCAAGTTTCAAATAATTAGCCTCCTGTGGAGCAATTCTTCACCTTCTAAAACTATCCCTGTGCTCTCCCTATTATTTTGATGAAGGCCAATTGGCCAAGACTTTGAATTGCTTGGAAAAATTCCTTCAGGAATGAAATGAAGAAACTGTGAGAAATGAATAATTTGTATTCATTGTTTAGGTACATGTTTGTGACACAGTACTTTGGTAAATATTTATTTACTTATTTATTTTTTAAAGATTTTATTTATTTGACAGTGAGAGAGCACAAGCAGGGGAGTGGCAAGCAGAGAGAGCGGAGGGAAGCAGGCTTCCCCACTGAGCAAGAAGCCCGACACGGGGCTCGATCCCAGGAGCCTGGGTTCATGACCTGAGCTGAAGGCAGATCTTTAACCGACTGAGCCACCCAGGTGCCCCAGGAAGTATTTAAACCTATGCCTAATTTGAGTTTTGGTTCCTCTGTGACCCTATCAGTTGTTTCTCACTGTTTTGCCATTACCATACTTGGCTGGACCAGTTTGGGTTCTGTTTTGGAAACAAATCAGATGAGATTTTACTCATCTTCTGCCTGAATTTTTTCAGTGTTTGTAATTGGCTAGATGATTTAGGTGGTATTCAAAAAATAAATTTCTGAGCATATTTGATCAAAATTTTTATAATTCAAGGGAGGTAAGTATCCCAATAAATTATTCTGTGTGGGCTCTGGTGTGAGTCTGATCTAAGTATGAATCTCAGCTCTATCACTTACCAGCTGTGGATATCGGACAAGCCATTTAATCTTGCTATACCTCAGTTTCATCATCTATAAGATAGGGATGATACCTCAAGAATCTGTGGTGAGCATGAAATGAAATAATGTACATAATATTCTTAGCTATTAACACTTTATAACATACTAGGTGATGGCCTAGAACAGCTGTGTCCAATAGAAATATAATGCAAAGCACAAAGTTTAAATTTTCCAGGGCTCCTGGGTGGCTCAGTTGGTTAAGCGACTGCCTTCGGCTCAGGTCATGATCCTGGAGTCCCGGGATCGAGTGCCTCATCAGGCTCCCTGCTCGGCAGTGAGTTTGCTTCTCCCTCTGACCCTCCTCCCTCTCATGTGCTCTCTCAAATAAATAAATAAAATCTTTTTAAAAAAAAGTTTAAATTTTCTAGTAACTACATTAAAAAAAGTGAAAAAGATGAAATTAATTTTAATTATATATTTTATGTATTCCACTATGTCCAAATATGATATTAACATGTAATTGATAAGGAAATTATTAAAGAGCTATTTTACTTCCCCCCCTTATTACCATCCTTAAGATCCCATATGAGGAACTCTTAATCTCAGGAAACAAACTGAGGGTTGCTGGAGTGGTGGGGGGTGGGAGGGATAGGGTGGCTGGGTGATAGACATTGGGGAGGGTAAGTGCTATGGTGAGCGCTGTGAATTGTGTAAGACTGATGAATCACAGGCCTGTACCTCTGAAACAAATAATACATTATATGTTAAAAAAAAAGAAGATAGTAGGAAACTTAAAATGAAGGGGGGGAAATCGGAGTGGGAGACAAACCATGATAGACTATGGACTCTGAGAAACAAACTGAGGGTTGTAGAGGGGAGGGGGGTGGGGGGATGGGTTAGCCAGGTGATGGGTATTAAAGAGGGCACGTATTGAATGGAACACTGGGTGTTATACGCAAACAATGAATCATGGAACAGTACATCCAAAACTAATGATATAATGTGTGGTGATTAACATAACATAATAAAATTAAAAAAAAAAAGATGTGTTGCACATCTCAATTTGAATGCTAAATTTTCAACAGAGTGAAAAGTAGTCCTGGAAAAACAATAAAGTCATGCTTAATGAAAAACTATTTTACTCTGCTTCAGTTTATACATTTAAATGAATTAAAATTAAATAAAATTAAAAGTTCAGTTTTTAGTTGCACTAGCCACTAAAGTTTCAAGTGCTTACTAGCCCCGTGTGGCTAGTAGGTAATGGTATTGGACATCTCAGGGCCAGGAAGTAAGTGCCCAGAGCTTGTGGACCTCAGCCTTCACCCGCTTAGTCTGATTAAGTACATTAGCTTCCCACTTGTCTCTGCTCTACTTTTCCTACTCATGGAGCAGAAAACAGAAGACAGTAAGTGATTCCTTCTTGATAACCATCTGTGTCAACCAGATATTGGGAGAGACGGCAAGAAAAGTTGAATTTCATGGCAATATTTGTTGCTCAGGCCAGACTTCCTGCCTTGAGAGCTCCTCTCTGGAGGGTGGAAGTAGGGATGTTAGTAGTGCAAGCAAGCTCAGTGATCATGGATAACCCTATATTATGAACTGCGGCTATAACACAGGTAGGGCCATGAAGAGTGAAGTGAGTCCTGGAATAAACCCAATCAGAATGTTATTGTGACTGATTTTTTTTGCACTCAGAAGGCCAAGCTGAGCTGCGGTGGGTTGTGACTGTAAAGCTGGGAGCCTTGCGGTGAGGGGCAGATTTACAGCGGTGTAGTGATCACAGCAGGGAAATCGATTCAGTTGTTTAACAGAGCCTTCTACCATCCAGTGATGAGGGAAATGCAAATATGCCAAAGCCGTAGTCCCTGCTAGCCTCCATTTATGGGTAGAGTTGGGGAGATCACACATAAGCAGGGGAAGATTTTAATTCCATATGAAATAAAAGTGCACAACAGCATTAAAACAATGGTAAAAAACCAGAATACTATTAATTACTAAGTCGATGATATCAATAGTAAAGGATGTTGGAGTTCACATGAAAGGAGATCATTATGGACCGGGTTTATCTGAGAAAGCAGACAAACCTGAGTTGAGTCTTAAAGGATTTTTTTTCTCTGAAGTCAGAGCGAGCAAAAGCACTAGTCAAAGCATTTTGTTTGCTAGCATGAAGAATTCAGAAGAGAATAGTTGGAGCTAAAAATGTGAATAGGTCTGTTCAAGATGCGTTTTTTCTCTAGACAATGGGCTATCCTTGAATATACGAAGTATGAGTGATAGTATCAAAGAAAATTGATTTTATTTTTTTTAAAGATTTTATTTATTTATTTGACAGAGAGAGACAGCGAGAGAGGGAACACAAGCAGGGGGAGTGGGAGAGGGAGAAGCAGGCTTCCCGCCGAGCAGGGAGCCCGATGCGGGGCTCGATCCCAGGACCCTGGATCCCAGGACCCTGGAATCATGACCTGAGCCGAAGACAGACGCTTAACGACTGAGCCACCCAGGCACCCCAAAGAAAATTGATTTTAAAGGAATGATGTACTGGTACAGGATTTTAGGTTTTCTGAGTTATTGAATTTATTATTTAACAAAATCCTCATTAATAACTGTGTGAGAAAGACAAGCAGGTGTAATTATCTCCATTTTTAAGAAAAAATACTGGGGATCAAGTGGTTAAGCCTGTTGTCGGAGGCTGCATGACTAGTGAGTGGTCACTAAGGACTAGAACCAGGTATCCTCATATTTAGTCTAGGGCTATCTCCATTATATGTCAGTATGTCTGTTAGAGATAGAGACTTAAAAACAATGAAATGTTTCTGGATAATTCCTGTACTCTTTGATCTACTGAGTATGGCTATTGAAAGTAATTATTTGGACTATCCTTGGACAATATTATCCATATGAAAAGTTGGCCATGTGTCTTCGTAGTATAACTAGAATGGTTAAGATCTTTTACTCCTGGAGGGAAAACCTTGCCTCTTGACTGTCTTGCCCACTTAAAATGTATCTGTCTCTTGTCTTATTTTTTCTAGAAGTGCCTAACGTTTTTTTTTTTTTAAAGATTTTATTTATTTATTTGAGAGAGAATGAGAGAGAGCACATGAGAGGGGGGAGGGTCAGAGGGAGAAGCAGACTCCCTGCCGAGCAGGGAGCCCGATGCGGGACTCGATCCAGGGACTCCAGGATCATGACCTGAGCCGAAGGCAGTCGCTTAACCAACTGAGCCACCCAGGCGCCCGAAGTGCCTAACATTTTGTAGCTGAGGGTAGTTAACAGGCAATTTGTATTAACCTCTGTTAACATTTTAATCAGCTGATTTGTTGCTTTCCCTTATAATAATGCTTAGACTTTTTATACTTATAATTAGGACTTTATTATTTCAGGTCTTGAGCTATGAGTCAGAAGAAATACTTTTATCCCTCTCTTCTTTCTCAGGATGGTCTCCTTTCTTTTTTGCGTGTGCCCTGTCTTATACCACTCACTGAATTCTGGCCGAGTGCTAGCCTGTTCAAGCTCCACTCAAGGAGCTTTACACATGTTTGTTTCTAACTCTCTAAGTTAGCTCTGATCAGCTGGTATTTCTCTGGGTTCAAAGCCCAGGCTTTCTCCCTATGTTAGATTGCTTAATGAAGTTTCCAAATGGCAGCTCCTCAAGGATCTTCTCAGCCTGATTGTTTTAACCCAAAAGGCAACAACTCAGCTGTCAATTCCTACTACTAATTTCTAGGGCCATATGCAAAGCTGCCACATCCTCATGTGGTCTGATCTACTCTTGAAACTGTCCCTTCTCATGGGCAATATCCTTTAATGATAGAATTGAAAAGTCTTCCAACTCCCAAAATTACTGCTCCAGTGTTCACTATGCTCCAGTCTTACTAGTGCTGAACTGATACTGTCCGTTTTTAGCTAAGTTTGTCGATGTTGATGCTGGGTGACTATAATTTTGGCCACCTGCTGAGGTCTAATCAGTGGTTTTGCTTTTACTCCAGGTTTAACATGGATGCTTCCTGCCAGTCCTCTTTCCCTTTTGCCTTCATTCCTTTGGTGTGCATACAAGGAGATTTGCAAGGTTCTTGCTTTAGGCTTATAATTCCACTGAGCTAATCAAGAATAGACTGACACTTGGAAGAACAAAGTCTTTTGATTCAGAAGAATCTTGTTCCAGACATGTTTTGTTTGACTCACAGGCATTATATATTCATTAAAAAATTAATCCAATACTACAGACATTTGACAAATTCACATAATACTATAAATCTTTTGTTTTTCTTGAAAAATTGGTAGTTTGGTCACATTGGGCTCACATTTCCAAATGATAACATTTGAGTGGAATTGAATAATAACTGCCCCCTTTCTTTGATTTATCAGAGCTATCATTACTCATACAATATATGCATTACAAATTATGTGCAGTCTGCTTTACTCATTATTATATCTGTGACTTTTTTAGGTATGTGAAATTGTAACCTTTTCTCTAGGCCATTATTTATGTAGCCAAAAGAATATTTTGGAGTTAGATAGATGGTTATCCAAATCTAGATCTTGCTCTTTATTAGCAGGACCCTTGGAAGTTATTGTATTTCTGTAATCCAGATAGGGTCCCTAACACAATGTCTGGCACATAGAAAGTATTTACTATTTGGTCAGTGGTTTTGCTACATCTGCTACTACAATTACTGTTATTACTACCATCACCATCACTAGTACTGCTGGAGTCACATTCTCTAGATACTCAACAGAGGAGTGCTTCGCTGATAATCCTCAGTGTTACCTGTTTCTAGGGAAAGAGAAAGCACCAGGTTAGTGACTCTTACTGGGTGCAGCAGAGGTGTTAGCCTGGTCATCCTCAAACTTGTAGTTGATGCCCTGTGCTGATCTTTAAATGCTTGTCCTCAGAGATAAAGGTGGCACCTGTCACTTTCCAACCAAGTCCTTTCATGGGATCATTTTAGGATACAGTGAGAAGTTGTTTTTCAACATTTTGAGATCTTTCATTACCAACCTTATTTCCTATGAAGGAATTGCCTCTTGCTTGAAAAATCAGAAATTTCGTCATCCAAAATAAAAAGTTACCATGGTTTAAAAGGGTTTTAGTTTTAGTTCCTTGATAAAAAGAGGGAGTATTAGATATAAAAATGTCTTTCTTAATAGGGTGTAATGAGCAACTTGGCCTTTGTTAGCAAAATTTCATTAGCATAGTATTAGTTCTCTGAGAAGGGAATACTTCACTTATTTGAGTAATACCAGGGTTATATTTCCTGGAAATTTTAGGCTTTATTATAAATGGCATTATTTGAAATAATTATCCATGCAAACAATGTTGCAAATGAGAATTTGGTTCCAAGAGAAACTCACTTTTATTGTATTATAAAATAAAAATCTACTTTCTCATTCGCTGTGATAATTACCTCATATTTGTTCTCTCTTGAAACCTTCAATCCCCTCTCTCTATACTCAGAACTATCCCATATATTCTCCAACAAATTTCCAAAGTATACCTGCTTATGAACCCACATCTTGAGTTTCCTCATATCAGACTCAGTGAATTCCCTTTGCTATTGCATGGGCCAACCTCTCTGCTTAGTCACAGGATTTCATCACCCTTGTCTACTTAAGGCCTCTACTCTGCTAGTCATTCTCCCTTTCCTCTCCTGCCTTAATCAATTTCTCCTTTCCTGAATAATTCTCATCAGCACATAGACTTGCTATTATTTTCCAGTAAGGAAATCCTTCCTTGACCCAGTGTCCTTCTTCAGTGGCTGCCACATGTCTCTGATCTCTTTTAAAGCAAAAGTCCTGAAGGAATTGTTTCTACTTGTTTTCTTCACTTCCTAATTTCTAATCATCTCTCTACCCCATTCCAATTAGTCTTTTGTATTCACTAAAAGTGGACATAACTATTGGCTTCCATCTTGTCAAGTCCAATGACGCATTCTCTGTCCTCTTCCTAGTTAAGCTCTCAGCAGAATATGACATGGTCAAATATAGTTCTTCTATTTTGGAGTTAGATAGATGGGTATCCAAATCTAGATCTAATACAACCACACTCTCCAAATTTTCTTTTTACAGTTTTGCCAGTTTTTTCTCAGCCTCTTTGGTGATTTCTCCCCCTGTCACCAGTCTCTAAATGTGCAGTGCCAGAATTCAGCTATAGGTTTTTTCCCAGACTCTATCCTCGGTCATCTCATTCAGTTCTGTAGCTTTAAATACCATGTCTCTGCTAATGACTTCCAAAGTATATGTCCATCCTCAGCTTTTCCTTTGGCTCTCTCTATATCTAACCTTTGCTTGAATGTCTAATGGGCATCTCAAATGTTATATGTTGAACTGAGCTCTTAATTTCTATGTTATCACTTCTCTCCATGTCTAATCGATCTCGGTAAATGGTACCACCATTCATGTAGTTGCTAAAGTCAAAACTTAGAAGACTTTCATCTCCCCCTTTTCTTTCATTTTACTTTAGATATCTAATCAGCAAGTCCTGTTGGCTTTACCTTCAAACTTCGTGTTGAGTGCCAGCCACCTTTTCACATTTCCACCACTGTTTACACTAAAACTATTATTTCCCATTTAGACTTTTCCAAGAGCCTCTAATCCAGGATATTTTCACTTTTGTCCCTTCAGTCCAATCTCCACAGAGCAGACAGAGTGATTTTCTTTTAAACATAAGTTAGATCAGGTAAGTATCTCTCAAAGCCCTTCTATGTCTTTACATTATATCCAGAATAAACTCTAAATTCCTTATTGCTCTAGTAATATCTTACATGATCTGTCTCTCCAACCTCATTTCTACCACTCTCTCACAGGTTCATTCTGTTTTGGCTATACTGGCCTTCTCATTCCTCAAACACTCTAAGCTGTTTCTTGCTTTATAACATAAGCACTTACTATGCCCTCCACCTGGAATATTTTTGCTCCACCTGAGCTTCACTCATTGCTATCATTCAGGTCTCAGCTATGGACTGAATTGTGTCCCCTTCAAATTCAGATGTTAAAGCTCTAATCCTCAATGTGGTGGTATATGGAGATGGGACTTTTGGAAGATAATTAGGTTTAGATAAGTCATGAAGGTGGACCCTTATGATAGGATTAGTGCCTTTATAAGAAGAAATACCAGAGAGCTTGCTCTCTTTCTCTCTCTCTCTCCTTGCCATATTAGGACACAGCAAGAAGGTGGACATCCAAGGCTAGGAAGAGGGTTCTCACCAGAAACTGACCATGCTAGTACTCTAATTGGATATCCAGCCTCAAATATGAGAAAAGGAATTTCTGTTGTTTAAATCATGTAGTCTATGGTATTTTGTTAGGATACTGTTTAGATGATGTTTAAAAAATGCATAGAATGATAATCCATATCAAGGTCACATTAAAAAGTCTTATACTGATTTAGTTCTAATATTTCTGTTGGGTCCATTATCAGCACTAAGGAATCCATTAAAACTGAAGCCTTTTTTCCCTGAGGAGTTTACATTAGGCATGCTCTGGAGGGTTGATTATGCTCTCGGGCTGCACAATTAGTTAGTTCATAGAGATTTTAAACACCACATATAATCCTATGTCAGCTCTGGATCTCCCCCAAACAGACCAAAATATAGCAATTTTAGAGCAAAAATTTGATGTTTAAACACAGAATTTGTTCAGTTGTTAATATTTCTGTGTGAATTATAATGGCAATATTTAGTGGTTCTATATAGTAGTTTTATAATTATATAAAAGCAGATCATCATATTTCTAACTAAATACCACACTTAAGTTATCTTTTTAAGTTCAATGTGATTGTGAAATCCATGTTTTTCAAGTATTTCATTAGTAGAATGCAAAATGTTTTGAAGTTTTCATTTGAAATTTTTTGTATTGCTTGTGTATTGATAAAATAAGCATGCACACCAAACTTTGAACGTTGTGTGTTGAATTTAAATATAGAACTTCCATTTTCTGACATTCAAACATTTTTGCCTTGGGTTTTTCAAAGACCATTTCTGAAAGGGTTGTCCATTAATGGTGGTTTAAAGTGAAGCAAAACATCAACATTGCTCATTGCTTCCTCTAGATTTCTTTTTCCTTTCTTCATTTGTAGTTCTTTATATTTATTGTAGTGGTCCATTTTTTTTGTTTTCCAATTTGCCAGCCTCCTCCAGAGGTCAGATGTAGGAAGCAGTTACATTTTCTGGACACTTACTGGGGACAGGAGGAAGCATGAGGAGCTTCAGTGGTATTCTAATGGCCATGGAGATGGATCTGGGGATAAATGTCATTTTCTTTGTTCTCTTAACATCACAGATTTTATTTAAATTCAAGTTAGTTAACATATAGTATATTATTAGTTTCAGGGTTAGAATTTAGTGATTCATTAGTTGCATATAATACCCAGTACCCATTCCATCAAGTGCCCTCCTTAATGCCCATCACCCAGTTACCCCATCCCCCCACCCAACTCCCCTCCAGCAACCCTCAGTTTGTTCCCTATAGTTAAAATAGACAAAAGGTCTATTTTAAAAGGAATAGAGGAGACAGGAATTAAGCTATTATTTGAATTCTTTTTCTGGAACTTAGTTATGACTTTATGAGATTGCATGACACCTTTCTCCCATTTATAATTGTTAGGGCTCAGAAATGAAACCCAGGTAGCATCCCTGAATTACCTTAAATAAAGGTATTTTAAAAAATGAGTTGCCTGTTTGGGGAGACAATTGCATAATTGTGTAAGTGTCTAATGTAATCCCTGGCATATGAAAAGTGATACATATTTTCATGGTATTAGAACTGAAAAAGGGCCAACATTCAACTAATAATTATATTTTTTAGAGTCTTATTCTATGATTAAAAGACACCTGGAGCAGATAGTTTAGGGACTCCCGAGTTACTGAATACCAGTACTAAAAAATACTCCCCTAACGTGCATCAGCTACTGGACCTTTACTAGATATGACATCTTCTGTTACAAAAATATGTATATTTTTTGTTCATCCTATATGTCATTCACTATCTCTTTCAGGAACAGAGGCCTCCAACAAAGTTAAATTGTAGACCGTATGGCTTCTGGACTCTGAAGAAAATCTTTCTGAACTTCACCCCATTTCTGCTCTTTCTGCTTATTTATGGTATTGTTAGAGAGAGGTGCTGGCTGCAAGAGGGTAAAAACTGAAATCTCCTCATTGCTACAAAAAAAAAGGAAAAATAGCTTCAGAAAGATATGCATAGGTTTTTTATAGTTTGCAATTGGTCAAATTTCAGTTGTTTAACGGGCTGTCAGTATCATGTCGTATGTCCAGTTGATTAGCTCCAGTGGCTGTTCCTGAATGCCTAGTTAACCCTATAAGGTGAGGAAAGGTTGATTCATAGAATGGAGGCTCTGAAACTTTCTGTATCTGATTTTCAGAGCTCAGTCTATATGGTCAGTTTTCTTTAAATTGAGATTTAAAAAAATCTTAGACTCAGAAAGCATGTGCCAGATTGTTTTATTTATGATAATGTTTTGGTAATGTGGACAAAATCATTGTTTTACTTCATATAAGGTGGTAAATTTCTGAGGCTTAAATAATAAACATAAAACAGATCATAGAATATACAGGTGTCCCCTGCTATCTGAACATAGAACTTTCATTTGAAACCTTTCGTAAGTTAAGGTAGCATAAAGTGAAGAAGCAATTAACATTAATTTATATGGCAAATCTTTTGAGCCTTCCCAGACTCCACCCCCACAAAAAAAAAAAAACTTCTCTTAGGCTTTTCTGATACCTTATGACACATCTTGCTAATGGATGCACAAAATAAATCAAGAGAAAGCCCAGATGCTTACAAACACAGTTCAAACTGATGGTGGCTGGATGCTGAGATCCTGAGCGTAGTTGCCGGAGAAGGAGCTTGGCGAGTGTGCACTGCCTCTGTAAGGGGTTGCTCCAGAACAAACGGTGAATGCTATTTTGCTTTCCACCTTTTTTCCTAAAAGTGAAAATCCTCTTCGGATGTCTTTCAGTCAGAGAAAACAGGTACTAATGTTAGGTCTTTCATAAAAGTGAAGTGGCATAATGTGAACTTTTGAAAAGCATTGGGGTTACTTGTGTCTGTTTATTTGTTGTCCCTCAAATGTTTTGGAATAATGCTCAAAAGCTTCCTAAGTTGTTGCTACATTTTTTCCCTTCGAATTCAGTTGGAATCTTGTCCAAAAACAATGGTCAACCTATGCGGATAAAAAGGGATTTATGGATCATCTGAGGATATAATACATCCACATTCCCCATTATCTTGTCTATTAGTTGATTCTAACTGATTAATGTTCCCTGAGCAATCTCATGCAATTACCAAGTAGTAATATTTCATATATAGTCATTACCAGAAACCTAAAAATGTTAACAATTGCTATTTTAATCACAGGATTGCATTGAGTGATAAGAAGTCTTGGCTATATTATTTTCTCCAAAGTAGTTTACTTAGTGATGTCAGGCTAGTCACTTTTACCCTCTTTTCCTTATTTGTAAACCAGGGATAATGCCACGTGCCTACTCACAAGCATGTGGTGAGGATTAATTAGATAAATATCAGCAGAGCCTTCTGAGCTCCTTAGGATTGAGGTATTTATCCATCTGAGGTATTATTATCATTATCATTATCATGCCATTTCCCTTCGATCATAAATAAAACTCATAGCTGATAAAGACAGAAAAGATTTTGTTGGCTTGCCAAATCCTACCCCACAACCTCTCAGAGTAGCAGGGCGAGCCCAAGTGAGTCCCTTGACAGAAGACATATTATGGATTAAACTGATACTTCATTTGATCATAGCCAAAAGGTTTGTGTTAATGAGCTTAACAGTATTTACTTGGTGGGTATCCAGAACAGCTGTCCTCTTTTGTTGCAGGTGCCAGAACCAAAGCCAAAGCAAGTCTGGATTTAGTAAATCCAATTACTTTTCAGGATTTGCTCCCTTCCAAGACAGTACTTATCATAAGCACTAGTTGATAATAGACACCCTGTTATGTTGATATGAGATACCCATAACCAGATTCAGGGATCCATTTTCTTTCTTAAAAACACTATTTTAACTATGTAATAAGGCTTATCTAGACATGTTCTACATTTAGAGTGGAAGTTTGGCTTTGATTATGATAACACCAAACAACTAATTCCAGATTCTTTTGATTTGATAACATCCCTACAAGAATTGCATTTTAATTGTTTCTGAGTTCACAGATACTTCTTGATTAATTTTTTTTGTCTGCAGGAGCAAAAAGGGAAGTCAGAGGACATCCTAATTAAAAATGAAAATGGATCGTCACTCAAGTAGCTTATTAGGAGATGTAAAACTCCATGAAAAATGAATATAATCTTTCCCAAGCAGGGTAAGCAGTGTGTATGTTTTAATAATCCAGAACACCTGGATATTTCACATCCAAAGAGAAGGCAGAAACGTAAGGTGAAAGTGACCTTGTAATAAGGAAGAATTCGCGTATGGAAGGAGGATGCCTGAATGAGCAGACTAAGTGGTGACTGAAATTAGAAAACCCTTCCAATCAGTGCAAAGCAGAGAAAGCATGTATTGGTGGAATGACTGAAATGACATTGACGACCAGTAGTTCTCTGGCTGCTTGCACACAAGCAAGCCTGCTAGGGTGCTTTCTTAAAGAATCTATTTTTTCTATTTGTTCATTTTTTTTTTTTTTCAGGGAGAAAGGACAGGGAGAAAAGGTGTATTTGGTTTGAGAATGTGCAAACTCCATTTTAAGCCTTGTCTTAGCTAGTTTACATTTTCTGTCATTAGCCATTTTTTTTCATCTCTAGGTGACACAGCCTTGCTTTAGTGGATTAGTTAGATAAATTATGTTAGTGTTCCTAGATAAAAATCCCTCTGCCCATTTGCGGCACAGAGATATTTCAGTAATTGATTTGGTTAATTGCAGTTTCGCAAGGTAACACATTTTCAGTAACTTAGAAGACTTTCTGTATCTAAATACTGATATTCCAAAGCTTTTGAATTAAAATAATATCATTTTCCTAGTCAGTTTGTCTGACTCTTGAATTTCCTTTTTCCTTTTGCTCTCCCTGCCATGGCTTCTAACGTTGCAATTTTCCATAGTTATAAAGATCATATATCCCAGACTTTCAAAAACTGTCCCAATTTCTCTCTGCAGTTTCACAAATCACCGCAATGTCCTAAGCATCCAAGTAATATTGGCTATATTGCCTATCCCATCAGGAAGCTGTACAAAATTCCTGAGTCAGGCTGTTCTGGTTCCATTTATAAGGAAAACACAGTTTCTGTCCCCTTGCAAGGCATGAGTTTGAAAACTTAAGTAGATCTGCCCACTCATCGGTTGTGAATGCTTTACTTATTCACCAACATAAGAATACATTTGTATAGCGCTATCTTCAGTTAGGCCTTCAGGGTAGGTTATCTTTCCTTTCTTGGCCACAGGTTTAGTTCTGAGTTCCTAGAATAAAGAGAACAAGATGTGGACTGAATGGTCCATGTCTTAAAATAGTCATCTCAAAGATGACTTTTTTCCCCTAAAAATACTGGTAAGAAAAATTTGAAGGAGAGTAAATGCCATTATGTACCTGATGAAGTCTAAATATCAAAAAGTCTCAGCCTGGAGGAAACTCTTTCAAGATGGAATTCGCTGAGAAAAGGTAGGAAAAGGTAAAAAATAGTGATGGTTTGGGGACAGGGATCCCCATCCTCTTATGTATGACCCCGCCTGACTTTGTTCTCTATTTGACAAGCAAGATGTAATTTTTAGAGATCCAGGTAAAGGGAGGACTCACTGCTAACAGATAAGAGCTTTCACCAAATTTGATCTTATGTTTTAATAAATGTTTGTTGACATGCCTCCATATGCCAATTATTGTGTTCCTTTTTTGGAGAATTTGTGAAGAAAACTGCTTCCAAAATAATCATGTTCTAGCCATTTGTTACTGCTTTTGACATTTATTAGTGCCTGGAAACTGAGACTGGTAAATTAATATTTTTCCCCACATGGATTCTACTCTCCTAACCTTGACTGAACTGGAACTTTAGAAGAAGAATAAGGAAAAAGATTCAAGAATATAATATCTCCAAGAACATAATTATCTATCTATCTATCTATCATCTATCATCTATCTATCTATATCTATCCATCATTATCTATCATCTATATTTATCATCTGTCATCTATATCTATCATTTATCTCTCTATCATCTATCTATCATCTATCAATCATCTGAGAATGCTAGCTACTTAGATAAGCCTGGATTCCTATCTATGAGATTGTCTTCCATGAAATGGAGTAATTTTTCTATATATTATGCCACATTCCTTCCTGCATTATTTATGAAATTGATCCTAGCATATTCTCTTGTCATTTCTATCTCACCTGGGCTGCCATGTGCATTCACATTTCCTTGAATATTTCTGGCTCTTTGATAGCAATTAAAAAGTCTAGCAGCATAATTGGTGATGGTAGAAAAGAGATTGAATTCCAGGTGAAGTATTTCTGGGTGCAATTAGTTCTGCTCAGGATTGCATATTATTTTCTTATTGTATTGTAACAATTTCTACCCACATCCTCATAACTATGTTAAAGATGAATTACCAAGAAAATAAGCCCATTTATGTCAGAGCCATGTTTGTGATAGTTTTGTTCTTCTTCTTTTTTTTGATAGTTTCATTTTTAAATCCATTTGATGTTCTTGTGATATTCAATATTCACTCTCACATTGGAGAAATCCAAAGTTGGGGTGATGCAGTGATTAGTATAATTGCGTTATTTCCAATAAAAAAAATTCCTCCTCTTATGTGGTCTCTATTTCTCAGACAGACTGTCTTTATAAAGTAATAATTAATTTGTAGTCCCATATTTTTATCGTTAATAAAATAGCAAACTACCAATCAGAGCTTCTGATCAATATTAATAGCCAGATTGAATAAAAGTTTAATTTATTATTTTTCTGTAACATGTCAGTCACTGAATATGTAAAAGTGAAAAAAGCATATTCCTTCTTTCAAGGAGTTTATAAACTAGTGGGAAAGATATATATCAATGTACGCTGAGTTCATATAATATAATTCCAAAGTAAACTCATTTGTTTTAAGCTGTTCTATAACCTTTTATTAGATAAATTTGATTTTCATTAAATTTTTTGAAATTAGGTCAAAGCTCTTTGTATCTGTTTTTGGATGGGTTATTACTGGCCTAGCTATGATGGTGAAAGACATTGACAGTGTTAGGATTAGAGTTCAGAATAATAACTCTACCAGAAAGGGCTTTTGTCGTTGAAGTGGTTCTTGTATATAGCTGAATTAGCCTTAATTGAAGTAGGTTTGCATTATGGGAAAAATATTGGTAAATTGGCTTTTGTTTGCTTTTTACAATATTTTATGCAGTGGTGATACAGTTGAAAATGTTAGATTTGCTCCCAACCTGTCAAATGTACCCAAACCACAAGAGGGAGAAACAACTGTTTTGCAAGAGGAATTCTAGAAGCAATCTCTTTTGTGAATGTTGGTTGGCATTTTATACCTGGACACGGCCTCAGGGGAGATTATTCTCTAGTGAGCAATGCAGCATGGATGAACAGTGAAAATCTGAGATTTATTACAGTCATGTGGAATATAACCCTATGTGTTCTAGACTCTGATTTCTTCTACTGGCTAATACCAGAAGTTTAGGAGGAAGAAGGGGGAAAGTCTCACAAGGCCTCTGTTAGTATACATGACTTGTCTTTCTCACTCACATAAACACACATAAACACTCATATTTATTTATTTTATTATTATTATTTTTTAAGATTTTATTTATTCATTTGACAGAGAGAGACACAGTGAGAGAGGGAACACAAGCAGGGGGAGTGGGAGAGGGAGAAGCAGGCTTCCCTCCAAGCAGGGAGCCCGACGCGGGGCTCGATCCCAGGACCCCGGGTTCAGGACCTGAGCCGAAGGCAGAAGCTTAACGACTGAGCCACCCAGGCACCCCAACACTCATATTTAAACACACACACACACACACACACACACACACACATATTTATACACAAAGCCTACAGTGATTTGGACAGTGCTATTTATGAAGAGGTAGGCTCTGTTTCCTAAATCCTGCAGTAATTACTTTGTTTCTTGAAGCATGAGATTTGATTACCCATATATTATTATTATGCATGCTGTGTAATGTTTTCGACTGTCACTTCATGCAGCTCTTCTTAAAAAAGAGAGTCTCACAATTTAGCTGAGGAAGACCAATATTTTGCATAGGCAGAGCAAGTTAGTGGCAAGCTCTGCCAAGAAAACCATAGGGTTTTAGGAAGCCCTGAAGTAGAGGCTGGGCACACCAGTGTTTTCTAAAGGGAAGGTCTTACAAAGAAGATGTTTGGAGATTTGAAAAGATAAGTGAATTTGAGGAGTGGAGCAGGTAGCTATGAATTAAACACCATAGGATAAAATGTAGTTCTTATGATTTAAGTGAAGGTTGAGTCCCAAACAATGAGAGTGAAACATTGTATAATTAATTTCCTTTATATATGATTCAATAACCATGGCTAGTGTTTTGGTGAAAACCTCTTACCAGCATGAGCTGCTACCTCTCCCCTCTGCTGTGAAATCTGTTTGTATTTTGGGAATATGATGCAAAATAAAAATGATCAGAAAACAAGGGGAAGGGACAGTTTATATATGATATAAGAAAACTCTGACTTCCCATATGGAAAAAAAATAAAGCTGATCCCCATTTTGCCAATCCAAGAGTAGATTAGATGGATTAAAGACTTTTATGAAAGCTTAAATATCACTTATAGAAGAAAATGTAGGGGATATTTTGTAATTTAGGGAGGAGAAAGGATTTTTTTTTAAAGATTTATTTATTTATTTGACAGAGAGAGACACAGTGAGAGAGGGAACACAAGCAGGGGGAGTGGAAGAGGGAGAAGCAGGCTTCCTGCATAGCAGGGAACCCGATGTGGGGCTTGATCCCAGGACCCTGGGATCATGACCTAAGCTGAAGACAGACACCTAATGACTGAGCCACACAGGTGCCACCGAGAAAGACTTTTAAGTGAGACTCTCAAAGTACAAATTCTAAGATGGGAAATGGTCAGATATAGTTACATTGCAATGAAAGATTTTTGCTCAATAAAGGATGCCATTGACGAAGTAAAGTGATAAGTGACTCTTCAGGAGACAACATCTGAATTTTGTAAGATCAAGAAGGGCTCAGTTTCTAGAATATAAAATGAAATCTTTAAAAAGCAACAAGAAAAAAGCAGGGAATCAAATGGAAAAATAGGCAAAAGATAGGAATTGGCAATATAGATAAGGGAAAGCCAGATTTACCAATGAGTATATAAAGTAGTAATCCAAGAAGTGGAAATTAACCTACTGAGATACAATTTTACATATATCAGTTTAGTTGTAATTAGAAAGAAGCATGCTACCAAGGTTGGAGAGGATGTTGGAGGCTATTATTTTTATGCTGTGCTTGAGAATATAAATGGTACATTTCTTTTTTCCTGGAAGCAGAGTTCCAGTCCTTGGTGAAATTAAGAAAATGCATGCATTAAGTTGCAGGATATAAAATCAATGCACAGATTTTGCATTGATTTTATATCAATGCAAATATATCCGATGCATTTCTATATACTAACAATGAAGCAGAAGAAAGACAAATCAAGGAATTGATCCCATTTACAACTGTACCCAAAACCATAAGATACCTAGGAATAAACCTAACCAAAGAGGTAAAGAATCTGTACTCTGAAAACTCTAGAACACTTATGAAGGAAATTGAGGAAGACAAAAAGAAATGGAAAAACATTTCATGCTCATGGATTGGAAGAACAAATATTCTTAAATATCTATGCTACCCAAAGCAATCTACACATTCAATGCAATCTCTACCAAAATACCATCAACATTTTCCACAGAGCTGGAACAAATAATCCTAAAATTTGTATGGAACCAGAAAAGACCCCCAATAGCCAAAAGAATGTTAAAAAAGAAAACCAAAGCTGTGGCATCACAATTCCCCACTTCATGCTCTATTACAAAGCTGTAATCATCGAGACAGTATGGTATTGGCACAAAAACAGACACATGGATCAATGGAACAGAACAGAGAACCAAGAAATGGACCCTCAACTCCATGGTCAACTAATCTTCGACAAAGCAGGAAAGAATATCTAATGGAAAAAAGACAGTCTCTTCAATAAATAGTGTTAGGAAAATTGGACAACCACATGCAGAAGAATGAAACTGGACCACTTTCTTACACCATACATGAAAATAAACTCAAAATGGATGAAAAACCTCAATGTGAGACAGGAATCCATCAAAATCCTAGAGGAGAACTCAGGCAGTGACCTTTTTGACCTTGGCTGCAACAACTTCTTGCTAGACACATCTCCAAAGGCAAGAGACACAAAAGCCAAAATGAACTATTGGAACTTCATCAAGATAAAAACTTCTGCACAGCAAAGGAAACAGTCGACAAGACCAAAAGACCATCGACAAAATGGGAGAACATATTTGCAAATGTCTTATCAGATAAAGGGCTAGTATCCAAAATCTATAAAAAAAATTTATCAAACTCAACACCCAAAAACCAAATAATCCAGTCAAGAAATGCACAGAAGACATGAACAGACATTTCTCCAAAGAAAACATCCAAATGGCCAATAAACACATGAAAAAATGCTCAACATCACTCAGCCTCAGGGAAAAACAAATCAAAACCACAAGGAGATATCACCTCACACCATCAGAATGGCAAAAATTAACAAGTCAGGAAATGACATGTTGGTGAGGATGCAGAGAAAGGGGAACCCTCTCTTGGTGGGAATGCAAACTGTTGGTGGGAATGCAAGCTGGTACAGCCAATCTGGAAAACAGTATGGAGGTTCCTCAAAAAGTTAAAAATAGAGTTACCCTACAACCCGGCAATTGCACTAATAGGTATTTCCCCAAAGGATACAAACATAGTGATTGGAAGGGGCACCTGCACCCCAATGTTTATAGCAGCAATGTCCACAATTGCCAAACTATGGAAAGAGCCCAGATGACCATCAACAGATGAATGAATAAACAAGAGGTGATATATATGTATATACAATGGAATATTACTCAGCCATCAGAAAGAATGAAATCTTACCATTTGCAATGATGTGGATGGAACTAGAGGGTATTATGCTATGCGAAATAAGTCAGTCAGAGAAAGACAAATATTATTTGATTTCACTGATATGTGGAATTTAAGAAACAAAACAGATGAACAGGGAAAGGGAAGGAAAAATAAAATAAGATGAAAACAGAGAGGGAGGCAAACCATAAGAGACTCTTAACTCTAGGAAACAAACTGAGGGTTGCTGGAGGGGAGGTGGGGGGGTGGTGTAAATGGGTGATGGGATTAAGGAGGGCACTTGATGTAATGAGTGCTGGGTATTATAAACAATTGATGAATCACCCAGTTCTACCTCTGAAACTAATAGTACATTATATGTTAACTAAATTGTATTTAAATAAATTTTTTTAAAAAGTAAAGAAATCTTAATAAATTATTAATACTAATAAAAAAAAGGAATATGTATGCCTTATGACCCCTTTACCACCATGGATAAATGCCAGAAAGTTTTTTTTTTTTTTTTTTTTAGAGAGAGAGAGAGTGTGTCTATCACTAGGAGAGTAAATAAGCAAATTGTGGTCGCTGCACAGTAAGGAAAATCACATAACAATCAGAAACAGTGAACTAGATGTGAATACAAATCTCAAATATGATACGGGCGAAACAAAGATAAGAAAGCGAATAAGAGTCACAGCATAGTACATTTTTATAAATTAATACATGACTTGTTGTGATGAGCACTGAGTGTTTTATGTAAGTGTTGAATAACTAAACTGTATACCTGAAACTAATATTACACTGTATGTTAACTAAATGGAATTTAAATAAAAATTATGATACTTAATGTATGACATACAAACCCATTTGTGATATTGTGATTTATAATAAGAAGTATATGTTTATATATATAAATAAATACATAAAAGTGATAAAAGTGCTGGGAGCATCTTTTGTTCTAATATTTGGTGTTGGCCCTGGTTCCTAAGGCAAAGTTTCTGAATCTCTTGGAATTTCATAGGTATTGGGAACCTTTTTTTTTCTAGTGATGCTACGCTTGGTGGGCTCCTGGATAGCTTCAGGATTGGGGCTGGTCATCAGGAAGACCAAGTCATGATTAGAAGCTTGGAACTTTAAGCCCCACCCCTCATCCTCTGGAGAGGAAAGAAGGGCTGGATATTGAGTTAAGAATTAGTCATGCTTATGCCTATGTGATGAAGCCTTCATAAAAATCCCTGAACTATGGTGGGGGGGTGGGCAGTGCCTGGGTGGTTCAGTTGGGTAAGTGTCTGACTCTTGGTTTCAGCTCAGGTCATGATCTCAGGGTTGTGAGACTGAGCCCTGCATCTGGCTCCTCACTCAGCATGGAGTCTGCTTGAGATTCTCACTCTCCCTTTCCCTCTGTCCCATCTGCTTGTGCTCTCTCCAAAATAAATAAATAAATCTTTAAAAAAATTCCCTGAACTATGGGGTTTGGAGAGCTTCCAGGTTGGTGGACCCTACATGCTTGGAGGGCAATGTACCCCAACTCCACAGGGACAGAAGCTCCTGTGATCAGAAACCTTCTGGCCCTTCTAGTATGTATCACTTCATCTGGTTGTTCATCTTAATGACATCCTTTATTACTTAACAAACTAGCAAACGTAAGTAAGTATTCCCCTGGGTTCTGTGAGCCATCCTAGGAAATTATCAAGCCAGAAGAGGGAGTCTTGAGAACTCTAATTTATTGCCAGTTGGTCAGAAGTACAGGAGACAACCTGTGCCTTGTAACTGGCCTCTGAAGTGGGAGTGGTCTTGTAGGATCCTTGTGGGATCTGATGTTAAGTCCAGGTAGATAAAGTGTCAGAACATAACTGAGTTGTAGGGCACTTATCTGGTGTCAGAGAATTGGCTAGGGTGGGGCAAAACCCCAGAGATTTGGTGGTCAGAAGTATTGTGAGTAGTAGAAGAGAAATATGGGAGTTTTTTCCATACATGATTTTGTAAGGAAACGTGCTAGTTTAAGGACTAATACTGAACACAGTAGAACAGGTGCCTGAGGGGAGGGGCTGTGGGTGGTGGGAACTGGAGTGGAGAGCAAGGATGAAGGGGAAACATATCACAACAACAAATAGAAAGAATTCCATGCTTCTTCCCGGCATTTCTCAAACAAAGATGGACTTTGAATGGTTCAATTTTTTTAAAAACTGGCATTCATCTTGGAAATAATGATGGAAGGAGCACAAGATCCGGGTTAGAAAGCATGCTTTTGTTCTGACTCTGTTATCATCAGTAGAGTCATCTCTACTTTTGGATGCTCATATTCCTCAGCTATAAAATAATGATCCTCCTGATGTTTCCCAATTTTGAAGCCCATTAAGTGAGTTCTAACATGTAATACTTCTTTGTAAACTATAAAATGCTTTTCCAACGTTAACCAATTTCATTTTCCTTGTAGCAAGTTTATTCACACAGAGAAGCTTTGTGCCTTTTTAATAAACCAAGTTGGAAATTGAAAACCGAGCCTCCCTTTTACTCTCATGTGGTTCTCCATTCATCTTGGAGCAAGTATTGATCAGTGTTCTTTGTCCTGAAAGCGAAGTTTAGTGTAGTTGTTTAGAGCTGGCCTCAGGAGTCAGACTGTCTGGATTAGTGTTGAACTCTCACTTGATCTGAGTGACTGGGGGCAAGTGACAAACATTTTACGTCTCCGTTCTCTCATCTGTAAAGTGAGGGTAGTCACACTGACCTTACAACAGACCTGGGAGGATTAAATTAAAGAATATAAAGTGCTTAGACTAGTCCCCATCACCCAGTTAGTGCTCAGCAAATGTCAGTTGCTGTTGTTATTATTATTACTTAATTAGGATAAACTTCAGGGACTGACTTTGGCCATTCTCTTTACTTATACTTTTTGCGGTAAATAATCCAAATTGTTTGTAGGAAATATCAAAGAAAACAAAAAAAATATAAAATTGATGAGGAAATGGTCCAGATATCTTCCAAAGTATGAAAGCATCTAGGGCAGTTATGTTTTATTTAAGAAAATGACTAACATTCACACATTTAAAAAAAAATTTTATTTTATTGTTATGTTAATCACCATACATTACATCACTAGTTTTTATGTAGTGTTCCATGATTCATTGTTTGTGTAAAACACCCAGTGCTCCATTCAATATGTGCCCTCTTTAACACCCATCACCAGGCTAACCCATCCCCCCAACCCCCTCCCCTCCAGATCCCTCAGTTTGTTTCTCAGAGTCCATAGTCTCTCATGGTTTGTCTCCCCCTCCAATTTCCCCCCCTTCATTTTTCCCTTCCTACTATCTTCTTCTTTTTTTTAACATATAATGTATTATTTGTTTCAGAGGTACAGGTCTGTGATTCAACAGTCTTACACAATTCACAGCACTCACCATAGCACATACCCTCCCCAATGTCTATCACCCAGCCACCCCATCCCTCCCACCCCCCACCACTCCAGCAACCCTCAGTCTGTTTCCTGAGATTAATAATTCCTCATATCATTTTTGAGGTTGGATTCTAGTCTACTCAGTTGTTTCCAACAGTGGAAAACATTTGGTCTAGTGAGCTCCCTCTCTTTTTTGTTTCTTTTGATTCTGCTTTTCTTGACTCCAGTTCAGAGATAATTTAGATCCGTGACCATATCATAACCCCCCTCAGATATTACAGTTTTAATATCCATATTTTTTGACACTTGAAATAAAAATAGCATGCTTTAGACTGTTCTGATTTGAAGAGTAATATGTTTATAGTGGGAAATTTGGAAAATAATGTTACAGGATTTCTTTTCTGTCAGTGTCAATGGTTCTTGGTCACTCCGCTTTGAAGAATGAAGAGGTAGACCAGACCAAGAGTGGTGGGCAACAAAGCAAAGTTTACTGAGTGATAGTAAAATTATTGAGAGATAGTACAAAGCTCCCGAAGAGGGAGGAGACCTGAGAGGGTTGCCACCAGAGTTTCTAAGTCTAGGGGTTTTTATGGGCTTGTTGGTGGACTGTTTTAAACTGATTAAGCCTCCATGAGCTGTCACCCAATCAGGTTTTTGTCATTTACCTATTACGTGGGAAAGGGTAGAGGGCTCCTTCCAGGGTGTTGTAAAATCCTTTTAAGTGTGGTTTCCTCTTGGGGTGTGGCCACTTGTCTCTGCCTGCCTTTCTTCCAACTATCCTTCATTAATAAAGAAAAGAAAAAAGTATAAAATTGAAATCATTCATATTCTATGTAAAGAATGATAGTTGACATTTTAAAACAAAAACATTAAGTTTAACTTTACTTGAATTTGACAGAAGAAAAAAGATACTAAAGTGTAACTGAAGGGGATACTAGACTTTAATTACTTGAAAAAATATGTATTATCAGTTGCTAGAAGTTCCACCAAAGTTAAAAATAAAAGATTAAGAAAAAAATTAAAAGATTTGAGATAATGTTTTATTGTTGTGGTGGTAGTTATTATTGTGACTTGGAACTACACATTTCTTAGCATAGACTGAAGTTTCCAGGTAATAAAACTTAATATACTATCAGTTATTAATAAAAATCAGTTCATCTTTCATTAATTTAAATACAAGTTTAAAGTTCAACACTACTTTTAGGATCACTCTTTGAGAGAAATTAATGTGAAAAGACTGATCTGTAAGCAAAATGTATGGTAAAATGACAAATCACTTTTAGGAAACACAAAGAACTATAAATTCAGAAGACTAGTTTGGTTCCATTGGTCTTTCTGAGTTACATAACTGGGTGTCTTGGCTTCATTATTTCAGAAGGTGTTATTTCTTATAGTCTTCTCAGCTGCTCAAAATCTTACCACATCTTACTTTGTCTGGATCATAACTTTTTATCTTTATTTGTTTATAGTTAAAAGTTTCTTTTCTTATTGAATAAGGAGAATACTTTCTCATTAAGAGCATGTTATAATTTATACATTCTTACTCAAAAATTTGCACAGTAGTAACTAGTCTAATTTTGAAGGTGGTTTTTCAAAGTTCTCAGACTTCCTGCTCTGATTTGAACCATTTTTTGCATTGACACAGTGTTCATACAGAGATTTTTTTTTTATTATTGCATATGTTAGGTGCTAAGGACTGAATTTTGTCCCCCCTCCACATTCATATGTTGAACCCCTAATTCCCAATGTGACTGTATTTGGATATAGGACCTTAGGAGGTAATTAGGGTTAAATGAGGTCTTGAGAGTGGGGCACTACTCAGATAGGATTAGTGTCATTATAAGAAGTGACAATAGAAAGCTCATTCTCTTTGTGGTTTTCAGAGAAGTTATAGGAACACACAGGGAGATGGTGGCCATCTGCAAGTTAGGAAAAGAGTTCTCGCCAGAAACTGACCCTGCTGGCACCCTGATCTCAGATTTCCAGCCTCCAGAACTGTGAGAAAATAAAATTCTGTTGTTTAAGCCACCCAGTCTATTAGTATTTTGTTATGGTAGCCAAAGCTGACTGACACATGAGGTGATTTCACCATATCTTGGATCCCATCTTTGTCTTTTGGAAAAATTTTTTTTAAAGATTTTATTTATTTATTTGAGAGAGAGAATGAGAGAGACAGAGCATGAGAGGGGGGAGGGTCAGAGGGAGAAGCACACTCCCTGCTGAGCAGGGAGACTGATGTGGGACTCCATCCTGGGACTCCAGGATCATGACCTGAGCTGAAAGCTGTTGCTTAACCAACTGAGCCACCCAGGTGCCCCTCATGTTTGTCTTTCGGATTGAGTTTTTATTTTAGTGGATTTTGTCCAGTAGTAAACTTTTTTAGAAGGAGGACATGGATGGTAAACTTTCTGGATCCTTGAATATCTGAAAATAGTATTTTGAACTAAGATATAATGTATTATATCCACTTGTTTTTCTTTCTTTATACCTAAGGTCAAATTCTTTCACATTTTAAAATTCCAGAAATTGGCATGCAAAATTTAATCATTAACAAAACCTCAAATGGCCAAACAGAAGGCAGAAGAATAAGTTATGATATACAGCCAAGTTGATGTAGACCTTAGCTATGAGTTGTAGTTATTTATTTGGTTATTGCCTCTGTTACTTTTATGTAATAGTGTCATCACATATTTAAATAATAACATAAATTTGTATAAAAAATTGTCACTTAAAGTCATTGAGCTTTGGTATTTACCCTTGAACTTCCTACTTGAAGACTTCTTGTGTGAAATAATTAAATGTCTTTATCACTTAGCCTACACTTGCACCTAGATGAAGACTAAATGATACACCATTGATTTAGCTGTATAATTTCAGCTGTATGTTCTTCTCCAACATGAAAGAACGAGCCGTTGGCAGTTATGTCCTCGTGGTGACCTAGAGTTTTTTATTTAGGTCATGATTGCAATCTTGATCTTTGTAACATGCTTAAAATTGTATGAGGTTCACATTTAGTAATCTCAAGGTTTTCTATTTAGTTAAACTTGTAGTTTTAATTTTTTATTAATTGAATTGCATGTCACAATTAGTTAAAAAAATTCTCTTAAAAATCAACCAGTGGGGCGCCTGGGTGGCTCAGTTGGTTAGGCGACTGCCTTCGGCTCAGGTCATGATCCTGAAGTCCCGGGATCGAGTCCCGCATCGGGCTCCTTGCTCAGCAGGGGGTCTGCTTCTCCCTCTGACCCTCCCCCCTCTCATGTGCTCTCTCTCAAATAAATAAATAAAATCTTTAAAAAAAAAATTAAAAAAAATCAACCAGTGAATCTTGTTAAATAGGTATAATGGTTAGAGTAATAGTTTTTCATTTCATATGAACTAAATCAGCCAAATCTCTTTTTCACTAGAAATTCTTTCACATATTCTGAGTTTGGCAAGGACAGGCATCTTACGGGTCCTATATATCCTAAAATAAAACTACTTTTTATTTCAATGCTTCATAAAATTTTGCACAATATTGTCCCATTTTATAAAACAGAGAATGACAAACTCCTCTTTTGTAAGTTATGTGAGTATATATGTTTGTGTGTGTTTTTGTTAATATACATTCATACTGGGAAATAACTACTCCATCAACTTTACTTATTTATAGACCTTTTCTTTTGTATTTGTCCAGGGCCAAATTGCAGTTCACATCTCCATCCATCTCCCATACAGGAGAAGTGGGATTACTAGTTCAAAATTTCCACTGGTACTATTATTAATTACCCACAATTTGCTATCACCTTCTGTACTTGCTGACTCTGTGAGAAGTTAATCCAGAATTTTGTTGAAAAGAATGGCTCTTAGGTT
The DNA here is from genome assembly GCF_054177405.1 of Leptonychotes weddellii. Classification (NCBI taxonomy): domain Eukaryota; kingdom Metazoa; phylum Chordata; class Mammalia; order Carnivora; family Phocidae; genus Leptonychotes; species Leptonychotes weddellii. The sequence continues at coordinate 129,288,341 of NC_138370.1, forward strand.
TTTCAGATCTTTGCCATCTTTGGCTTACCATTTTCTGGGCTCTTATTTCTCCATCTAGTTGATGCCAGATTCTCTGCCTCTCTCTTCCAGAAAGTACTCATAATTTCTTGCCTGGATAATTATTTTTGAAAGACCATATGAATTAATTTTGGTTATGTTTTCTGTCATTTCAATGGGATTTTGGAAAGAAAGGAAGCAAACACATTTATTCTTTCCTTCTTGAACTAGATGTCTTTCTTTCTTACATGATTTCCCCCATTTAGTTAATTGACAACTTAAGGGGCTCCACCAAGCCATCGTATTTTTCTTGTTCTTCAGAACAAACAATCCCAAAATTACCATCCATGAGGCTATCAATTTTCCTATCCCTTTGTAGCATCTTAGTGGGGAAAAATGTGTTTACTATTCACAGATTATACTTTTCACCTCTGACATTATACAAGATTTGTTATTTGTTTCTTTTTTTGGAAATTTTAAAAAAGTTACTTCAATTAAGAAAAGTACCTGATACTCTAATTCAGATCCTATATATCCCACATATATTCTTCAGAAATAAACTTTATTTCTATTCTGCTATGACCTCTTTCAGAGATTTTGAATCAAAATGCCAATGTTAAACATGCAAGGCAGACTCACTGTGCAAACCCTTGAGACCATGGCTATAGAGTTTTCCAAGAGAAGTGCAGCAACATTGGTGATTTATGGCTGGCTGCAATAATGCTGTTACTGTCATGAGCCACTCTGGACAATCCCAGGAGACTAAAGCTTCCCTTTTCCCATCAATCATTACTGGAGTATTGAATGGGTGGCTAATGATGTTGTTGGCCTGTGGTTATATTCATGTCTCTTTTTTGGAGAACAGTAATCTTCACATTTCTGCTTGTGGCCCTGGGCAGAGCTGGAAATGAGAATACGATTTTCTATTTCCCATCCAAAGGATGGAAATGCTGCCCCAGAGTCTGCCCATGCTGAAAGCTGAAACTACTGTTCATTCTCAAATGGTACTCACTTCCTCACCAATAAATCCATGGTTTCCACACTCCTGGTGGAAAGTTGAGAAATAACGTCACATATTACTATCCATCCCAAGTTTGGCTCACTTAACAATTAGATGACTAATTGAATAATTATTGCTGGCACTGAAAATGTAATTATTACTGCCCAAATAAAGTCACCACAGTGACCTCACAGCTGTGGATCATGATACAAGAATAGTGGCGTTCTCTGACTTAGAAAAGACCCCACCGATCTAGGCCCTGTGCTGGAAGAGTGCTCAAGTGATGACAGGTTGAGTGTGAGCCAGGCATCCCAGTGAAATCAAACCATTTACATTAGAGATAGAAAAAAATAGGTCACCCAGTGTAGATACGTTATTGCCATACTTTTAGTCTTTTTTGTAACTTCTAGAGTGGCCCATCTTTTGTCCCCATCCAATAATATATTTTTCCAGTTTTCACATCATTCAGTATATCCACTTCCATAAATACTGTGCATTTTGTTTTTGTTGTTGTTGAAGTAGAACACTTCTATGAATTGATTCTTCTGATCCTATCCTTAGTATTTCTCTGAATTGCCCAGAACTTCGGGTATTTCAACTTCTCATTTTCATTCCCTTTATTAACTGTGGGATATTGGGCAAATCATTTAACTTCTCTGAGTGTGATGGATACTTAGCATGTGAGGTGATTTTGAACTTTCTACAAATTACAGATTCAATTAAGACATCTTTTCCATCAACTTTTAGCACAATATCTTATGCATAAGAAATATACGTGAGTTGATGAGATTAACTAAATTAAGACACAGCCCTTGCCCACAATAAAAGGCTGATTGTTATAAATGTGAGATGTCAGTTGGGAGCTGCTATAGCCAGCCTTGTGTTATCTAGATGAGAATGGTGACTTAAAATCTTCATTCCATGGTCTGTAGAAGTCCAGAGCCTCTATTTCTGTCTATTCTTTGTGTAGGAGGGTAATGGAAAACTTAGGTAGGCTGGAATCCTTTAGTTTTTCCCCCTTATTTTGTTTCTATCCTGTGGTGTATCACTCCAAGGTGAAATCTAGCTCTTTAATTGATTTTCAGTGCCAAAATACCACTCAAGCAAGCATTCATGAATTTAATAGACTTTATTTGTATTTCTTCTTTAAATTAAAAAAAATCTTTTCCAATGAAATTTCCCACTCACATCTACTTTCCATGTGTATCTACCTTTTATATCCTTATTTTTGTATAAATGTATATCATAAAATGTATAGTAATAGTAATATATTTTATGTTTGTAATGTATTTAATATATATATTTTGTATTTAAAACATTTATACAGTGGCATTTTGATGTACTTCTCATTCTACTTCTGATACTTTTCACAAAACTTTAGTTTCTAAGATCTATGTTGATGTATATAATTTTAGCAGTCATACCTAATATAACACTTTATATTTTTATTTATTTATATATTATTTATTTATTATATATATTTTTATTTATCTTTTAACTTAGATATTTAAAGATGCTTCCATTTAAGAAACAAAAGAGACAAGCAAAGGGAAAAAAGAGAGAACGAGAGGCAAACCAAGAAACAGACTCTGAACGATAGAGAACAAACTGATGACTACCAGGGGGAAGTCAGGGGAGATGGGTTAAAAAGGTGATGGGGATTAAGAAGTGCTCTTGTGCTGAGCACCAGGTGTTGTATGGAAGTGTGAATCACAACATTGTACACCTAGAACTAATTTTACAGTGTATATTAACTAACTGGAATTTAAATAAAAACTTAAAAAAATGCTTCTAATTCTTTGCTATTACAATGCTGCAAAGAGCGTGTTTATACCTCTCTCTGTATTCAGGTATATAAGTTTTTCTGGTGGTTTACAGCCAAAAGTGGAGTAGGGCACAGGGTATGCATATTTTTGGTTTCACTAGTCTACCAAATTGTACCCTAAAATGATTCCAATAATTCATAATCCCACAGTCCTTTCTAACATTTATGTTGTCTAAATTATTATATTTGTTACTCACATTGGTATAAAATGGATACATGGATCTCTGTACATACATGGATATGTTTCTAGATCTGGCTTTCTTTGCAATTATTATAACACTGACTTAATTACTATAACCTTATAAAATATCTTATTATCTTGTTGATTTAAGCTCTGCTATTTGCTTTATTTTTTGAAATTATAGTTATTTTAGAATTTTATTTTTTATTAATTTTAAAATTTGCAAATTATGACTGCCACATTGCACAAGTTCCAAATGTCACCATTCATGTAGAATACAAACTGTAACAATATGGTCCTGTAGTAAATTCTTTTAAACTCTCTACATATTTTGACAGCATTTGCCACTGAATGTGCAGTCTAATTTGGCAGAAATAGATAAATTTATTTCATTATCCTCTATAAGGATACAAATTTTCTTTTGTGTTCTTTTTTCTGCAACCTGGATCAGAGTCTGACATAGCAGGAACTCTAAAAATAATTGCTGAATGAATAAATAAAGTTTTCTACCTATTCATTCATTCATTCATTCATGTGTCTGAGATATTTCTCCACCTATTGTGGTATATTTGGATGTCTATTAAATGCCATTTAATGCCATTTACCTGTTTTTCAGAATGGCTTTGTAAAGCTTTTGTTAGGTTAAATCCTACTCTTATAGGTTTTATTGTTATTATGACTGGCATATTACTCTCTAAATGATAATCATGGGTATAGAGAAACTACTTTTGTTTTTTGAGATGAGGTTCATGTATCTTATTGTTACATTGTCATTAATTATAGAAGTTTGTCTATTGATTCTCCTTTTTTTTCTATATTCATGATCATATCTTTTTCAAATGACATTTTCACTCTTTATTTAAATATTTGTCTTTTTTTATCCTGTCTGATTGTATTGGCCTGGACCTCCATGAAGTATGCATTATGTTTACAGTGCGTTTTTGCTAGTCACCTGTTATACAGTTAAATAAGATTACCTCTTTGTCTAGTTTGCTAAGGGTTTTTTAAGAACAAGTAAAAGTTACATTTTATTGAATGTTTTTATTTTTATATGATTTGAAATGACATGTTCCTCTTTAATCACTTAATGTAGTTAACTTAATAAATTATCTAATTTTGAAGCATCTTTCAACTTATAAAATTAGTATGATTTGTAAAAAGCAATAGAACTTATGGTGTGTTTCTACACAATATTGTTGGATTCATTTAGGTAATCTTTACATAGAATTTTTGTGAATATAGTCACAAATGGAGATGATCTAGAATGTTAATTTTTTGAATGTCTTTCTAATTTTGTCATATATGTTATACTGGTCTTATAAAATTACAGGCCACTTTGCCTTATTTCTGTACTCTAGAAAAAATTATAGAAGCTGTAGGTTATTATGTGTTACTTGGATGGTTAGTAAAAACTGCCTGGATAAACTATCTGGGTGGTGACTTTTGGAGAGATGTTTTATCTATCATCTTATTGCTTTTAGTGGTTTTTGAGCTAGTCCAGTCCTTTAGGAAATATTTTCTGGCCAATCTTTAATTCATAATTTAAAAAAATCTCTGCTTTGTAAGTAGTGGGTTTCCCTCTTCCATTCTGAATTGTGCTTATTTATCAGTGTTTTCTTTTTTCTTCATGAATCTTACTAAAGAATTTCCTATATTAGTTGTCTTTTAAAAATAGATTTAGTTTTGTTAATCCTTTCTCTTCTTTTTCTGTTTCATTGATTTTTGCTCTGAATTATTGGCTTCTTACATAGTTTTAAAAAGTGTTCTTGCAAAAAATGTTCCATTGCTTAATTTCTAATTTTTGAGTTGAATGCTCAACTAATTTTAGACATTTTATTCCCTGTTAGATGTTTTTAAATCTATAAATTTGACTTTATATACATAACTTTGCTTTCAAAATTATGGTGTGCAGTGCTTTCATGATCTTTAACTGTAAGTATTTCATAATTTGAGCTATTTACTCTTTGACCCATTGATTTTGGGATGTAGGATAATGGGTTTTCAATTATATGGCTCTTTCTTTCTTTCTTTCTTCTTGCTATCTTTTTGATTTCTAATTGTTTTATATTGTGGTAGCTCTTGGAGGCATTAGCAGGTGACGGTGACATAGTCTGTGGTTTGGATGTAGGGGCAAGTGGTGTTTGGAGGGCATAATTCTCAGGTCTGCAGGAAGGGGAGAAAGAGGAGGATCTTTGGAGACTGAGGGCGGAAGGTGGGCAAAACTGTGACAGCTCAGATATTAGCAAGTGGGCTCCCATTCAGGTCGTCTGCTGGCCTGACATCCCAGATTTCAGACTGAACTGTGCCTTGGACCTTTGCAGACATGGGACTCGGGCCCCAGGGTTCCGCTCCAGAAACCTGAGTTACTTCCCTGGTGCCTTTGGCCTACTGAAGGTGAGAGACTGTGCTGCAAGCATGCTCAGTTCACTCCCACACTGTAACTTCGCGTGGTCCTGCCCCTGCACTGCCTTTGGGCTAGAACTTGGTCCCCTATATTTGGCTGGGCCCCCGGGTCAAGATACCACTGCATTGTGACTCTCACTAGGACATTGGGGGAGGGGTCCATGAGGATTGGGGATTGCTTGATAGGTGGCATATGCCAGACTCCTCAACTATAAGTCTGTGATGAGAGGCCTCTAGCACCTGTGGCACTCAGGTGTTTCTTATCCAAAACTCCCTTGCCAGTCCCCATAGATCTTCTGAGATCTCGTGAGATTGGGCTTCCTCTGGGAAGAGTGGTCTCAGCAGCAGTGGCTGGGGCCCAATCCTGCCATTGCCTCAGCTGCCCCTGTTGCTCAGCTCATCCCAGCTTATCCTCTCCTTGTCCCTCCATCTGGAATCACATTTACTCTCCCTCACACAACCAGAGCCACAAAGTGCACCTTGTGGGCTCCAAATGCGTTCTGTTTGCTTTCCTGGGAAACCTCATACTCCACTCACCAGGACCAGGCCCCAGCCCAACCTGCTTCCATTGTCTGTGGTTTGTCTAGATCTAGAGCAAGGGGAGCTTGAAGGAGATCATACTCCAGTCTGCAGGAAGAGGAGAAAGAGGAAAATGGCTGGTGACTGATCTTGGAAGGTGGGGGAAGCTGATAGCCCTGGGTATTTTCAGGTAAGCTCTCATTCAGGTTCTCTGCTGGCCGGACACACCTTACTTAATGATTTCAGAATGGAACTGCACATTTGGGTTTCTGCAGCCTTGGACCTTGGCATTTGTAGGATTGGGCATCTAGGAGTCACTACAGTGGAACATTTGTTAGAGTTAATGAAACTACGTTGATATATCATTATCACCTAAGGTCCATAATTTATATTAGAGTACACTCTCGGTGTTGTACCTTCTATGGGTGTGGACAAATGTGCAATGGCCTATATCCATCACTGTAGTATAATAGAGAATGGTTTCACTACTCTGAAAGTTCTCTATGGCTTGCCTATTCTTCCCTTCCGCCCTTAACTTCTGGCCAATAATAATCTTTTTACTGTGTCCATAGTTTTGCCTTTTCCAGAAATTGGAATCAGACAGTATGTAGCCTGTTCAGATTGTCTCTTCACTTATTAATTCCTCCGTGTGTTCCCCCAAACGGTAGCTTATTTCCCTTTAGTGCTGAGTAATATTCCATTCTTTGGATGTACCACAGTTTATCCATTCACCTACCAAAGGACATCTTGGTTGCTTCCAAGGTTTGGCAATTATGAATAAGCTGCTACAAGCTTCCGTGAATAGGTTTTTGTGTGGAAATAAATTTTCAACTTTTTTGGGTGAATACAAGAAGCACAATTGCCATATCATGGTAAAAGGATATTTAGTTTTGTTAGAAACAGCCTGTCTTCCAAAACAAATGTACCATTTGTACTCCCACCAGCAATGAATGAGAGTTTCTCTTATTTCATGTCCTCACCAACATTTGGTGTTGTCAGTATTCCAGATTTTGGCCATTCTAATAGGTGTGTAGTGGTATCTTGTTTTAATTTAGGTTTCCCTGATGACATATGATGTGAAGGATCTTTTCATATTCTCATCGTCATCTGTATATCTTCTTTGGTGAGATGTCTATTAAGGTCTTTGGCTCATTTTTAATTGGGTTATTTGTTTTCTTACTGAGTTTTATGAGTTCTTTTTATGTTTTGGATAACAGTCCTTTATCAGATGTGTTTTTCACAAATATTTTCTGCCTGTCCGTGACTTGTCTTTTCATTCTTTTTATAGTGTCTTTCAAAGAGCAGAAATTTTTAATTTTAATGAAGTCCAGTTTATCAATGATTTCTTTCATGGATTATGTTTTTGCTGTTGTATATGAAAAGTCATTGCCATGTTAACAGACATCTAGATTTCTCCTATGTTGTCTTTTAAGAGTTTTATAGTTTTGCATTTTACATTTAGACCTGTGATCTATTTTTCTTTTTTTTTTTTTTAAGATTTTTTATTTATTTGAGAGAGAGGGAATGAGAGACAGAGAACGTGAGAGCGAGGAGGGTCAGAGTGAGAAGCAGACTCCCCACCGAGCAGGGAGCCCGATGTGGGACTCAATCCTGGGACTCCAGGATCATGACCTGAGCTGAAGGCAGTCGCTTAACCAACTGAGCCACCCAGGCGCCCCTATTTTTCTTTTTTTTAAGGTTTTATTTATTTATTTGACAGAGAGAGACACAGCGAGAGAGGGAACACAAGCAGGGGGAGTGGGAAAGGGAGGAGCAGGCTTCCCATGGAACAGGGAGCCCTATGTGGAACTCGATCCCAGGACCCTGGGACCATGACCTGAGCCGAAGGCAGACGCTTAACGACTGAGTCACTCAGGCCTCTGACCTGTGATCTATTTTTGAGTTAATTTTTGTGAATAGTGTAGGGTCTGAGTCTAGATTCTTTTTTTTTTTTTCATGTGGATGTCTAGTTGTTCCAGCACCATTTGTTTAAAAGTAATTTTTTTCATTGTATTGCTTTTGCTCCTTTGTCAAAGATCAGTTGACTGTATTTATGTGAGTCTATTTCTCAGCTCTCTATTATGTTCCATTGATCTACTTATATATTCTTTCACCAACACCACACTGTCTTGATTACCGTAGATTTACAGTAAGTGTTGATGTCAGGTAGCCTCAGCTCTCTTTTTTTCCTTCACCATTGTGTTGACTGTTCCGGATTTTTGTCTCTCCATATAAACTTTAGACTTAGTTTGTCAATATTCACAAAATAACTTGCTGAGAATTTGATTGGGATTTCACTGAATCCAAAGATGATGTTGGAAAGAACTGACATCCTGATAATACTGAGTCTTTCTATTTGTGAACATAGAATAGCTCTCCATTTATTTAGTTCTTTGATTTTGTTCATCAGTTTTGTAATTTGCTTCAGATATTATATGTATGTTGGTAGATTTTTACCTAAGTATTTCACTTTTGTAGGTGCTAATGTAAATGTACTGTGTTTTTCACTTCAAATTCCATTTGTCATTGCTGATAAGTGGGAAACTGACTTTTGTATATTAACCTTGTATCCTTCATTCTTGCTAAATCACTCACTAGTTTCAATAGTTTTCTTGTGATTCCTTCACATTTTATACACATATGATTATGTCATCTGCAAAGACAGTTTTATTTCTTCCTTACCAACTTGTATATCTTTAATTTCTTTTTGTTGTTTTATTGTGTTAGTTAGAAATTCCAGTATGGTGTTGAAAAGGAGTAGTGAGAGAGGACATTTTTGCCTTGTTCCTGATCTAGTGAACTCTGATTTTCTTACCACCAAGTATGATGTTAGCTATAGGTTTTTGTAGATATTATTTATCAAGTTGAGGATGTCCCCTCTATTCCTAGTTTATGGAGAATTTTTGTCATGAATGGGTATTGGATTTTGTCAAATTTTTTTTTGCATCTATTGATATGATCATATTTCTTTTTTAGCATACTGGTATGATGGATTATAATAATTAAATTTTGAATGTTGAACCAGCCATATATACTTGGGATAAATCCTATTTGATCATGATGTATAATTCTCTTTATACATGTTGGAATCAATTTGCCAGTATTTTATTGACGATTTCTGCATCTCTGTTCATGAGAGATATTGGTCTATAGTTTTTCTGGTAATGTCTTTGTCTGGTTTTGGTATTAGGTAATGCTTACCTCATCACATTATCCTTTTAACCTGATTCATGATGGATTTTTGAGTATATTCTGTATGTAAAAAGAGTGTACATTCTAAGTTTACTGGATCTACACTTTTTTGATATATTCAGTAGGTCAAAGTTAAAACTATAATTCTAACACCTGAAGCTAATGTAAAATGTGTGTCAACTATACTTCAATAAAAAATCATAAAAATATAATTCTATTCTTCTATGTCCTTTTTTTTCTTTGCTTGATCTATTAGTTTTTAGATGAATGTGTTTGAATCTCTAAAGTAAAGATTATTTTTATTTCCTGGTATTTCAGTCTTTGCTTTGCATGTTTTGAGACCCTATTATTGGAAATCTATATTTATGATTTTATATTAGCGTGCTGTTTATTTTTCCAGTGTGAAATGCTCATCTTTATCTTTTATGGGATTTTTTACCTTACATTATATTTCAGCTGGTACATATTACTTAACATATATTTTAATCCTTTTGTTTTCTATCGTTTTGTGTCTGTTTCCTTGTTTAGCCTTCTAGAGTAACATGGTTGGATTTATTTGGAAAAAAATTATTTTGAGAGTTTGTGTTTCAAAAAGGGTGAATTTAAATCTGTTTTTTATAATTAATATAAGTAAGGACTTATTTCTTTTTCTTTTTTCTTTTTTTATTATGTTAATCACCATACATTAGATCATTAGTTTTTGATGTAGTATTCCATGATTCATTGTTTGTGTATAACACCCAGTGCTCCATGCAGTATGTGCCCTCTTTAATACCCATCACCAGGCTAACCCATCCCCGCCAGCCCCCTTCTCTCTAGAACCCTGAGTTTATTTCTCAGAGTCCTTAGTCTCTCATGGTTCATCTCCCCCTCCGAAATCCCCCCCTTCATTTTTCCCTTCCTGCTATCTTCTTCTTCTTTTTTTTTAACATATAATGTATTATTTGTGTCAGAGGTACAGGTCTGTGATTCAACAGTCTTACACAATTCACAGCGATCACCATAGCACATATCCTCCCCAATGTCTATCATCCAGCCACCCCATCCCTCCCACCCCCCACCACTCCAGCAACCCTCAGTTTGTTTCCTGAGATTAAGAATTCCTCATAT
>NC_138370.1:129299067-129352245 GCF_054177405.1 Leptonychotes weddellii
TGTGCAGTATTCCCCTAGCGCTGGCATTCTGCTGTTCTCATTGATCGGTAAACTTGGTCTTGGCTGGCTGTTCTTGCTGATCTTCTGGGGGAGGGGCCTGTTGCCATGGTTCCCTGATGTCTTTGCCGGAGGCGGAATTGCCCCGCCCTTGCCCGGTCCGGGCTAAGTAATCTGCTCGGGTTGCTCTCTGGAGCTTTTGTTCCCTGCAAGCTTTCCGTTCGGCTTTGGAGGCGGAGAGTGAAAATGGCGGCCTCCCAATCTCTGCCCCAGAGGAGCCGAGAACTTGGGGCCCCACTCCTCAGCCCCCAGAGAAAAGCAGTCAATCACTCCTGTTTCCCCGGTCTCTGGGTGCACTCTGCACTCACCTGGCCTGTGACCGAGCATTTCTATCTCTGGCACATGACCCCGTGTGGAGTCTCCAAACCCAGCAGATCCCTGTGGTGAGTTCCCATGCCGCTCCTCCTGGGGAAGAAGGTGAGTCTCCCTGGATCTGCCACTTGTTGGATCCCTGCTGGAGGAGCAGGGACCCGACTGTGCTGCGGATCACAGTTTATGGCAACCCTGAGCTGAGAGCCCACGCCTCGGCTCTGTCTCTGCAGCCAGCTTCCCCACTCCAATACCTGAGAGCTCTGCCACACTCAGGCACCCCTGGTCTTTCTGTGACCCCGAGGGTCCTGAGACCACACTGTCCCACGAGGGTTCCACCCCCCACTTAGCCACTGGAGCGACGTCCCTCAGCGGAACAGACTTCTAAAAGTTCTGATTTTGTGCTCCGCTGCTCTATCACTTGCCAGAAGCAGCCGACAGAGGCCCCTCCCCCACCATCTATCCTCCCGAATATCGCCTCGGATTCATTTCTCTGCATGTCCTACCTTCCAGAAAGTGGTCATTTTTCTGTTCAGAGAGTTGCTGCTATTCTTTTCTTTGATCTCCTGTTGAGTTCGTAGGTGTTCAGAATGGTTTGATCCCTATCTAGCTGAATTCCTGGGACCAGACAAAATTTAGGTGTCCTACTCCTCTGCCATCTTCCTCCTCCCCCCCAGGACTTATTTCCAGTACTTTAGTTTGCATTCATACTTACCATGCTTTATTTCTTTCCCACTTTTGATTGGAGATAGAATTTTCTTTGTTCAGATTTCATTTATTTCCTAGATCCTTGGTTAGAAAGAGTGCCTTCTCTTATTTGTCTATTCATTACCACTATAATTAAGACCCAAAGCTGTACTTATTTTTTTCAATCAATAAAAAGCAAAAACCTCAACTCACTTTTAATTTTAATTCTACTCTTCCCTCCCCACTGCCCCAACCATGCTCCATCTTCATTCTGATTCTTCATCTCGTGGGTTTGGTGCAGAGGAAGGGATCAGTGACAGTGGCCTTAATATTCTTCCTAGAGTGGACAATCAAATTGACTTTGGTGAAGTTATTTTGGTGAGGAGATTTTAGGAATGGGTAACAATTCATAATCCATAGACTGTTGTCACTAGCCTGGTTTCTTTCTCCCTTCTTCCCTCTCCCTTTTCCCTTCTTACTCTTTCAGTCCTAGATATTCTCCAGAAGCTCTAGAGACTTCTCTTTCTATTTTGCAGAGATTTATCTCCTTACTGTTGAAATTTTACTTCAACTAATTATACTCAGTCTCTTGTGGAAGACTATTCTTATTACAAATTGGTGAATTTTTCCTAAAAAAATTTCCTTTTAAGAGGATATGTGGTACCACCTGGGAAAATAATGGAATAGTGTTATTTTTTTACATAAGATAATTCTGGTGTAATTAGGAGGAGTAAAATTGGAAAAGAAAGTCTACTTGAATATTTGTTTCATGGGTCAATGAAAATTTGGAAGGAGCAGAGTTCTTTTTTTTTAAAGATTTTATTTATTTATTTGAGACAGAGAGAATGAGAGAGAGAGAGCACATGAGAGGGGGGAGGGTCAGAGGCAGAAGCAGGCTCCCTGCCGAGCAGGGAGCCCGATGCGGGACTCGATCCAGGGACTCCAGGATCATGACCTGAGCTGAAGGCAGTCGCTTAACCAACTGAGCCACCCAGGCACCCAGGAGCAGAGTTCTTAACAAACAACTTGCTGATGGTTTTTATGACTTTTTTTTTTAAACAGTGAGAAATGCTTCTCCATGCAATTTGGTTTAACTAAAATGTATTCTATAGTAGAAGAGATGATACATATTTGGTATGTACTGTTAATGCCTTGGCAGAGAAAAGACTCTAGGAGGTGAGGGTTTTTTTCCCCCTTTTAAATCTCTGGCAGATTGCAATGAACAATTTTTGGGAAGAAAAGAGTGGTTTAAAGCAGAGGGAAGCAAAGCAACAATGGGTTTCTTATTGATGGTTGTGGTACTCAAGTAAGTAACTTAAACTCTATATTTCTGCATTATAGGATTTGAAGGCTCCTGCTGAACTTGAGTCTCAAGGTTTCCAAGTTTTCAACTGTTAGGAGGAAATGGTAGGATAATTACTTGCTGGTAAAGTGCTTTGAGATCCTTAAATAAAAGCTTTCAGTGTGTGAGATTAGAGCTTTCCTTTAAAGAGAGAGAGAACCTTTTGTGGTAGCTTTATCCATTTTTTTCTGTATTATAATTTTCAGACACATCAGGGTTCTTTTGTGGATTGCTTCTGTCTTTATGGAATTCTTGCTTTTAACTAGCACCCAGGCAGCTTTTGGAAACAAAATGATAACAAAAGCAACATGCAGTCACTTCTTTGTTATGTGGGTTTTTTCCCCCCTTTAGTCTTTTATCTTTACATTTTCCTTTTTGTCTGACATTTCTGCATTCATCACCCCATGTCTAGTTGCAATAAGGCTATTATAAGATGGATGGATGAGGAGATGACAGGAACATAGACAATTCATGTTTTTCATTTCCTTTGTAGCTGGAGTTTTAATAGTTTTCTAAATCTGTATTTATCTTCTTATCAAAACCCTCTTTTAAAAGCAGGTAGATAGTAGTCTTTCTTCCTATCTCATTCCCAAAACATTTTCCATGATTCCTATTCTTACAATATTAATGAGTCTACTGTGAAGATAAGGAGATACAGGTTGACTTATGATTCAGTGAACTAACAACTAACTTAGTACATGCTCAAAGGCTTCAGAACCCCTTTCTCTAGAAGTTAAGGTAATTGTAATCCTAGGCTTCCTTTTTCTAACTCAATGAGCAGGAGCCTGCAGAACAGTATTCAAAAGGAAGCTTTCTGATGGGTGGTCTTGTCATTTCCAAATTGTGTGATCTTGCCATAGAGTTGGAAATGGGGCTCAAGTCAGAATTTTTGAATAAGTAAGACAGTTTCCTAAAAAGTCAAGGTCAATTAGATGAGAATTGTTCACTCTGATTTCACTCAGAATTAATATAAAAAAAAGTAATGTTATAGCCCAAAGACACTGTAAAATAATTGAAAATGAATTTCCATGAGTAGATGGTAAATTAATTTCATTCCTTCTTGGTGGCCTGCTTTTCATCTTTGAGGGAGGCACTTACAAATTATTTGAGTGTAACACAGTGTGTATAAGAGAGTCACAATTATACAGCATGTATTCAGTGGTTATTTTACCATAGCACCAAAATGTCTAGACCAATAGTGAAGGTTTAGTCCATCATCCTGCTATTGGTCAACGTTATGTCACATATATTTAGAAACATATGACTTGAATTAATGCACATTTCAAGTTTATTCTATGTGTTTGTTGAGGTAGAATAAATATCTGGATAGTGAAAATTTTCACTGAAGTACAGTTGGTTGGTTTTACCTTGTTATATACCTCTGCATTCCTTAGTCTTTTTTGGGCCTGCAGACTTCGTGTTGTCAATTCCCTACACCACTGATGGCAGTCAGTACTTTAGGAAGCCCATGGCTAGCCATAGGTGGAGGCTCTTATTCATCAGACTGTTATTCATCATATGTTATATCAACATATATGTGTTGATAGTGCATAAAGTTAATCCTGAGCCCCTATGGTCTCTGATAGGCAGGCTTTTGTAATCTCTATTAGAGTTTCCAAATTTATGTGGCTGATTTTGTTATTTTTTCCTTCACTTCTCCTGGTGGGACTTCACTACTCTAGGTTAGGGTTGTGACACTGTATAGTTATCCTTTGTCAACATTTCTTCCTTTTCCATGGCATGTGTGTGTATAAAAGATGTGATCTATCTATATATAGATATAGATATACATATAGATATCTATATATTTTTATCCTTTCATCCACTGATACTTAGTTTGCTTCTATATCTTATCTATTATAAATAATGCAGTGAATATGAGGGTAGATATGTCTTTGATATCTTGTTTTTGTATCTTTTGAATATATACCCAGAAGTGGAATTGATGGATCATATAGTAGTTCTAATTTTACTTTTTTGAGGAGTCTCCATACTGTTTTCCATAGTGGCTGTCCTAATTTGTGTTCCCCCCATGGTCAACAAGTATTCTTTCTTCTCTACATCCTCACCAACACTTGTTTTCTCTTGTCTTTTTGATTATAACCATTCTAACAAGTGTGAGGAGATAACTCATTGTGGTTTTAATTTGCATCTACATGATGTTTAGTGATGTTACCACCTTTTATATACCTGTTGGTCATTTGTATGTGTTCTTTGGAAAAATGTCTATTCATTTCCTCTGCTCATATTTTACATACTTGAACATTTTATAAAGTTTTAAAAAACGATTTTATTTATTTATTTCAGAGAGAGTGTGTGTGTACATGAGTGGGGGAAGGGGCAGAGGAAGAAGAAGACCCCCTCCTGGGAAGGGAGCCTGACATGGAGCTCAATCCCAGGACCCTGAGATCATTACCTGAGCCAAAGGCAGAT
This sequence comes from Leptonychotes weddellii, assembly GCF_054177405.1. Lineage (NCBI taxonomy): Eukaryota > Metazoa > Chordata > Mammalia > Carnivora > Phocidae > Leptonychotes > Leptonychotes weddellii. Next base: position 129,303,896 of record NC_138370.1, read on the forward strand.
GCTTAATGACTGAGCCACCCAGGTGCCCCTAATAAAGTTTTAATAAAAAGATAGAGTCCTTGAAGTAAAAATATCAGATCCCAGAAAACTGTCATTACCTTACAAATGTTTCCATCTTTTTCTAAATTTACAAATTGATTATATGTTAATATGCCATGTGTACATAAAAGTCTGATATATGATACAGTTGCCAGTAGGGGAAGGACAGATTGTTTGATGGATGGTGTAGGAAAACCTCAACAAATGCAGAGAAATTAAGCTAAAATACTTGGCACCATAAATATAGTCTTCCAGTTTGATTAAATATCTAAATGTAGAGGTAAAAATTAAGATTTAGTTTCTAAACTTTATTTTGTACCATGATTTGTTTTGTTTGTTCTTGAATAAGCATCATAATTTTTTATTATTATGGCATTTGTTATATGCCTTGATATTTGGTAAAATGTTTAATCTCTGTATTTTTCTTTTTCTAAGTTTTTTCTTTTTTTCTTTTTCTAAGTTGACTTAGTTATTCAGTGGTGTTTATCCTTCCATATAAATTTGAGAATAGGTTTGTCAAGTTCTTCAAAAGATCTGCCTATAATATTGATCAAAATTGCATTGAATATGTGGATTAATCTGATAATTGACCTAATAAGTGTTATATCATTCTCTCCATGTACATGTATGTCCAGTTTTTCAAATCTTCCTTTATGCTTTTTAAAACAAACAAAATGTAGTCTAATTTCATGAACTTTAGTAGAGTTGTAACTGATTTAAAAGGTTAGTGGGTAATTATTAGATTATTTAAATTTTGTGTTGCTGTTTTGGATGATATTTCAGATTGCACAAGATTTTCCAGTTAGCCATTACTGGTAGAGAGGAATAATATTCATTTTTTAAGTTGGACTTGCACCTTGCAATATTATTAAGCATTAAAATTAGTTTTAACAGTTTGTATAATCAGTGTCTATGTAAATGATGATACCATCTGCAAACAATAAAGTTTAATTTATTCTCTTTTAATTCATAAAACTCTTTCACCCTTTTATTATAATAAAAATTTGGCTAGGCCCTCCAATATTATGTTAAAATAGTAATGGTATTTGTGGACACATGGTGTTTTTCTTATCTTAATGCGAAGGCATCTAAGTTTTTATATTAAGAATATAAGTTGTTCTGATAAGAAAACAGTAAAAAACAATAGAAAGAAAACTACAGATCAATATCTCTTTTGAATATAGATGAAAAACTTTTCAACAAAATGTCAGCAAAAGAATCTGGCAATATAGAAAAACTAATTATATACCAACACCAAGTGGGATTTATTCCAGGAAAGTAAAGTTGGTTTAGCATTTGAATGTAATACATCATATCAGTAGAATAAAGAAATCAAAAGAATAAAAAACTACGTCATAATTTTAACAGTTACAGAAAAACATTTCTCAACATCATTTCATAAGAATATTCAACAAACTAGGAATATAAGGGAACTTCCTTAACCTCATAAAGGCTATCTATGAAAAACCCACAGTTAACATCATACAGAGTGGTTAAAGACTGAATACTTGAATACCTTCCCTCTAAGATAAGGAACAAGACAAAGATGTATGCCCTTGCCACTTCTATTCAATATTGTACTAGAGATTTTAGTGGAGAAATTTTAGGCAATAAGATGAAATGACAGGCACTCAAATTGGAAAGGAAGAAGTAAAATTATCTTTATTCAAAGATGACATGATCTTGCATATAAGGAATCCATTAAAACCTTTAGCAGTAATAAATGAGTCCAGCAAGGTTATAAGATTCAAGATCAATATACAATAGTCACCTGTATTTTTATACACTAGCAATGAATGATCCAAAAATGAAATTAAGAACACAATTTTTACTTAAAATAGCATATAATTTTCAGAGTACAGGTCTTTTACTTCTTTGGTTAAGTTTATTGCTAGGTATATTATCCTACTTGGTGCAATTGTAAATGGAATTGTTTTCTTAATTTCTCTTTGTGCTACTTCATTGTTAGTGTATAGGAACATTACCAATTTCTGGGTATTAATTTTGTATCATGAAACTTGACTGAATTCATTTATTACGTCTAATAGAGTTTTGGTGGAGTCTTCAGTGTTTTTTATGTATAGTATCATCATCTGCAAATAGTGATAGTTTAACTTCTTTATTATCAGTATGGATGCTTCTTATTTCTTTTTCTTGTTTGATTGCTGTGGCTAGGACTTCCAGTACTATGTTGAATAGAAGTTATGAGAGTGGCCATCCTTTCCTTGTTCTTGATCTTAGAGTAAATGCTTTCAGTTTTTCACCATTGAGCATGGTGTAGCTGTGGGATTTTCATATATGGCCTTTATTATGTTTCCTCTAAACACACTTTGTTGAGAGTTTTTATCATGAACAGATGTTGAATTTTGTTAAATGCTTTTTCTGCATGTATTGAGATGATCATATGATTTTTATCCTTTGTTTTGTTGATGTGGTATATCACATTGATTGATTTGTGAATATTGAACCATCCTTGCAACCCTGGGATAAATCCCACCTGATCTTTATGAATGATCCTTTTAATGTATCACTGAATGCAGCTTGCTAATATTTTGTTGAGGATTTTTTTCATCTATGTTCATCAGGGATATTGGTTTATAGCTTTCTTTTTTTTGTGATGTCTTTGGTTTTGATGTCAGGGTAATGCGGGCCTCATAGTATGTATTTGGAAGCTCTCCTTCCTTTTCTCTTTTTTTGGAGTAGTTTGAGGAAAATAGGTATTTACAGCATAGGGAATATGGCCAATGCTATTGTAATAGCATTGTATGGTGACAGATGACAGCCACACTTGTGGTGAGCGTAGCATAACATATAGAGAAGATGAAATACTTATGAATAAATTTAAAAGAAGAAATGTAATACTCTGAAAGTGATAAAACATTGCTGAAAGAAATAAAAGAACATCTAAAGTAAATGGAAATACATCTCCTGTTTATACAAGACTAATAATACTCTTATGATGAAAACATTCCCTAAATTGATCTACAGATTCAATGCAATTTTAATCAGAATCTCAACTTTATTTTTTGTAGAAACTGACAATCTGATCTTAAAATTCATTTTGAAATTCAAGATCCAAGAGGCAAAATGATCTTGAAAAATCGGAGCAAATTTGGTGGACTTACGTTACTGATTTCAAAACTTACTACAAAACAGTAGTAATCAACACAGTGTGGTAGTAGCATAAGGATAGACATTCAGATCAGTGGAGTAGAATTTAGAGTCCAAAAATAAATCCTTATGTTTAAGGTCAATTGATTTTCTTTCTTTCTTTCTTTTTCTTTTTTTTTTTTTAAGATTTTATTTATTTATTTGAGAGAGTAAGATAGAGCTTGAGAGAGAGAGAGAGAGATAACAAGCAGGGGGCAAGGTAGAAGGAGAAGCAGACTTCCTTCTGAGTAAGAATCCCAATGTGGGACTTGATCCCAGGACTCTGGGATCATGACCTGAGCTGAAGGCAGACGCTTAACCAACTGAGCCACCCAGGCACCCCTAAGGTCAATTGATTTTCAACAACAGTACCTAAACAATTCAAAGGAGAACGAATAGTCTTTTCAATAAATGGTCCTGGGACAAATGGCTGTCCACATGCAAAAGAATGAAGTTGGACTCCTTCCTCATACTAAATACAAAAATCGACTAAAACTGGATTACAGACTTAAATGTGAGAACTAAAATTATAAAATTCTTAGAAAAAAATATAGGTGTAAATCTTTATGACTTTAGATTTGGCAATGGCTTCTAGATATGACACCAAAAATACAAGCAATAAAAGAAAAAATAGATAAATTGAACTTCATTAAAATTAAAATTTTATGTATATCAAAGGACATCCAAGAAAGTGAAAAGACAACTTATGGGAGGAAATATTTGCAAATATTGTACCTGATAAGAGACTTGTCTCTAAAATATATAAAGAACTCTTAGAGCTCAGTACAAAAAAGACAAATGACACAATTAAAAAAAAGGCAAGAACATTTGTTTAGAAATTTCTCTGAAGAAGATATACAAATGACCAATAAATACATGATAAGATGCTGAATATCATTAACCATCAGGGAATTGGAAATCAAAACCATAGTGAGATATCACTTCAAACCCACTAGGATGGTTATAATGAAAAAAGAAAGAATATCTAGTATTAGTCAGGATGTGGAGAAATTGAAATCCTCATACCTTGACTGTTGGGAATATAAAATGGTGCTGCCATTTTGGAAAAACATGTGAGTTCCTCAAAAAGTTAAACATAGAGTTACCATTTGACCCAGAAATTCAACTCTATGGTATATATCCAAGCAAAATGGAAACATATTCACACAAAAACTTGAACTTAATTGTCCATAGCAGCATTTATAATAATAATATATAATAATAAGTAATATGCAATTATATTTCCTATTTATTATTTATAATAGCCAAAATGTGGAAACAACCCAGTGTCCATCAACCAATGAATGGATAAACAAAATATGGTGTATCTATAAAGTAGAATGTTATTTGGCCCTAAAAAGAAATAAAATACTGAGCTATACTAAAGCATGGATGGACCTCAAAAATATTTTGCTAACTGAAAGAAGCAAGTCACTGAAGATCACATACTATATGATTCTGTTGAGAGATCTTTAGAGACATAAAATTTAAATAATAGTTTAATTGGAATATAAAATTTTATGTTGAAATTTATTTTCTTTCAAAACTTTAACATATTGCTCAAATGTCTTATATTTACTGTTATTCTTGAGAAGTTTAATGATCCCATAATTATATCTTTTATGAGTGATCTTTCTTTTTCTAAAAGCTTTCCAATTTTTTCTTTCATTTTGATACTGTCATATTTCATATAATGTGTGCAGATTTGAGTATATTTGTTGTTTGAAAATTTGTTTAATCTCTCCTGTCTGGTACTCCATTTTTCTTTTAAATTTGATGTTTCACATCTTTATTTAGTTCTTAATCATTACTTATTCAAATATCTTCTTTCAGTCATTTTGTCTTCACTCTTGGGACTTCTATTACATAAATGCTGAAAAGTCTTCCATCCTCCATACCTCTCAACATTTCTTTTCTATTTGTGTCTCTTTCTTCCCAATGTCTTCTAAAGAGTTCCTCAATCTGATCTTTCAGCCACTAATTTATTTTTGGATTTTATTGGTTATCTTTTTACCCTCATTATTGAATTTACAGATCATATATTACACATATTTTTGAAAAATACTTCCTTTTGGGACATAACAGACATATACAAATGTAGATAGAATAAGAAAATAGACAACCATGAATATATCACCAGCTTAAATACATTTATCAGCTTATGGCCAATCTTGTCTTATTTTTACACTTACCTGTTTTTCTTTTTCCCTTCAAATTATTTTGAAATAAACTAATAACCTCACAACATTTCATCTGTGAATATTTTTGCATGTGTCACTAGAGATCCAATTATTTATTTCTAAGCATCACCATTTTCTGAAAAATTAACATTAATTCCTCAATATTATTAAATCTCCAATAAATACTTAAAATTGGTATTTACATCTAATCGTTTCTTTAATCTTAATCTTTTAATTAATAATTTAGTAATCTTTTAATCTTTTATTTTTTATCTTTTATGGTTTATTTGATAAAATTAGTATTGAAATATGGAGCATATATTTCAATTGCTTGAGTTTTCTCTTCAATCTCTTTAAATCTATAGATCTCCCCTAATTTATTTACTGGAAAAATCAGTTAGTTTTGTATAGTTTCCCACAATCTGAATTTTGTTGGTTGCATCCCTGTGGTGTTCTTTAAAATTGTTTCTATGATGCCTGTATTTGCTGCAAATTAGTAGCAAAAAATAGTTTAGAATTTCAGAGAAAATTTCTCAATGGTTGGATTCTTCTATCAGTACCATAATGGCCTCTTTAGATTTTGGATGGTGTCAGTCATTGATCATCATTGTTTAGGATCATTGTTTTATTAAGAGTTGCAAAATGATGATATTTTATTTTCTCATTTATTCCCATTTATTAGCTGGAATACTCTATGTTATAGATTGAATTGTATCCCTCAAAAGACATGTTGAGTCCTAATCCCTATACCCATAAATGTGGCCTTATTTGGAAGTAGCATCTTTGCATATGTAATCAAGTTAAGATGAGTTCATTAGGGTTGGCCCTTAATCTGATATGACGTGTTTTTTTTTAAGAAGACGGAAATTTAGACATAGACACAGACACTGAGGGAGGTCCATGTGAAGATGGAAACAGAGACTGGAGTTATGCTGCCACAAGTCAGAGACTACCTGGGGCTTACAGAAGATGGTAGAGACAAGGATCCTTCCTTAGGGGCTCTGGAAGGGAACATGGCTTTACGGATATCTTGACTTTGGTCTTCTGGCCTCCAGAACTTTTGTAGAATAAGTTTCTTATGTTTTTACACTACCCAGTTTCTCATAATTTTTTTATGGTAAGCCTAGGAAACTAAAGGTCTATAAGGAGAAACTTTCCTTGGTCAACTCTTAGTTAACATGGGATAGGAAGAATATTTGTTTGAATCTTTTTGTTTACCAGTTTTCTAAGTAATGATCTCAAAACCCAGCATCCTCCTAAAGTGATGAGTGAGATTGTTTTTATTTTGTTTTGTTTTGTTCTAAGTATCATTAGATGCACATGGATTTAAATATATTTGATGTCTTTAAATGCATTGCAATTTTTCTTGAAGTTCATATTGCTCCATATTTGGCCAGTGGGAGCCTTTCAATTGGCTGCTAATTGTTTTTTGGCTCACTCTCAGAAGTCTTTGATGACTTCCTTGTTTAGTGACTGATATGATAAAATATTTCAGCTTCATTTTATACAATTCCTAGCCCAGACCTCAAATCATATATCTCTTTAAGAAGCTGTATATTTCTTTTAGTGAAAAATGGTATTTAGAGACCATGAGATGGGCACCAAGGAAGCTTGTTGCTACCAGGTTGGTCTTTATTATACCTAGGAAATACATATATTTTTTAGAATAAATACATTATGAGTTCAAATTTATATTTCCAACTCAAAGACTGTAGGGTTTCTACTTAAGCTCATCCATTTACATTGATTTCCTCCTTTTCCTATGCTTCTAGTTCCAATGTCTTTACATTAATAAAATTTATTTGCTTTATTTTCAATATTACTGCAACAATTATCAATACTACCACTTAAAGTAGGACTACTGAAAATTACTTGTTTTCAGTACTTTTTGTCTTTATGATATATTGCTCCTAGGATGTATAATAACATTTCTTTGTTTTAGTATCATTAGGAAGGGCTCTTCTCATTCTGATTATGTCATGAACTGCATATATGTTTAGGTAGATTTGTATAATTTTGCCTTAAAATTTTTAGATTGCTTTCTTATTATTTAGGTTTTTTGTATGATTGTCTACATCGTGTCAAAACCAAGTAGCTACAACAAAGTATATTTAGGTCCACCTTCTATTTATGATCATTTCACCCTATTCCTTCTCCTATAGGTAACTATTTTCCTGCCTGTAATTCCAGTTTGTTTTGTTTTTGTAACTTTCCTGCTACTTCAGGCTGATCTTATTTTTCCTTAAATCTTTTATAATATGTTTATCTTCATTTTATATTTTTTCTATTTGTGTTATATTTTAGATTGTTTAGTTTGTTTTCTATCATTGTGCCTATCCCTCTCCTGTGGCATCCAGCCCCCATCGGCTCCAGACTTCATTTTCCTCCCCACACTGTGTCACATCAACCTTATGTCTCCCCAGGGATAACTTAGGATCTTTGTTTTTTCAGATCTTCATGCTTTTCTTTTACCCATATAGCATATCCAGGGATTGAACTAGGGGAGGGAAGTGGTAACCTACCGTGTCTACCACCAACAATCAGGAGCCCCAGTTAGTTGTTGTGAATATTTTTGAATACAAGGACCACAGGCAAAGACCATTTGAATATTATCAACTCTTAACAGGGAATGGATTTTATTAATTTAGAAATAAATGACAGAAATTGCTTCCAATTATCCAACTTTAGTACACATGAATTGGAAAAACCAATTACATTCCCATTGAATAGTTGGCTTTGTTATTTTGTTACTATCTTATATAAAGAATATATTTCTCTTTTCATCTTAATATTTTCTTGCATAATAACATTTTCTTGCATTTTAAAGTATGCTGTATGTTTTAATTATCAGCATATACATGGGGTTTGGAGCATGATGGACTTGATTAAATTCCAACTCTGGGGGTGCCTGGGTGACTCATTTGGTTAAGCATCTGCTTTGGCTCAAGTCATGATTCCAGGGTCCTGGGATCAAGCCCCAAGTTGGGCTCCCTGCTCAGTGGGGAGTCTGCTTCTCCCTCTCCCTCTGCCCCTACCCCCACCTATGCTCTCTCTCATTCTGTTCTCTCTCTCTCTCTCTCTCTCAAATAAATAAATAAAATCTTTGAAAAAAATGCGAACTCTGTACCAGCAAGCTCAGTGACTCTGGGTCAGTTACAATAATAATAATCCCTAACATAGAGGGATTTTTTTGATGACAATGACAATCATTGATGTCTATGATGTTAAAGATGACAAGGATGATGTGAGGCTACACTTCTCTTTTCTATATACCTTCAATTGTAATGAAAGATAATAAGTGAAGATGACTAAATAATGAATATATATAAAGTATTATAAATATGTCTGTTCAATGAAATGAGATAAATGTTACAGTATATATGCTTTTATCTGAAATAAGAGCCTGAAGTGAACAATTTGATTCTAACAATATCATAATTTAAACTAGCCATTGTCTTATAATTTGTACTAATTTAGATTTTAAGGAAGGCAATGGTAAGTTACTTGAGAAAAAGTATTCTCTATTTTCATTTGACTTAATAGATAACTATTTAAAATGTTAACTGTGTTTCAGTCTTAGTTTTGAATTCTTTGTGAATTTTCTGTCTGCATATTTGCTCATTTATATCTTGCTAATATTTATGTTTATATCATTGTATACTGCAGAGATTGGGAAGAAATTACGTACCTTGAATTTTACTGGACTCCCTCTCATCTTATTAAAAGCCTTTTTAAACTGTTCTTTGACACAACTCATACTTTCTGGGATTTGGAATTTTCTAAATCCCCATCCTAGAAAGTTCTCTACATTTTTCAACCTGTGTCAAGAATTAGTGTTCAATTATCTCAATTCATTTAAACAAAGTGTAGGAAGGCAGAGTAGGACAAAGAAGGAAAGATGGGTAACGGTGGAGGTGATGGTCTGAGTGCTGTTCACCGGGTCCACACAAGGTCTGGGGGTGTGGCCTCCTCTGCTTCCCTGGCTGCAGTTTGTGGAGATGAACTACTGGAAGGGGAAAATAAAAATGTGATTTTGGGGGGCACCTGGGTGGCTCAGTAGGTGAAGCATCTGACTGCAGCTCAGATCATGATCTCAGGGTCCTAGGATTGAGCCCCACGTAGGCCTCTGTGCTCAGTGGGGAGTCAGCTTGTCCCTCTACCCCTCCCCCCCACTCATGCTCACTCGCTCTCCCTCTTTCAAATAAATAAAATCTTTAAAAAATGTGATTTGGATTCAGATTTAAAATGTCTGTCAGCAAAAACTGATTACCCTGCTTCTCAAGGGGATAAATCTTGCTGCAGAAAAGACTATTATACTTCTCTTTAAGACTAAATGACCTTAAAATAGTTCCAAATATCTGGATTTAATACCATATGCTTCAATTGTGCTATATTTATATGATAGGTATATTTAACCAACTGAGCCACCCAGGCGCCCAATATGATAGGTATATTTAAACAAAACATGCCTCCTTTATTTTTTCCCCATGATTTTGAACAGAGCTGGTAAATTCTTTTACTCATTTACTCAACACACATTTATTAAATGCTTATTGGGTGTGGGTATTTTCACTTGAAAATCAGAATTCACTTAAGACAACTTAAAATCCATCTTTCAGGATCTCAAATGGATTCAGTGCTTTTTATTTAGTATAGTAAGGTGCTTTATCTTACGTAAAACCCAAAGCTGCTGGTTATGGCAGAACATTTACTTAGCTTTGTCTTTTTTCTTCTCCTAGAAGTAACTACAGTTTTGAGCTGTTTGGTCCATACTCTTTATCAATAGCAATGGGACTTTCCCTGGCTAGGTACAGGGGTGAAATTCATGGTCATGGAATAGAACAAAGGCAGTTACGCCATAGGACTGATATTAATATTGTATTCTAACCAACTGAGCTAAACAATCTCAGACTTTGAAGATATTCTTTGATTAGGAGAAAAGCAAACTCAACAGATTTCAAATTTCAGCAGATGCTACAGATTTCATCAACCAAGAATTTAAAGGTCAACAATGAAACAACTTTATTTGTCTTGCAGCTGTTAATCTGAGTCTGCACTTAGAAGACAATTTCATGTTTTAATTTTTTGGGGTTTTTACCTGTTTTCTTTCCCAGAGCAAACATGCTAAGAGTTGGAAGTGAACCAGCATCATTGCTGATAAATATATTCTCAGATATGAGCTGGCTGTGCAAATAAAGTCCACTTTCCATGGTGATCAGGAGCAGCAATGTCTGACTATGAAAGGTGGCTAGCCACATCCACAGACGGTACAATCTAATTCCTTTTTCCACAAATGTTGATTAAGCTGAAAGAGGATCCTTTGCAAAGTTAATTCAATAGCACCGTCTCCTCTCCCGAAAGGCTGGAGGATGATCTCACTATCATATGAGGCCATTAGCTTTCCCTGCAGCAAGACTCACCCATCTGGCCATCTGGCCTGGACTCTGCTGATTGGATGGGAGCTTTTCTCGCCCCTCACTCAGTCTTTTGGTGGTGAGTGTGAGAGTAGAAACCAGAAGGGGGCAGCTGGACAACATATGACTGCTGTTATCTCTGGGGGGAGCCAGGTGAGCTCTAAGTGCTGCCTGATAGTAGCAGGACCTGTCTGGCACTGATTGTCTGTTGTCCAGCATTAGCCTCAGATGACTTGGTCATTTATGATCAACATGACATGGTGGACAGTTTAAAAAAAAAAACATAAATAACAACCCTTCTTTATAACCTTACAATCTTGATTTTTAATCCTGTCATTAGCTGATCTAGGAAAGTCATTGAAGCATTGCTTTTATTAGCAATGGATGAAGCATTTTCAAAATAGCAACCAGCTTTAAGCCTTGAATCAAATCTAAGTTTACTCTGTTAATTTCTCTATGTCAGTTCTGATGGTTGTCCCTGTTTTAGCATCTCTTGGCATTACAGAATTAGAATTCTGATTGGATTGTTGGGAATAGGGGGCAAAATTGACTATTGTGTTGCCTTTGTTGAATTCTATTCAGAGTTAATTGCTGCTAATTATACAGTTGCTTTTTGGTGCATTTCTACCCAGTTCTACATCTGAACACAGAGGAAGAAAGAAGACATAGGGAGGTTCCAGAAAAAGTAAACTTCAAGAAAACAGCTGAGCATAGCTCACATATAAGGCTGCAAATCTGTTCTTTCTTTTATATAGTTTCTAAAGATTTTGGTCCAAATACAGCGTAGAATCAGTAACAACAACATTCAGTTGTCAACATCTAAGAGATGGTGGTATGGTCACTGCTGGGTGGAATGTTTGTTATTCCTGAAGCAAATAAAAAAAAATGAGTCTAATCACTGAAGCCATGAAATAAAGTAGGAGAGTGAGGCTGGAAAAGGGCTCTCAGCTGGTTCTGATTGATGTTAAATGGCTACATTGACAAATCAGGAATTCAGTATCCTGTGTTTAGCAATTCAGGTTTCAAATGCCACTTGGTAGCTTAGCTTAATTTATTTGACAGAAGTAGTAAGTCTTACTTGTTTGGCAAAATAATAAATGTTCCCATTCTTTGGGATTGCATATTCATTTGCTTTGCATATCAAGTGCATGAGAAGTAAAGTTGATGCAAAATTAAGTACCATTAATTAGTGAATTTACTGTAATTGAATAAGTATTCAGTGTAATGTACTTAAAAGGCACCGTGGATTTTTAAAACTTGAATTACAACAAAAGGAAGAGAAAAGGATGGATGGTAGAGCCATAAACATGTTATTCATAGAAGGGAAGTCTAAACTGGCAGAATCCTTTCAGTTTCTTTACTCTCTCCTCATTCTAGCCTTATGCCAACATGGCCCAGGTTCTAGATTCGGTTCACATGAGAGAGGTCTATGGTGAGATAGAACCAATTCATTTTTTTTTTTTTTATTAAGTAGGCCCCATACCAACATGGAGTCCAGTGCAGGGCTTGAACTCATGACCCTGAGATTAAGACCTGAGTTGAGATCAAGAGTTGGATCTTTAACTGACTAAGCCACCCAGGCAACCCATAGTCTTGTTTTTGCCTTACCCAGCCAAGTCATGTAAGACTTTCACATGTAAAAGTTGACCCTATTGACAGCAATTAATTTAGGTCCTCCTGTTTACAATTCCAACACAGATAAAGGTTAGTTACAGGCAACAGGATGTCAGCATTGCTTGTGGCTTAGATGGAACACATGCAAATAACAGAACGTGGAAGAGAGCTCTCAATGCTTCATAGCCAGTGAAGGATAGTTTTAGAAAAGGAGTAAATTTGAAATAAGATTTCATAGGACCTTTGGCAATCCTAAGTAGGAACAAAAAGGTTTTCCTATAAATGAATGGATAAGTATCTGTTGAGTGACAACTATATGTGAAGCATTATGAGTTTTTCTATTCATAAACTCTTTTAATCTTTGCAAAAGTCTTGTCATATAAGGATTACTAGCTTCATTTTACAGAGGAGGAAATTGAGACTCAGGTATTTAGTCTAGTTCAGATATCTGGAGAGGGATGGAAATTGGAGTCCAGGTTTTGGCCCTTGTAGCCCAGTCCTCCTTTCACTTCCACTGCATCACAGGGGTCTATCCTTGTAACATCTAAACAGAAACAGTACCAACACTGGAAAGTGGAAAGCTAAGGCCTTTTTCCACCCAGAGCACCCAATGCTTTCCATAGTGCTTGCTGCCATCATTACCATTGCCTGCCTACTACTCTACTTCCTCTGGTCAGAGGAAGCCATATAAAGATGTTCTCACACCTATGAGTTCCCTGTGCAGGCACTGACAGACCTTGGCAAGTTGATTCATGTTCTGTAGTTCTCAGCAGCCCTCTTCTTCTCAGCTTTCACCTTCAACATCCTGCACAGCATGCATGTGGCAGTGCTGCTAATCTGCTGTCAGACACAGGGGGAATAAAAGCAGGACACTGACACGGTACTCATATTAGGTAAATCTTGCCCCAGTCAGTACTTTCTATCTTAGGATTATTTTGTGAACACAGATTTCGTTAGAAAGTGACTGATCTGAACATCTGGGGGCTCCTGCACCAACATAAGCTCCTTCTAATTGCTGTAATGTGATTCCATTCTGATTTCATGCAAGCAGTGCAATCTTCATGCACAAACTACTGATTAATTGCACATTTAAGGCGTTAAGGTATTGGCCTAGTATGTTTGTGGTTCCCTGGGATTTTCTTCTTTATTTTCCCTGTTTGAACTTTTTCTTGTTCCTTTACCTCTCCACCACCTACTGCCATTCTAATTAGTCTCTAAAACATTCACTTTATAAATAGAAAATCAGAATTGTGCTTTACCATTTATCTGTTAATTCACATCGGGATTTGGGAGAGTGGCTGGTGTGAACGATGACTCATAAGAACATTATTTTTTCTTCTCTACTGAATAGTCTCATTGAAACACATTTGGATATGAGGATGGTATTTATAAATACCCACGGCTGGTGGGTTAGCAGATTGTTTACACGTGGGCTCATGTGTGTGGCATGTTACTGCAGGGCTGTACATCCCTTCAGGGGAGGTTCTATGGTTATGTGTGTTATGAAATTTCAAATAAGGGAAGAACAACAGCTGTAATGGGTCCAATCCAATGATGGCAAAAGGTGAATAAAAGTACTCCCTCTGGGAAGCAAAATGCTCATTTAGTGGAGGGAAATTATCATTTCCAAGTAGAACATTTGGCTTCCTAAGAGTGAAAGTGGCTGCACAGCTTGATAATAACACCTCGGGCTGTAATAGTACCCTTTCCCTTTTGAGAGCTGGGCTCTTTCCTCTTAAATTTATCTTTACAACATTCTTGCAAAGCGGGCAGGCTCAGGTGTTACTGGCAGTCTTTTATGGATGGAGAAACAGAGAGGCTGAAAAATTTAGTAATTTTTCCTTGAAAGCTCAGAAATCAATCTTGGGCTTCTCAATGTTGGTGCTATTGACATTTTTGTCCAAATAATTCTTTGTTGTGGGGGCTGCCCTGTGCACTGTAGAATTTTAGCAGCAACCCTGGCATCTGTGCCCTCGATGCCAGAAGCACCTTCCATTTGTGACAACCAAAAATGTTTCCAGATACTGTCAGATGTCCCCTGGCAGCAAAATCACCTCCAATTGAGAACCCCTCTGATTTAGATTGGTCAGCTTGGATGATCTCCTGTAGTTTGTAGAAAATCTTAGACAAATTTGAAATAATTAAAATTTGCTTTGACATTCATGGTTTCTCCTGTCTCTAATGACAGTTCTTATGTAGGATTCACCATTATAAGGACTTGATGTATATTAATGTACTTCATTCTCTCAGCAGTCCTATTTTACACATAAGAAAATAACCACAGAGAGGTTAGTTGCCCATGTTTATATAGCTAGGCAGCAGGATTGGCTTCATGGGCATGTGAGCTATGCAGCTGTACAGGGCACAATTTAGAAGGGCCTGATGCTTGATTTAATGGTCTGCTTTTGCCATATTAAAATTTTTAACAAAGGGTCCCATGTTTTCATTTTGCCCTGGGCTCCACAAATTATATAGTTAGTCCTGCTAGGAAGTGGAAAAATCAGGATTTGAACCCAGATCATCTAAAAACTATATGCTTAACCTTCTTCTTTCTCTCTTTCTTTTACTTATTCATTCACTCATTACTGAATGATCAGTAAATTGTACCATGAATTTATTGTGAGCCCGGAACTAGGCTTGGCAGTGAGAGAGCAATAGGGACAAATAGATGCTGTCCCTTCTCTCATTAAGCTAACAGTCTCCCGAGGGATATAGATATAGATTGCGGGGTTCTGGGGTTGAGCCCAGCATTGGGCTCCACATTCAGTGGGGAGTCTGCTTGAAGATTCTCTCTTTCCCTCTCCCTCTATCCCTCCCCACCCACTCTCTCTCACTCTCTCAAATAAATAAATCTTAAAAAAATACTTTAGCATGGATGGAATGTAAGTTAGTCACCTTACACTATTATGGTGAAGTAACAACCCCACCATCTCAGTTGATTATTACAACAAAGGCTTATTTCTCACACATGTTGCAGATGATCTGCTATTGAGTTGTGGTTCTCCTCACTGAGCCTCCATTTTAGGACCAAGGCTGGAAGAACAGTTCCTAATTGGGACATGACATTCTCATGACAGAGGGAAGAGATAGAAATGATTGAATTACAATACCATTGGCTCATATTCCATTGGTTAAGCAGGCATGTAGCCAAGGTAGTCATTATGGAGGAGGGAAGTGTTCTTCTCCCCATGACACTATAAGTCCCATGGCAATAGGCAGGGATATTATATTCCTCTTAAAGGGAGGGTAAAGATTAATTGAGAACAATAATGTATATTCTGCCAAGTAAGAGTGAGAGGAGAGGAGTAGCAAGAGATGAAGTTTTTTTTTTTTTTTTAAAGATTTTATTTATTTATTTGACAGAGAGAGACACAGCGAGAGAGGGTACACAAGCAGGGGGAGTAGAAGAGGGAGAAGCAGGCTTCATGCAGAGCAGGGAGCCCGATGCAGGGTTTGATCCCAGGACCCTGGGATAGTGACCTGAGCTGAAGACAAGCGCTTAACGACTGAGCCACCCAGGCGCCCCGAGATGAAGTTTTGAAAATCAGCAGGAGCTAAGTTATGTAGAGTCTTATAGATCATATCAAAGTGTTTAGGCTCAATTTATTACTCTTTTCTCTACTTTCTATTAAGTCTTAAATATCTTACTCAAAAGCTATTTTCAGATTTAACAGAAATCAAGAACAATAATAATAGCAATAAAGAATCAAACAAGCCAAATATAATAAACTCATTATACACTAAAATGATTCATAGAGGGTACTTACATTTTTACAGAAACAAAGGAAAGAATCACTAATTGTGGAATGTCATAGTGGCAATAATATACTGGTGAAGGGTGAATTTTTTTTTAATTAATGAAGTATAGTTGACATACAATGTTAATTTCAGGTGTACAACATTGTAATTCTACAGTTCTATACAATACTCAGTGTTCACCACAATAAGTGGTATACATCTGTCACTGTACAACATTATTAGAGTATTATTGACTATATTTTCTAAGCTGTACTTTTTCATGTCCATGATTTATTTTATAATTGGAATTTTGTACCTCTTAATCTCCTTCACTTATTTCACCCATCTCACACCTGCTGAGCAGGGAGTCTGTCCCAGGACCCTGAGCTCATGACCTGAGCTGAAATCAAGAGTCAGCTCTTCAACCAACCAAGCCACCCAGGTGCCCTGGTGAAGTGTGAATTTTTATTTTATCTGTGGAGGAAGGAGGTTTTTTGAGGTCTCAGAAATCATACCTTTTTATTGCTGACTTCTAAGTGTGGTTCTACTGATTAAGACCAATCCACAAACATTTGTTGAGTTCATTTACACTTTAAGAATTGTGGTGATTGCCTAATTTACATTTTAAAATGCAGTGAGTGGTACCTGGGTGGCTCAGTCTGTTAAGTGTCTGCCTTCAGCTCAGGTCATGATCCCAGGGTCCTGGGATCCAGCCCCATGGCAGGTTCCCTACTTAGCAGGGAGTCCGCTTCTTCCTTTCCCTCTGGCCCGCCCCCATGCTCTCTCGCTCGTGCTCTCTCTCTCGCTCTGTCAGATAAAAGAAATCTTTAAAAAAAAAATTCAGTTGAGACTGTTGAAAGCCAGCCTGATAGAGTGAAAAGAGTGAGCATCTTGACCTCTGATAGACCTACATTTCACTCCTGATTCATTCAGTTGATATCTGTATCAATTTGGGTATGTTATCTAACATCTTTGAGTCTTGGTTTTCTCATCTGTACCATGGGATTTTAATACCTCCCCTTCAACCACAAATCTATAGCAATAACAATGAAATATTATTGAGTACTTCTTAGGTTCCAGGCACAGGGCTAAGGACTTTGCGTTATGATATTTAAACGTTGTCACAACCCTGTGAAGTGAATACTATGATTCTACAGAGGAGGAAATTGAGAATTAAAGAGATGGTTAAGCAACTTGCCCAAGGTCAAACATTTAGTATGGCATGGAATCTGAAAATGATCCCAGTTGCATGATGGCCAAAGCTCAACTCTTTATTACCACATAATACAAATAATGATGAGAACAATAATAATAGTAGCCAGCCACCCTTCCAAGCTCTTTAAAAAAAATTAACTCATTTAATTCTCACAAAAACCCTTTCAGAAGATGAAAATGACATAGAAGCTCAGATTTAATATTAAATACATGTAACTATATATACCTATCTATGTATATCTCTTTAGTAACTAAGAACCTTTCTATTCCTGGTCAGTGATTATAAGTGAGATAGATATATTAGGCTAATTTCTTAGACCTTAATATATTTTCAATGGAAAAATTCTAATCTACAAGTTTGAGAAAACCTGATAAGCTTATTAGCATTGTCCCTAAAATAAGAATGAATAAATGTTGATGAAGGTGTAAAGTTCTCACTCTTACATACAAGGTATAGATGATACCAAGTAGATTTTATCAGGTATTTTGACGTCTCAGAGGTATCTTTTTAAAATTTCTGGGCTCCTGGCTATATTTTGGATATTTAAAATGTTAGGTTAAATGACCTATGGATCAACCTATGGGTTCAAGTGTAGCATCTTTATTAGATTATCATGCATAGTAGATAGTCATTGGCTTTATTTGTCCTATTCTCAGACTCATCTAACAAACAGAAATGTCCTATATTTTGCCTGACATTATTCAAGATGTTTTATGTATGATTTCTCTTTTATATGTGTCTTTTCCCCCCTGAAATCAAATTAAAAGACATTATAAGTTGAAAACAATCAGTCGGGATATGCTATTTAACCTTCAGCATAATATTTGACTGTCATTTTCTAATTAAAACAAGGCTTCCAAAACAGTTCTCTGATGCATTCAGCTCAATGGCTCTTGTGAGCTTCTTTTATAATATCTTAATAAAATATGAGGTTGAATAACTAATAATTTTAAGACTTAGTTATGAGGCCAAGTGTACTATTTATTCAGCCCTGCTTATCTTTAAAAAACAGCACTATATTTTCTAATCCACAATAGGAAAATGCACATCACTGGCTTCTTTTACCCATGTTAACAAAAGGATTCACCACCACTGAATGGGTATTTACTTAGTATGGACAGAGTTTCAGTCGCAAATCTTAGGATTTTGTAATTTGCACCTTTGATAAATTCCTCAGGAGATTCTTGTGCATACTAATATTTGAGACCCACAATTATGGGGATTAGAAAAGATAAAACTTATTTTGTCAACATAGATTTATCAACTATTATGCTAGTTGGACTGTTTCTCAGGATTTTAGTTTAAAAATATAAACCTTAGGTGCTCATTAAAAATAATTTTACTATTTGTTGTTTGGAGTTCAAAAGGAGTCTGAGATCTGAGTATTCAATGTTTAGATTAGGTTAATCTAGAAAATTCAGCAAACCAATGACCTAAAACAAAGGGTGCTGGTCATCTTGTGAAATAGTGAAAAAAGACTACTGTGAATTTCCTAACAACTCAAAGTGTGGTCCATGGACCAGTAGCATCAGTATCAGCTCCTCCCAGAGCTTGTTAGAAATGTAGAATCTCAGGTTCCACCTTCAATTTACTGAATTAGATCCTGCATTTTAATAAGAAACCTAGGAAATTCATACATACATTAAGTTTCTGAAGCATTGCTCTAAGAACCTTGTAGTTTTTAGAAAGTGTAGCTTAAATATAGGTTCAAAACTGTTTGTTTACACAGGAGGATTCCTATTGTAGTTAAAATATTAAAAAGCACAGTTATCAGAAGCGAATGGTCCTTGCAATAACTAAGGGGCAAACAATTAGCCCTTGAATGTTAAGAGGTTCCATGATTGAGGACTGCAGCATTCACTGTTGGCATTAGGTAAAAATGTGAGCAGAGCTGACAGTGGTTCCATAGAACCATAGAGAGTCATTTGAACTATTATTTTTTAATTTTAAAAGAGCTTTCTTATCTAGTGTGGACTATACAGAATATGATACATATTAAATATGGAAAAATTACAGATGACAGGTGTGTCTGTGTGGCTAAAAACTTGGTAAAGGGGCGCCCGTGTGGCTTAGTCTGTTAAGCGTCTGCCTTTGGCTCAGGTCATGATCCCAGGGTCCTGGGATCGAGTCCTGCATATGGCTCCCTGCTCACCTGGGAGCCTGCTTCTCCCTCTGCCCCTCCTCCCACTCATTCTCTCAATTTCTCTCTCTCTCAAATAAATAAATAAAATCTTCAAAAAAACTTGGTAAAGAGGATAGAGTACATGTATAATGGAATCACTGTATGTTGGTAAAGGAGAGTTACATTTTTATAGCTTATTTTTTGTCTGGTGTAATAAAGAGAGGACTTAACAAATCAAGTGCCCAAGTTCCCCAAGGGAAGTAGGAGAACTCCTTGGAATTATTCAAATATGAACTGGAAGATCAGTGGTTTTGGATATCTGGGGTGAACTAAATGTGTCCTGATATGGAAATTTTATTCCGTTTCCAAACTATTCAGGTTGCATAAGCTGGGCAATGTTCCTGGAGACCATGCAGTCAAATTATCTGGATAAGGCTTTGACTGAAATATGGATTAATTTGCCCTCTCCTGTGCCAGAAATGCCTATGTGAGGAGTGAAATATGGGCTTTATAAATCAGGTTTGTAATCACTGAGCCCAAACAACTTCATGGTCATCTGTCCTTGACCTAATTTTATGACTGAATAAATAGGTTTAGAATATTGGCTACTGTGAAAATTTCAGCAATAAGGATGTTTATCATTTGGTTTTGTTTACAGGTAATTTTGCCTTTTAGTGAATGCCTCTTCTTAAGGATAAGCCATTTTAACAGGGGCTATTAAAATGACAAATGTTTTAAAACATTGGAAAGTAAGTCCCTAGATTGGCCATGAATAGGTAAAACAAAACGTAGATTTTAAAAAAGCAAAAAATATTAGAACCTATTTATTTAGCCATTGTTGCTTTTTCTTGGAAAATATTTACCTTAGAAGAATTAATATAATGACACTACAAAGGATAATATTCCTCAAAGAGTAGCAGTCTATAGTCCTATAAATACCGGTTCATTATCTACTTACTCGTGTAGACACTTAGCACTACAACACACATATTTTCACATTATAGATGCTTCTTCATCTTTTATGATTTGATCACAGCAGGAGGGGACAATTTTAAATATAGAGTAGAGAATAAAGAGATAATCTCCCCTCTCCCCTGCTCTTTTTACCCCTTCTTTAGTGAACAAAAGCCATCTTTTTAGAATGTATATTTAATGGTATGGTAAATAATGTGCTCCCAAAGTGGCAAAATAGATGGATTAGGGAGAGGATCAGTCATCCCAGGAGGTCCGGAGGAGAATAACTTCCTATAACTCCCCCATATGAAGAGACATCAACTTTCCTTATCCCATGCAATGTCGTCTCTCTCTTTCCTCTCTCCTACTTCCTCTTCCATCTCCAATAGGAAGAAGAAAAAACCCCAGAAGATCTTCTGAACTGTTTTAGAAAAATAAATTGTCTTTCCTGGGACATGAGATGAATAAGAGTTGGCATTTTTTGTTGTCACTTTAGGTACAGGGGTTAAAGGTCATTATCTAACAGGCATCCAAATGGAATCAATCTCTCCTTCATAGATCCTGTCAGACGCACCTGAGCCTCCTGGGGGTTGTGCAGAGCAGTTCATGGTCAAAGGCAGGAATGGATATCGGCACTCCAGGAGAGGCTATATTTTTCTGTCAATAGACAGAAGATTGCAGTGTCCTAGACAGGTAATCAGTTATCAAGCACTACAATCATTTCACGTTTAAACATTAAACAGGTGGGGCAGGAGACAAGTAAAATTTGTCATGTTTACCAGGTTTGCCAAGAACAACCAAAGAACTGCTTTATTCTTTTAAATCAGTTCTAATCTGTGTTTCCTGCTATCAGTTTTTTTTTTTGAAGAAATTGAATGAGTTTTTTTTTTTTTTCTTTTTCTCCTTGGCAAATGCTTGGTGGGTTCTCAAAGTGTCAAAAAGCTATGTGTTAAATTATAGGTATATATTTTTGAAAGTTCCCCCATTTTCCCTTTACCTTTGGTTAACTGAATCCTAATGCATTTAGCAGTGAGCCCCAGTGACACTCAGTTTCTCTGGTGATTGATAAAAGAAAGAAAACGGAAGAGCCTTAAAGCAAAGTTTCTTCTAAGATTAAACACTATCTTATTTGTTAAGACTTCTTTCATCCCACCATTAAAAGTAAAGAATACCTTTTCTTTTTTTCTCCCTGATTAGAGGTCTTCACTGGATTCGTGGCAAATAAATTGACAAGTGAGGGCGCCGATGACAAGAGAGTGATAATTGATGGTGGCAGGTGGGGGCCTGGTGTACTGGCATGTCCTGTGGAGGGTGAGCCAAGGACATCTATCAATCAAATTGGTGACAGCAGCCAGGGAGACTTAATTGGAGATTCATTGAACCTTTAATGATGTGACAGAGAAAAATAAGGATGCTTAAAAGGCTCCTAGGCTATTTCTTTTCCTTCATTCCAATAATTCTCATAGAAAGAGTAGAAGAAAGTGGACATTGCTCCAGGGTTGAACATTCATTGTTTCCATCAAAGTTAATCATATTGTTTTGAGAGGCAGAGTACTAAAAGTATTTACCATCAGTCCAATGTAGAATTAAATCTATACTTGGAGATTTAGAGATTTGACTGTCCACGACTTCAGCATAATCAGAAATACTTAGCAAGCAGTGGGATACCATGTGCTAAACACTGAGTTACAACTAGGGTGCAGAGATTGTCTGTCAGGGTATGGGTTTCAAACATAATGAGGAAAGAAATCCTTTATCTAATTTAATGATTTTTTTTTACCTCATTCTTCTAAAGAGTTCTCTGTACTATACAAGAGTAAATATTTTCATTTTTTTTTCCAGAACGTTCACAATAACTTTATTTGGGAAAGGAAAGGCCCTACAAAAGTATTTGTCCTTTAGAAGCAAGGATTTTTCTTAACATTAGCAGTGCAGGAAAGAAACCTCCCAGTTTCAAGGCACTGTGCATGAATATAATGTGTGAAAAGATATGTAGCATGGTTTCCACCATCCAAGATCTTGTATTTTCGGATTTATGAGTTTATAAATGTATTTATTTTTTCTAATTCACAATTTTGGACACCTACTATGCACAGTGTGTTTTCCCAGATCAATGAGGCATGGAAGAATTTATAGTCTAGTGAGGGAAGACAGATGTGTACATTACAACGTTATACTGATATAAGTAAGAATTAAAGAAGGTAGTGTGGTACTGTCCAGGACAGAGACACTGTAGATATAAGGCCATTTGAGTAGCAATTTCTTTTTTTCT
Organism: Leptonychotes weddellii; assembly: GCF_054177405.1. Taxonomy (NCBI): domain Eukaryota; kingdom Metazoa; phylum Chordata; class Mammalia; order Carnivora; family Phocidae; genus Leptonychotes; species Leptonychotes weddellii. The sequence continues at coordinate 129,326,595 of NC_138370.1, forward strand.
TGAAAATTCACTGCATTCATTGAAATACTTGCTATAAAAAGTTGGGGAAGGAAGAAAATATCCTGGACTTGCTATAGCAGAGATTTTATACTTAATGGTGTCCAAATTTAGCAAAACCTGAATCATCTTATACATAGAAAGAGATTTTCCCACCCTTCCTTCACAGTTTTAAATTCAGCATCTTGTCTCATTTTTTTTTTTCTCCGTAAGTCAATGACTACAAACGTGACCCATTAATGACTCAATGGAGAAAAAGGAACTAATTGTTTAAAATTCCCGGAAGGTCAGCATCTTGTTCCACCTAGCAAGAACTCACTTTTCCCTGTGCAGAGTCTCAGTTCAACATTTATTTTCCATATTAAACACTTTAAGAGTTATGACTGTTTGGAGGTCCTCTTGGTGCCTGAATTGTGAGTGGGTTGCACCCTACTCAATATTCTCTCTTTAGTTAGTCTTTTTAGAAAGAGTTGTGTTGGGGTGCCTGGGTGGTTCAGTTGTTGGGTGTCTGCCTTTGGCTGGGGTCATGATCCCAGGGTCCTGGGATCGAGCCCCGCATCGGGCTCCCTGATGAGCGGGAAGCCTGCTTCTCCCTCTCCCACTCCCCCTGCTTGTGTTCCCTCTCTTGCTGTGTCTCTCTCTGTTGGAAAAAATGGATGGAATCTGAAGAAGAAAAAAAGAGTTGTGTTTATTTCCCTATATTCATGGATTCCTTTATTTTTATTTTAGATCAGTTAATTAACATAGATTATATTATTAGTTTCAGAGGTAGAGTTTAGTGATCCATCAGTTGCATGAACACTCAGTGCTCATTACATCAAGTGCCCTTCTTAATGCCCATCACCCAATTACCCCATCCCGCCCACCTACCTCCACTCCAGCAACCCTGTTTGTTTCCTATAGTTAAGAATCTCTTATGGTTAGTCTCCTCTGATTTTGTCTTATTTTATTTTTCCCTCCCTTCCCCTATGTTCATCTTTTCTCTTTCTTAAATTCCACAAATGAATGAATGAAATCATATGATAATTGTCTTTCTCTGAGTAGCTTATTTCATCTAGCATAATACCCTCTAGTTCCATCCACGTCATTGCAAATGGTAAGATTTCATTCTTTCCGATGGCTGAGTAATACTCCATTGCATATATATCCTATTCGTTCTTTATCCATTCATCTGTTGATGAACACCTGGGATCTTTCCATAGTTTGGCTATTGTGGACATTGCTGCTATAAACATTGGGCTGCAGATGCCCCTTCCAATCATTATGTTTGTGTCCTTTGGATAAATACCTAGTAGTGCAATTGCTGGGTTGTAGGGTAACTCTATTTTTAACTTTTTGAGGAACCTGCATACAGTTTTCCAGAGTGGCTGTACCAGCTTGCATTTCCACCAACAGCTTGCATCCCCACCAAGAGAGGGTTCCCCTTTCTCTGCATCCTCACCAACATGTCATTTCTTGACTTGTTAATTTTAGCCATTCTGACTGGTGTGAGGTGGTATCTCATTGGGATTTTGATTTATATTTCACTGAGGCTGAGTGATGTTGAACATTTTTTCATGTGTCTATTGGCCATTTGGATATCTTCTTTGGAGAAATGTCTGTTCATGTCTTCTGTGCATTTCTTGACTGGATTATTTGGTTTTTGGGTGTTGAGTTTGATAAATTTTTTTTATAGATTTTGGATACTAGCCCTTTATCTGATAAAACATTTGCAAATATGTTCTCCCATTCTGTCAGTTGTCTTAAGGTCTTGTCAACTGTTTCCTTTCCTGTGCAGAAGCTTTTTATCTTGATGAAGTCCCAATAGTTCATTTTGGCTTTTGTGTCTCTTGCCTTTGGAGATGTGTCTAGCAAGAAGTTGCTGCAGCCGAGGTCAAAAAGGTCACTGCCTGAGTTCTCTAGGATTTTGATGGATTCATGTCTCACACTGAGGTCTTTCAACCATTTTGAGTTTATTTTTGTGAATGGTATAAGAAAGTGGTCCAGTTTCATTCTTCTGTGTGTGGTGGTCCAATTTTCCCAACACCATTTATTGAAGAGACTGTCTTTTTTCCATTGGATATTCTTTCCTGCTTTGTCGAAGATTAGTTGACCATAGAGTCAAGGGTCCATTTCTGGGTTCTCTGTTCTGTTCCATTGATCTATGTGTCTGTTTTTGTGCCAATACTGTCTCGATGATTACAGCTTTGTAATAGAGCTTGAAGTGGGGAATTGTGATACCACAGCTTTGGTTTTCTTTTTTAACATTCCTTTGGCTATTGGGGGTCTTTTCTGGTTCCATACAAATTTTAGGATTGTTTGTTCCAGCTCTGTGGAAAATGTTGATTGTATTTTGGTAGGGATTGCTTTGAATGTGTTTGCTTTGGGTAGCATAGACATTTAACAATATTTGTTCTTCCGATCCATGGGCATGGAATGTTTTTCCATTTCTTTGTGTCTTCCTCAATTTCCTTCATGAGTGTTTTATAGTTTTCAGAGTACAGATCCTTTGCCTCTTTGATTAGCTTTATTCCTAGGTATCTTATGGTTTTGGGTGCAGTTATAAATGGGATCAATTCCTTGATTTGTCTTTCTTCTGCTTCATTGTTAGTGTATAGAAATGCCACTGATTTCTGTGCGTTGATTTTATATTCTGCCACTTCGTTGAATTCTTGTATGAGTTCTAGAAATTTTTGGGTTGTCTTTTGGGTTTTCAACATAGAGTATCATGTCATTTGCAAAGAGTGAAAGTTTGACCTCTTCTTTGCTGATTTGGATGCCTTTTATTTCTTTTCACTGTCTGATTGCTAAGGCTAGGACTTCTAGTACTATGTTGAACACCAGTGGTGAGAGTTGACATCCCTGTCATGTTCCTGACCTTAGGAGAAAAGCACTTAGTTTTTCCCCGTTGAGGATGATATTTGCTGTGGGTTTTTCCTATATGACTTTTATGATATTGAGGTATGTTTCCTCTATCCCTACACTGAAGAGAGTTTTAATCAAGAAAGGATGCTGTACTTTGTCAAATGTTTTTTCTGCATCTATTGAGAGGATCATATGGTTCTTGTCCTTTCTTTTATTAATGTGCTGTATTACACTGATTGATTTGTGATATTGAACCACTCTTGTGGCCCAGGAATAAATGACACTTGGTCATGGTGAATAATCCTTTTAATGTATGCCGGATCCTATTGGCTAGTATCTTGGTGAGAATTTTGGCATCTATGTTCATCAGGGATACTGGTCTATAATTCTCCTTTTTGGTGGGGTCTTTGTCTGGTTTTAGGATCAAGGTAATGCTGGCCTCACAGAATGAGTTTGGAAGTTTTCCTTCCATTTTTATTTTTTGAAATAGCCTCAGAAAAATAGGTATTAATTCTTTTTTAAATGTTTGGTAGAATTCATCTGTTCCTGGACTCTTGTTTTATGGGAGATTTTTGATTACTGCTTCAATTTCTTTGCTGGTTATGGGTCTGTTCAGGTTTTCTATTTCTTCCTGTTTCAGTTTTTGTAGTTTATATGTTTCTAGGAATGCATCCATTTCTTCCAGATTGCCTAATTTGTTGCCATGTAGTTGCTCATAACATGTTCGTACAATTGTTTGTATTTCTTCGGTGTTGGTTGTGATCTCTCCTCTTTCATTTATGATTTTATTTATTTGGGTCCTTTCTCTTTTCTTTTTGATAAGTCTGGCTAGGGGTTTATCGATTTTATTAATTCTTTCAGAGAACCAGCTCCTAGTTTCTTTGATCTGTTCTATTCTTTTGGTTTCTGTTTCATTGGTTTCTGCTCCTGTCTTTACTATTTCTTTTTCCTGCTGGATTTAGGCTTTATTTGCTGTTCTTTCTCCAGTTCCTTTAGGTGTAAGGTTAGGTTGTGTATTGAGACTTTTCCTGTTTCTTGAGAAAGTGCTGTATTGCTATATATGTCTCTCCTAGGACCGCCTTTGCTGCATCATTGATGCCTTTAAAGGATAACTCATAGAGGCAAAAAGTACATTAAGTAGGAAACTCTACCAAACCAAAGAACTTCTCTTATCAATATTGAGAACAGCTGCTACTAGCCAAGTGTATACTATATTTTCCAGAAAAAAAATGGTTAAAATAATTTTGAACAGGTTCTATGGTGGAATAAAAACATATTAACTGTAACATTTAGAGGATAAATTTTGAAAAGGAAGACTGTAGATTAAAATATTAAAATATTTTGTTATGCTAGTTTAGCTGAAAAAATTTTTTGTAGAAGTATAATTAACATACAGTGTTATATTAGTTTTAGGTGTACAATGTAATTATTTTACAGTACTCTGTATTACCCAGTGCTCATCATGATAAGTGTACCCTTATTCCCTTTCATCTGTTTCACCAGTCTCCCCACCCGCCTCCCCTCTGGCAACTACCAGTTTGTTCTTCGTATTTATGGGCCTGTTTTGGGGATTTTTTTTTTTTTTTGGTCTCTTTTTGTCTTTGTTCATTTGTTTTGTTTCTTAAGTTCCACATATGAGTGAAATCATATAGTATTTGTCTTTTTTTGTCTCACTTAATTCGCTTAGCATTATTATTCACTTAGCATTCCCTAGGTCTACCTATGTTGTTGCAAATAGCAAGATCTCATTCTTTTTTATAATTGAATAATATTGCTTTGTGTGTGTGTGTGTATACATCACATTTTCTTTATCCACTTATCTATTGATGGACAGCTGTGTTGCTTCCATATGTTGCTGTTTTAAATAGTGTTGCAATAAACATTGTGTGCATATATCTTTTTGAATTAGTGTTTTCATTTTCTTTGGGTAAATACCCAGTAGTGGTATTACTGGATCATATAGTAAATCTATTTTTAATTTTTTGAGGAAACTCCATACTGTTTCCCACAGTGGCTGCAGCAATTTGCATCCCACCAACAGTGCGTAAGGGTTCCTTTTTCTCCACATCCATGCCAACACTTGTTATTTCTGGTCTTTTTGATTCTAGCCATTATGACAGGCTTAAGGTGATATCTTATGGTGGCTTTGATTTACATTTCTGTGATGATTAGTGATGTTGAGCATCTTATTTCTGTTGTCCATTTGTATGTCTTCTTTGAAAAAATGTCTATTCAGGTCCTTTGCCCATTTTTATTCAGATTATTTGTTTTTTGGTATTGAGTTGTGTAAGTTCTTCATATAATTTGGATATTAACCCCTTATCAGTTATATCATTTGCAAACATCTCCCATTCATCAGGTTGCTTTTTTGTTTTGTTGACAGTTTCCTTCTCTGTGCAAAATCTTTTTGTTTTGGTGTTGTTCCAATAGTTTATTTTTGCTTTTGTTTCCCTTGTCTGAGGAGACATGTGTAGAAAAATATTTCTGTGGCCAACATCAAAGAAATGACTACCCATGTTTTCTTCTAGGATTTTATGGTTTCAGGTCTCACATTTAGGTCTTTAATCCATGTTGAGTTTATTTTTCTTCATGGTGTAAGAATGTGGTCCAGTTTCATTCTTTTGCATGTAGCTGTCCAGTTTTCCCAGCACCATTTGTTGAAAAGACTATCTTTTCTTCATTGTATATTCTTGCTTTTTTTTTTTTAAGATTAATTGACCAGATAAACATGGGTTTATTTCTGAGCTCTCTACTCTGTTTCATCGATATCTGTGTCTATTTTTGTCCCAGTACCATAGTGTTCTGATGTTAGAAGAATTCTCTCATCTATAATCCTTTTTCAGGCTGATCAAATATTATAATTAATTTTCTTAGATCCTAGGAAGATCCTTTTCCTAGGTTAGAAAATTATCTGTGGAATATGTTGTTCATAAACCATCAGCATTGACAATGAACCAACTCAAGGTCTTTTTAGAAATAGAAATATAGACTGCCAAGGTTGTAATCATTCTTTGTCAGTATTTTGATCAAATCATCCCTGGGCTATTTGAATCTCCCTTATAACATTCCCATCAAATGTTCATCCATTCCAAGTTGTACACCTGCAGAAAGTCAGACTCCATCTCCTAAGGCAGCTCATTCTATCTTTCAGTGGTTCTGTCTGTTAAATACTTTTTCTTATGTTGGCTTCCTTGTAATATCCAATTTTTGGCCTGGACTCATCCTCTCTTTTTGGACATTTAGAGTAAACAGAACAACTGGACATGGGAGTTGTCCTACTTTTTGAAGATGATTATCCTTTTCCACGTATGTCTCTCATTTAAAAAAAATTCTCATTTCCTTTATCTTTACCATGTTATAGTCTTAAGTCCTTTTATCATCAAAACTGCTGTGCTTTGTGTTGACCTGATAATGCTTCAGTGTCTCTGGATTCTTCTTAGAGCACCTCACCAAGAATTGAACACAATTCCTGGAAACTTCTGACCAGGTTTGAGCTGAGTAGGGCAACTTTTTCTCACCTGCTGATTACATCTCTTTTAAATTTCTTCTTGCTATTTTCAGTTCCAAATGACAGCATGCATATCTTGTCATCTTGGTTGTTTCATCTAATATATACGCTCTTTAACCTGCTTTGTGTCATCTACAAATTTGATAGCAACAACAGAGACGTATGTATTCTCACACGTGTAAGAACAATGGACTTTTTCATTTTAGTGATTATAAAGTTGATTTGCTGGAAATGGTTCTTTGTAGAGAAACTTCTACCATTCACTGCTGATTATGACTATCCTGTGAAGTATTGAGAACATTAACACTTCATCTCAGCTCCCTCTGGTGTACACAACCATCTTAGGCATCTTTTAATACTCTGAATCACTGAGTACAGTAATATATATTATTGATAAAATATAATGGGATTTAGCTTACTGTAACTCTCCTTTTAAATATGCTACTTGGATAGCCATGGATTTTAATACTCCTTTTGGGATTTTAACTATTTGTGAAACTCTGAGCTTCTCTTTCTCTTCACTGTGACCATTCATGATGATTTAGGAAAGTTGTACTATGAATATTGAAGCTATTTAGGAGACAATTTTATGGAACTAATATAAAAATGATGTTGCTAGATGTCTAAGCTGGAACTATAAAAAACCACTTGCTAACATAGTCTTTATTATAGTAAGCAATAATGAAACATCTTGGATTTTATTTTTCTAATTCCATTAAAATTATAAATCCTAACCCAGTACTTATTAGCCCTTAAGATTTAAAAACTATTATAAAAGAATATGGATTAAACAAATCTTATTTAAAATAAAAATTACTAATGATAACTTTTGAGGGTGTATTACTTTATGGCACTATGTAGTTTACATAGGTTAATATTCATACACTTCATAATAATTTTCTAAGCTAATTCTTTTTATCTCCTTTCTTTATTTAAAGGGTCAGCAAACTATAGCTTGATATGGTCAGATTGCACATATTTGTCGTATAGGCCAAATATAGCCTTTGTATGGACAGATTTTGTATCCTGTGAGTTCAGAATGTTTTTTACATTCTTAAATGCTTGGGAAAAAAATCAAAAGAACAATAATATTTCATAACCTGTGAAAATTACATAAGATTAAAATTTCCATAAAGTCTTTTTGGAAATAGCTACACTCATTCATTTATCAGTTGCCTATGGCTGCTTTCATGCTGCTGTGGAAGAATTGAATAGTTGCAATAGTGCTCATATAGTAATGTAAGGTCTAAATATTTATTGTCCGGCCCTTAACAGAAAAATGTTTGCCAATCCCTGCTATAGATAATAAAAGTGAGGCTTTATATTTTTAAGTGATTTCTTTAGGAAACATTAGGTTAATTAAAATATAATTTCTCTTTTAATTGATTTCTTCTATATTTCAAGTAATTTTATAACAGAATCCCAACTAAATGTTAATATGTGTGTGTGTGTGTGTGTGTGTGTATACACATAGAGAGAGAGACAAGTTGGAAATACGAGAACAAAGTGGTTGTTTTTTTTTTTTTTTAAGATTTTATTTATTTATTTGACAGAGAGATACACAGCGAGAGAGGGAACACAAGCAGGGGGAGTGGGGGAGGAGAGTGGGAGAGGAGGAAGCTGAGCAGGACGCCTGATGTGGGGCTTGATCCCAGGACCCTGGGATCATGACCTGAGCCGAAGGTAGACGCTCAACAACTGAGCCACCCAGGTGCCCCCAAAGTGGTTTTTTTAAAAAGATTTTATTTGTTTATTTGAGAGAGAGAGTGAGCGAGAGAGAGAGAGAGAGCACAATCTTGGGGAGAGGCAAAGGAGGAGGCAGATTTCTTGTTGAGCAGGGAGCCTGATGAGGGGCTGGATCCCAGGACCCTGGGATCATGACCTGAGCTGAAGGCAGATGCTTAACTGACTGAGCCACCCAGGCACCCTTAAGAGAACAAAGTTTACTTTTTAAATACATTTTAAATCTTAGGATTTACAAGTATTATGTGTATCTTTGTGTATTCAAAAAGAAAGAAGTATATGTTGACAGAAAGAGAAGCAATTAAAGACTGTAGGAAATAAAATGGTGGTGGAATGGGTGGATGTGAACTCTTAAGTCTATAACTACTCACTAAGGTTTTGGTTAGGCACTCAATGCAGTAGGAAGCCTTTTTGTCCCATTCTGGATTTATGTTTTCCCATTTCTGAAACTTCATTGTTTAAACCTCCATAATATGGCATTGAAAATGTCATTTGAGAGGGAACATATAGAGATGCTTGGAAGTGAATGGTTCCTGTGTTAATGAGATGGTGATCCAAAATAAATAAGATGATGCACATGAAGTGCCTGCCAGAAACGTTAGTAGAAAGTTAATAAACCATAGCCATCACCATAGTTTTAGAAAATCATGACTGGAATATCTATAATCATCAGAGTAATCCCAGTGTTAAAGTGTCTAGACTAGACCCAAGATGAAATCACTTATGCTAAGCAAGCGGAAACAACTAAATTTCTATTCTTGGCTCTCCCAGGAAAGGAAGGGCTAGGCCACCCAATCAGCATTTGCTTGCTCAGTTCAAATTACTTAACCTAGCTCTAAGACTTACCTTTGTTTCACATAAGGAAAGTAGCCCTGCTTTAACCAGTCAGCAGATTCCCAGTATAACTTTCTTGTTCCTGCTCAGTTTGATCTATAAAAATCTCTCCGCTTGGGGTGCCTGGGTGGCTCAGTTGGTTAAGTGTCTGATTCTTGATTTCTGCTCAGGTCATGATCTCAGTGTCATGAGATCGAGCCCTGAGTTGGGCTCTATGCTGGCCGTGGAGTCTGCTTAAAATTCTCTCTCTCCCTCTCCCTCTGCTCCTTCCCACCCCCTGTAAAAAAAATCTCTCAGCTTAAGCAGCCCTTTGGAGCTCCTTTCTATCTACTAGACTGGATTCATGAATCACTGAATCAAAGCCCATTAGATCAGTAAACTGTCTGTGGAAAATTTTCTTTTAACAGCAGAAACCTAGATACTTTGTGTCAGTCTTTCAGATCTTTAACATGTCTTCTTGCATGTTTCCTTGTGCTAGCTGATGAGGATTCAAGATGATTAAAGCAAAGGAGAAATTATTATTTTATTGGAGAATACTGATTAAATATAATTTTCATTTTACAAAGGCTACCAAACAACTAAATTAGATATAAACATGTTTCCTCCTTCTACCCTTGCCCTCTGAAGCCAGGAAGTCTTAAGATAGAGTTCTTTCCTCTTTGTTTGGGACTTATATAGAAACCATGAGTTGGAAGGTGCACTCCTTTATTATCAGTGGTCACAATTCCTTTACCTTAAGGATAAGGAAACTGAGACTCAGATAGGTAAGATCATCTGCCCCAAACAGAGCTAAAGCTAGCACTGGGCTCTGGATTCTTCCATTATACCACCATGCATTCTCTTCCATATTCAAAGATTGGAAAGTTTCCTTCTAAAGATATTTCCTAATTTCCATGGGTAAGTCAGGTTGAAAGCTCTAAACCTTAGCTAGTATGCCTTGCAAATTCCTTCACACCATAATGTCTATTTCAAAGCTTTTCCTGGGATGTGAAATTCTTGATGATAAAGCCTAACTCTGGAGCAGTAATAGAGAGGATTTATCTGTGCTGGGGAATACAAACTCAAATGCCAAAGAGGTGTCAGACAAGTAATGACTGTTTATAAATTAGTAAAAGCTTAGGAGATGAAAGACAATAGGGAGTAGTAGGATATGTGCTCAACTAGAAAAGAAATGCTAACAAAAGGGGCAGCTGTTATTCAGCTGATCTGATTGTTACCATGCAGGAATGTCATTCCAAATTTGCTAAATCCTCTGATAATTCAAAGAAGCTGGAAATCTAGACTTTTAAATGTGGAAATGTCCTGATTTTCTTATTACTGTGTAAGTCAAGCAAAACAATCTGTGGCCTAGTTTGGACCTTTAGGAACGATTTTAGCAATGAAAATCCATAAAATTATCATTGAAAAATGAGAGTTTTACATGCAATTTGGGTTATAGGGCTTACAGTTTAATATTTTATGACTTTTCTTTTTCATTCTGGGAACAAGAGCATGCTATGATTAGCCTGTAGATTCAGTGTGGCTTTGTGGGTGAAACATTAGATTGCATCAAGCAGCTCTGCTTTTGTTTTCTGCTTGAAAAAACTGACACTTGTTATGGTTATGCTCACTGTGTGAGCCATCCCCTGTTGACTTCTGGACAATCACTATAAATCTCTATTATTCTGCTGTTATTGTCTTGTTATACTAGTGCTGTTAAGGCATCTTCTCAAGGGAAGTGAGCCCAGGTGTGTACATACAGAACAAGAAATGCTCTCCTTTAAACACATAAATAGCTATTTTATTTGGCATGACACACATAAATGTTAGTGTAGCCAGAGGAATCTTGAACAGTTATTTGCATTGCAAATATTTCAAAAAATGGAGCAAGGGTATCAGAGCTCAATCTGCTAGCCATTTGAGTTTTGTTAGATGAGAGAGTAATCCATCTTTTATTTTTTCCCAGTAATAAGAGTTGAAAGAGTTGAAATGCAGTCCGTTACAATTGGGCTCCAAGGCATAAGAATTTCTCATAAAAAAGAGTGTATTCTTGTACCCCCATGAAATTCAGTTATATAGACCTCTTTTTATGGATACTCTTTCTTTATGGCCTTGTTCAGAGCAAATGTGCAGAGTTAGGTTCTTCTTGTACTATACATTTCATTGTTGGTATCAAACTGATGGAAGACTGGAACAGTGCTTTCTCAGATTTCTGGGCATGATGGCTTGAAGGTCTTGAAAGTAAAGTTATACTAACTCCCTCGACTGCATGTGTGAATAAGGGCTAATCTTGATTCTGGTACTTGCCAATTAATGAGGTGGCAAAAGGTTATATAAAACACTGAAGTGCTGATAGGAGGTTGTATTTTGGAGAAATGAATGGAATTTTGAAAAAGTTTAATAAAAGTTGGGAGCTCAGTGTCTTATTTCTATAAGTAACAGCTAAATATGGAATTCCAAAAGTAGAGAAAGCAGAGATTTTTAGGTAACTAATTTTTTGTTTGTTTTATTTTTAAGCTAATGTATAAGATTTGGTTAATGGAATCCTTGGGGGAATGTCTGACCTTTTTGCTAACTTGTATTATTTTCTAAATTTACTAAAACAGAAAAGGAAGTTAAAATTACAAATTTGCTTAAAACTTTTGGGGTGAAGTTTTAATAACCTGAAATTCTCCCTCTCTACTCCTATACTACTATCTCTAAACAGTTTTATATAGCTATGAGTAAAAAATATACATCTGAGCATGCAAATATTTTTTATTCTGTGAAAAATAGGGTCATACTATTTAAGTTATTCTGTTGTTATTTAACAATGTAAAATGAACACTGTTCTAAGCAATATGTATAGATACACTAAATTAATTATGGCATTTATTTTTAATATAACAGTGGCAAAGTAAGGAACTGTGACCCAGGCAGCTTGGTGACATGTACTGATATGCATACTCTCCACTCCCAGTTAAAAGAAAAGATAAAAATAGGTAATCTAATGACCTGAAAGACTTGATTTTCTCTGAGCTGTTAGGACAAACGAACTTAGGGTTGTCTTGCCCTTTTCATGAGGAACAAAGAGGATTCACTTAGAATTTTCTGCACTCACAGAGGTTTACAAAGGGAGGATGGAGGGGTACAGAAGCGGACACATTAGCAAACATATTGACAAGATACTGTTAATTAAGAGAGTTACAAGAAATGTAAACAAGGTGATGTTACAGAGAGTGAAAGGGGGTTCTTTTTAGATGGCTTGGAAAAGGAAGGTCCAGTGGAGAATATCTGATTGGCAAGACGAAGCCAGATGTGGGGATTGCAGATTATTCTATGCAAAGGGTAAAGCAAATGCAAATCCTAATATGAAGCAAAAATCCTACATACATTGTTAGCAATAGTATCAAACAATATATTATTAGAATCATGGCCTATAGGGTTATTGTGGCAATGCAGTGATTTCATTAGGAAATTTAAAATATAATTCATTACAATGATAATTATGTAAAAGCATCCAGAGAAAAGACAACCTGATTATATATGAAAGAATGACAATTTAAATGACAGCTGACTTTCAATAACAACAATGGAAGTCAAATGATAGTAGAATGTTAGAGCCAAAATAGGAAAGGCAATATCTGTTAATCTAGGATTCTATACTGAACAAAATCTTATTTTTCAGAACAAGAGTGAAATATTTTTTCAGGCAAATGAAAACTGAGACTTTACTAACAATAGTTTTTAACTGAAAGAATTTCTAAAAGATCTCCTTTAAGAAGAGGGAAAATGATCATTGTGAAAAGATCTTAAATTCATGAAATTTCAGTGGGTAAAACAATGGCAAACCTGTGGAAAAATCTGAACAGTGACTGACTGTATAAAACAATAACAATACTGTCTAGTGAGGATAAAAATCTTAAGACAGAAATTAAATCTTATACAATAATTTCATAGAAGCAAGGAAAGAGTATAGTTATTGGAATCAAGCATTCTAAGGTCATTGTACTAGTCAGAAGGGAAATAAAGCTAGAACTGGTGAGGTTAAATAAGCATGCCAAAATTTCTGGGGAAATAACTAAAAGAATAAAATTATTGCAATTTATTTAAGAATAAGTAGAAATACACACTTGGGGGTAAAATCAAATTAATTTAAAAGAAGAAAGAAAAATAAGCAACTACAAAAAGAAAAAAAAGGACAAATGAAGAATACAAAATAAGATGGTAATAAATCCAAATTAATAATCAAGATGGGGGCGCCTAGGTGGCTCAGTCGGTTAAGCGACTGCCTTCGGCTCAGGTCATGATCCTGGAGTCCCGGGATCGAGTCCCACATCGGGCTCCCTCCTCAGAGGGGAGTCTGCTTCTCCCTCTGACCCTCCTCCCTCTCATTCTCTCTGTCTCAAATAAATAAATAAAATCTTTAAAAAAAAAAATAATCAAGATGAATGAGATAAATTTTCACTTAAAGACTGATAAGACTGAATTAAAAACCAAAATGAAATTATATTCTGTTTATAATATATAAATCTAAAGACAGTGCTTTAAAAATGAATCAGAACATGTTATTCCAGTTTTCAAAATACTGAGATGCCTCTCCAATTTACAAAGAGTCCACACTTTATAGTGGCTTATAGGTCTTACATGATCTGACCCTTTAACCATGATTTTCTCTTTCCCTTGCTCACTTTGCTCCAACCCCACTGGCCTCTTTGCTGTTTCTGAAACTCACTAGGCACATGCCAGATTTCAAGTTTTTGCTCTAGTTGTTCTTTCTGCTTCTAATGTTCTACCCCCAGATGTCTGCTCATCTAACATTCTCATCTTCTTTGGCCCAGATTTTACATTCTAATGAGGCATACTAAACTAGTTATTTTTGTAACTTACTCCATTCCTTCCACTTCCTACCTTCTTACCCTGTTGTAGTAATTATTGACACCTATCAACTTTTAATATGTATATAATTAAACTTTTAAAAATGATCCATTCATAATGATGTTTTACTCCCATAGACTATAAACTCCAGGAAGAAAGGATTCTCTTTCTGTTTAATCACAGATGCCTAGAATAGTGTTTAGCATATATTAGCTGCTTGTTCAATATTTATGGAAAGACCAAATAAATGTTATTTGTACACCTAGTTATTTATAGCACAGCATCTGACACTAGAGAACACTCAATACATTTTTTTGAATAAAATAATAAATGAATAAGTACAAAGCCAATAGGAAAATTTCAATTTTTACAATTTGTTCCATATTCTAGAATATGCTGAGGATAGGGTTATAGAAGGAAAAAATGGGAAGGAATCAGAGACAAATGAACCTTTCTCCCTTCCAGAAGAAATGCCTAGATTGCAGATCCCCAGTTTCCTAGCACTGATGAAGAATTCTCTCATCTTTTCTCTCAGAGATGATCCTTAAAGCAGGATCTATACTGCACAGTTTCAAAATCAATAGGTATATGATAATTAACAGTTTGGAGAACTATGACCTAACTAATGATGCAAGAACCATCAGTTTTTAAGTCCTAACAGGAAAATTTGACATGAAGAATTAGCTTTGCAGTCTGACTTGTAGAGATAGCAGTTGTCTTCTGCTGTGGACTGAATTATGTCCCTACTTTACTCTCACATTCATATGTGAAGCCCTAACTCCCAGGGTGACTGTATTTGGTGATAGGGCCTATGAGGAAGCGCTAAAGATTAAATGAGGTCATAATGGTGGTGCCCTGATAATGATATCAGTATTGTCCTTATGAGAACAGACACCAGAACTCGCTCTCTCTCTCTCTGCCATGTGAGGACACAGGGAGAAGAGTGTTCTCACCATGAACCTTAGAACAGCTGGCTTTAAAATTTTGGACTTTTCAGTCTCCAGAACTGTGACATATACATTTCTGTTATTTAAGTCACACAGTCTGTGGTATTTTGTTATGGCAGCCTGAGCTGACTAATACAGTTCTCCTGTTCTTTTTGCCATTTTGAAGATGACACACTTTTTGTTCTAGGGCCATATCATGTAGAATAAAACTGACAAATAAAAACAAGGTACAATACACAGATATAGGAACAACTCAGATTCTGAGATAGGTTGGTTCCCTTTGAAAACTGAAAAATATAATTAACCCTAGAGTAATATCTTCAAGAAAAACAAAAAAAGGAAGGAAGGAAGGAAGGAAGGAAGGAAGGAAGGAAGGAAGGAAATGAAAAGTTGTGCTTTCTAAACTGCAGAGATAAAACTAACATTTTTTCCATTGGTCAAAAAGCTTCCAACAAATGTGATCTATAATATAAGGAGTCTATTTTTTCCAAATGTGCTTTCTTAGCACAGTGTATAATTAAAAGCTAATCAGACACTCAGTGGGAATACAAAATATAAGGGCATATTAAGAGCTTTTGATATATTTAATTCTGACAATATTTTACATGAAGGAAATTATTATTCTTGAGGAAAATTTACATGTTTCTTGAAGACATTTGTGTAAAGAGAGTGTGAG
This sequence comes from Leptonychotes weddellii, assembly GCF_054177405.1. Classification (NCBI taxonomy): domain Eukaryota; kingdom Metazoa; phylum Chordata; class Mammalia; order Carnivora; family Phocidae; genus Leptonychotes; species Leptonychotes weddellii. Next base: position 129,341,980 of record NC_138370.1, read on the forward strand.
GATATGGTAGCTTTTTGCAGAAATGGCCTCAACAATTCACCTCTCTATGTGTGCTCAGAAGTAGTCCTTCATGCTCTTGCCCTTGAATTGACAATGTGACTTACTTTGATCAATAAGATGAGATCAATTGTGACAGAAGCTGACTTAAAAAGTACAACTAACTGGGCTTTTCTTTTCTTGCTATTGTTGGGACCCCTGTGACTATAGCAGCTAGGTGATGAGTTACATGAGGCCAAATCATCTCTGTGGCCTTCCCTGACAACAAACCAACTGCTAGATATGAAACAGGTCATCCTACACCATCCTACTCCAGCTAGGATGGCCTAGACCAGAAGTACACCCAGCGGATCAATAGAATGGTGAGAAATAATAAATGTTTATCATTTAAGTCACTAATTTTGGAGATAGTTTGTTATGAAGCAAATGCTAATCAATATAAAGAAATAGAAAATGAAATAAAGATAGAACAAAGATCAAGTGAAAACAAAACACCATAAAACAATTGTAGATATCCACTTAAATTTCCTGAATTCAATGGTGGTCCTATTAATTCAATATATCATGGATTCCCAAGATGAAAGAAAGAAAAAACAATCTTGAAGTTCAAAACCGGTCTTCACTGAGAGAAAACATACGCATTTAAAGGTAATAATACTTATCATTTCTAAAATGTCTTCTATGTGTCACTGTTCACTTCTTTACATATTTCACATCATTTAGCCTTCGTGAGTGCTTTGCAAGGGAAGTGTTTTTAAAGTCTTTTGACAGATGTAGGATCTGAGGCTGAGAGAAGTTTAGAAACTTGCCCTAGGTCTCCCAACTGCTGCGTAAAGGAGATAAAAGTTGACTGCAGTCTTTTGTGACAACACACTATCTAAAGACCACCAGATCTGTGAATGACAAGCAAAGGAATTCAGGCATGATTGTATGAACAATATCCATTCTAGGCATGGTTATACTTTAATGCAATGTGTATGACAGCTTTGCCAGAGACTTGAAAAAAAAATCTATTATAAAATGGAAAGTCTCTATTTTGATGCAAAACATTTTTAACTGATTTAAGGGAATTCTACAAAATTATCAGAATTGTTTTCTTATTGGCAACTATTGATCTCTGTGCCACTGTCTCATTAACACTTTTATTACCTTGTCAATCAAATCCCCACCTGCACCAACCAGGGACTGAAAGGATTTACCATTATTAAGACTGTCTGGTGCCCAGGAGCAAAGAAATCCTGCTGAAAGTGTAAGGATAAATCAGCAGGGATTTAGATAGCATTCTAGATGCAGAAAGCAATTCAGTTCAAAAAAAAAAATCAGAGTATTCTAACATCATTTGAAGAAAAAGATTTTTTTACTTCTTTAAATGTTTAGGATTTTAGTATTAAAAAAACTTGATTTCAAGTATGTTTGGTTAAAAGCTTGTGATATTTGAAACTGTTTTGTGAACAATTTTATTGTACAAGCTTGCTGAATTGCACTGATCTCAGGGCAAAAGTAATATGTAGGCAATAAATGTTTCTTATGTGTGTAGCTAATTTTATCATTTCCTCTAATAGTGGCCTATTAGAGCAAACAGATTAGCAGTTAATTGGTTTCCAACAAAGAACTATTTCAGTTGTTATTTGCTTTTTTCTCTCCTCCATCAGTCATCTTAATCAGTACCAACATACCAGTCTAGATTCCAGTGCTTGCCATTACCTTATAAAAATCCTGCATTTAGAATGTCATTATTTGCTAGGTATTCAACAAATTACACACAAATTCACTCTTCTGGAGCTTCCCTTACTTGCCTCATTTTCAGCCATCAATAATTTCATGGTGATTACTTTCACAGTACATAGGCATTTTCAAATGTGTGAGCAGCTAATTTTGTTTGGGTCTTACATTAGCTTAATGAGTATTTATTGAACAGATAACCTTGTAAAAAATACCAATCTAGGCCCATTAAAGGATGCACAGATGAAGATAAGATGACCTGTTAAAGTATATACACAAGCAACCATAATATAAAGCATATATGCTAAATGCCATAAGAATGGTATGCACAAAAAGTCACAGGGAATCTAATGGAATGTCAGTTCCAAGTGCTTAGAGAATCAGGCAAGGTATCATGGATCTTAATGCATGGATGGTATTGGTCATGAGGCAATTGTGACCAAACAAAATACAAAAGAAGACAGTATGAGTATGTTGTGTCTATGTGCATGTATGGGGAGGTGAAGTTTAGAAAACAAAGATGAGTCCTAGTATAATAAAGGGGAACATATATACAGGAATGCCAGATTCATAAATTTGAGCTTAATTTTATGGGCATTGAAAAACAATGATTTTATATCAGAGAATGACAAATTGGAGCTATGCTTTAGGAAAATTAACTTGACAATGGTTTATTACAGCATATTTCAAGCTGAAATAAAATATGAAACACTTTTAAAGAAACTATTACAATTCTCTTGGATTCCTGGTGTGGATGCAAATTATTTTTAATACCACATAAATATGTGTACCTGTAAATCAAATATAAATCCTAATGATTATAGATCTTATTATAAATTATAAAACCTAATAAATTTATTTATTATAATTATAAAACCTAAATAAATTTAAAATTAAATACCAACTAAATAAGAAAACTAAGATAATCCAAATTAATAACATTAGACTCTGGACCAAGATATGACATAGGAGGTTCTTGAATTTCCCTCTTCCCGTGGACACACTAAGTATACAGCTACACATGGAGTAGTTCTCTCTGAGAGAAATCCAGAAATTAGCTGAGTCCTACACATTGGGTGAAAGGGAAAGTACCCACATCAAAACAAGTAGGAAAGTGTGGGGATGTACTCTTGCCACAAAACCCACCCTGGCACAGTGCCATATAAATGGGCACAGTGCCATATAAATGGGAGGGAATCTCCAACTCCCTGCTCCTTTTGAGAAGTAAAGAGTTGGATCTGTTCATTTGGCACCTCAACTTTTAAGGCTCCCACCTGAAGTATGGGCCCCCAAAACATCTACCTCTGAAAGCCAATGAAGCCAAAGTCTATAAGACCCATAGGACTATAGAAAACAAGTAGCTTTCAATGGGCATGCTAGCACTCACGATGGCTATACCCATCAAGGCTCAGCACAGAGGGAGAAGATGAAAACATTCACCTACCAGTTTTTTCTGGAAGGGATTTTACTGTGTACTTTACAAACTGTAGCCTGAGGGTCTGATTTCTGATCAGCCAGCATCTAAGTGCTGACCACAATCTTACAGTTGGGGATACTGATGGGTCTTGGTGCACTCTCAACTACTGGAAACTACTAAGAACAAAGATGGTGACTTGGATGATCACAAAAGTTTGAGGGAGGAACTCAGGAACTTAGGCCAGGCTGATTGACAAAGTTCATATCTTACATGAGACCAGTCTGTTAAGACTGGGAAGGTGGCTATTCTATCTAAAGCACAGAAATCAACATAATTAAATAAAATGAGGAAACAGGAATATGTTTCAAACAAAAGAATAAATCTCCAGAAACCAATGTTAATGAAATGGAAATAAGTGAGTTACCCAGTATAGTTCAAAATAATGGCTGTAATGCTTACTGAGATCAGGAAAGCAGTGCATGGACAAATTGAGAATTTCAACAAAGAGATAGGAAAAAAAATAGCAAACAAATCCTAGAGATGAAGAATACAGTAATTGAATTGAAAAATTAATAGAGGGTTAAATAACAGACTGGATCAAGTGGAAAAAAGGATTAGTGAACTTGAAGACAGAGTAGTAAAAGTTATTTAATCAGAGGAGCAAAAAGGAAAAAGAGTGAAAAGGAATAAATGTAGCCAACTTCTTGCTTTCCTTCTGCCACTGTCACAGTTGATTTACTCCTTGTGCTCTTGTATGGTTGAACTGCCTAGAACCTACCAGCCATACATGGGGCATGGGATTATACTTCTCAAGAGATTGCTAAGGAGTAGGATGCAACCCAGACATGTGAGGGGTTGCATTCTAGAGGGGCAACTTTAAAAGTGGAAAACAAGAGATGGGCAGGACCCATGAAGATTTATACCTACTTTTGTTCCTCTTCCACTGGAATGTTCTAAGGCACATTTTTTTTTTTTTTTTACAACTTTCCAGAGATATTCTGCATGGTTGTGCAGATGCTTCTACTAAAGAATCAGGTGTGCCTGTTCATGGCTCCTCATGAAGCAGTGGCTGTTCCAGAAATGCATCACTTTGCATTGTTTGACATTCTTCATGCCCAATTCCACTTTCCTTCACTCTCACTGCCCTGGGTTGCTCCCACCCCAAATAATTAATCACTCTTACTTAATCCTTGCTTCAGTTTCTATTTTCTAGAGCTTTTTGAACTGAGAAATGTTTAGAACTTTCAGCTTTCAGTCTCTTTTCCTCAGAATTATGCACCATGGGCTACTTTATTGAATGATAAGCAAAAATGATGTCAAGCAAAAATTAGAGTAGATAAGTGTATTTGCTTAGTAATTTACACCTCACCTAACCTACAAATAGATAAAAATTACCCAAATATCTGAAGCTAAATTTTAATAGTTGCATTTCTATTAAATTTAAAATTTTTCATTATTTTCATATTAACATCTAAATAATTTTTAAAAATTTAGGTAAAATGATTTGCAGTACCTTAAGATTCCATCATTTACTAAGAAATGTGGCAAGTAGTTCTTCAGTTCTATGGTATGATTAAAAAGAAAAGAATCTTGGGGTCAAAGACATGAATTCCTGTTCCATAATTTTCTTATTGTGTGGTATCGATTTTTTTTTCCTGTGTATATTCCTTATTTAAATGTGTGGTTGTAAAAATAGAATATTATGAATCCATCGTGTGTAACATTATTATGCGAATAGTTTTGTTTACAGAATTTACAGTCCTCTAAGTGTCCCAGGCTTATGGTCTCCTCTCAGCCCTCCCACTTGTCACATATTCTCTTTTCTTTTAATCAGAAACCCTTTGCTCCTTTTCACCTTCCTAAGGTTCAGAATTAGATTACAATATGAACATTTGGCTATAATAGCCAAATATTATGTTGATTTCTGAGTCATCTGGGGTAAGTCACTGAGCCTTTTTGCATATCTATTTTCTCAAGTATGAAATGCAAATGGAAACATTTAATCTCTCCTTATTCCGTAATGATCTTTGAAAGAATGAAACAATCACCAAAAGAGCCATTTTTCAAACACATAGGAGGGGATATACCATTAATAAAATTACCATTATTTTTAAATTTATTTTGTAATATTAAGAAAACAACAAAAATGGATATAAGAATACAATTACCTGGCAAACAAGATGTCCAAGGAGTGAGATGAAAAACTGTAAAAAATTAGGAACATTGTTTATCCTTAATGTAACAAAATTTCATTTGTTTTATCTCTTTTCACTAAATCACATGACTAATTCTAATTGAAAGATGATCACCCATACAGTATAGAAAAAAATTTATTTAACGTAATTTTGGCCCCCAAAGACAAATTAACATATGGATATAATTTCCATGTTAACTGGAATAGATATATTTTTTAATACAGACATATTTTTATTGACTAAATGAATATTTCTTACATGAAGATTTTTAAGATTTTTAAAAATAGGGGTACCTGTCTGGCTCAGTCAGTTAAGCATCTGCTTTCAGCTCAGGTCATGATCCCAGGGTCTTGGGATCAAACCCTGCATCAGGCTCCCTGCTCAGTGTGGAGTCTGCTTCTCCCTCTCCCTCTGCCCCTCCTTCTGCTTGTACTCTCTCTCTCTTTGTCTCTCTCTCTCAAATAAATAAATAAAGTCTTAAAAAAATTAAAAAACACATTGTTGTAAGAATGAAGGAGCTGGAATTTGAAATTTAGCAAATGACTAAAATACTACTAATTCATTACATTTTAACCCAGTAACCTAAGTAAAAATGTTTTTATTTTTATAAATGTTCTCTCATGCCATTTCTTTTTTCCCCCTTAAGAAGTGTCTTGGGGTCAGGTAATTTATGCCTAAACATGTATTTAAAATAGAAAGTATATGGCATACTTTTCAATTATCCACCTCCCAGGAGGTAATTTAGCAGTGATTAAGAATAGGGACCATGGAGACAGGCTGACTAGAGTGTGAATCTCAGCCCCACTCCTTAGCCATGGCACTGACATAGTTGCTTAGCCTCTTTATGCCTAAGGACGCGTCATTTGTAAAAGAAGGATAACGATGATCTCTTTGTAATAGAACTATTTTGAGGATTAGTTTTAAGTATGTAAAGGGCTTAGCACAATGCTGGGCTAAGTATAGAGCCATATGGTAGACTGAGGCAAAAAGAAAAATCAGTAAAACTCTCTTTAATTAAGAACACTAAAGAGTTTGTTTTTAATTAAAATGTTAACATAATTATCATTTTAAAAAATATCATATCAAAATATTATGAAACTTATTTATATGGTTTTCTTGGCACTCCTTATTTACATAGTTTTTTGGTACCCCAAGACAAGTGCCTCACTCACTTCACCCTAGTCCCTGCCTGTGGGCACACAGTAAGCACTCAGTAAGTATTAGAAAACATTAACATTAGGTCAAACAGACATAGGTTACTTATTTCAGATATGGGTTATGAGTTAGATTATAGGGGGCTTTGTGGCATGTAGTAGGGGGACTCTTACCTTAAGTTTAAGCATTCACAGAGGGTCTCCCAGAGGAAGTAAAATACTAGCCAAGACCTGAAGGATACAGAGACGTAGGTGAAGAAGCAGGAAAGGTAAGGAGAGAGCAGTGCATGGAGGTGATAGGTGAGAGAAAAATCTAGGGCGAAAGAAGTTGACATAATCTTAGGGTGGTTGTGGCACAGAATGTCAAGGGAACTTGACTATAGGATTAGGAAATTTATACTAATATATTATACTAATATGATTAGTATAATTTATAAATAATATGTAGACTCAAGAATCACTTTATTGATGTGAGACTTGTGCCAGTTACACAGGACTCCTTGTTTAGAAGAATCCCATGCTTCTTTCCATGCTCTGTTATCATCATCTTGAAATTCTTTTTGAACCAGGGGTCCCACATTGTCACTTCGTTCTGGGACATGCAAGTTGTATAGCTGGTCTTAGGTAGACTTTATCATCAGTGCCTTTCAAGTAAGGTGACAGGAACAGATGAAAGTTTAGAAAGATCACTATTGCTGCTGTTTGGGCCAACACTGAATGCAACCTTTTCACTTGGAGACAGTTGCACTCCCCCAGGAGAGAAATATTGTGGCTTAAAGTGGGAGAGTTGTCAAAGGGATGAAAAATGTAGAAGGATATCCAAGATATTTAGAGAAAAGATCTCCAGAATAGAGTTGAGGTTATTGGGAAAAGTTTTCAATTAGCAATAATCACACCTTGGATAAACCTCATTGGCTACAATACTGCCACTGCGCAAAGCTTAGAGTTGAGGTTAAAAAAATAAGAACCAAAGTGCTACGTTTAATGTTAAGGGCATTATATTCTTTTAAAAATATTTGCATAAGGAAATATTAGCAAAATATATAAGAAACTAATAAGTGTTTAACCAGGTGTGGGATAGTGGTTGAACAGAAGGAATGGGGCATGGGTGGAGGGAAACTTCTGGGTGGATGTTTGTAGTTTTCTATTTTGTTTTGTAATATTTTGATTTTTGAAACATGAATGCTTTGAAGAGTCAAAAGGTAAAATATGAATTAAAAGAAAGGCATGCATACAAAAGAGAGTTACAAAGCACAATCTATGGAGCTTGGTAACTGCATCTGAAGGTGGTAAGGAAGAGGGAGAAGTAAAAGGTGACTGACTGTAGTGGTCCTTGTGGTTGAGTCCCCACAGTTCTTTCTACCACAAACGACTAGGTCAAACCAATGGTCCCAATCCATTTTCCTTTCCAGTGATTTGTTTAGGAATGGATTTGTGACCCAATCCTGGAAATGTGATCCACAAGAACATAGGCTTGAACACTGTATTGGTTTCCTAAGGTTGCTGTAACAAATTACCACAATGTGAGTAGCTTAAAACAACAAAAATTGATTCTCTCACAGTTCTGGGGGCTAGAACTATGAAACCAAGGTATCCATAGGGTGAAGGCTCTGAGGGAAGAATCTGTTCCATGCCTCTCTCCTATCATCTGGTGGTTGCTCACAATCCTTGGCATTCCTTGGCTTGCAGCTGGATCCCTCCAATCTCTGACTCTGTCTTCACATGACCTTTTCTCTTGTGTATCTCCTCTGTTTCTTGGTGTTCACATGATATTCTTATAAAGACAACAGTCAGGTGCCTGGGTGGCTCAGTAGTTAAGCCTCTGCCTTCGGCTCAGGTCATGATCCCAGAGTCCTGGGATCGAGTCCCACATCCGGCTCCCTGCTCAGTGGGAAGCCTGCTTCTCCCTCTCCCACTCTCCCTGCTTGTGTTCCTGCTCTCGCTGTCTCTCTCTCTGTCAGAAAAATAAATAAAATCTTTAAAAAAAGAAAAGAAAAGAAAAAATTATTAAAAAAAAAAATAAAGACAACAGTCATTGGGGGGCGCCTGGGTGGCTCAGTCGTTAAGCATCTGCCTTCGGCTCAGGTCACGGTCCCAGGGTCCTGGGATCAAGTCCCACATCGGGCTCCCTGCTCAGCGGGAGTCTGCTTCTCCCTCTCCCTCTGCCTGCCACTCTGCCTACTTGTGCTCTCTCTATCTCTCAGTCAAATAAATAAAATCTTAAAAAAAAAAAAAAGACAACAGTCATTGGTTTGGGGAACTCACCATAATCAATAATAACCCTAATCATTAATTAAAGAGCTTGTTTTTAATTAAAATATTGATATATTGTTCTTCATGGATTGAACATGACGTCATCCTATTTATAGTTGCAAAGATCTTCCTTTTTTTTTTGAAGATTTTATTTATTTGAGAATGTGAGAGAGAGAAAGAAGGCACGAGAAGTAGGGAGAGGGAAAGGGAGAGAGAATCTGAAGCAGACTCTGCACTGCGCACAGAGCCCCAGGTGGGGCTTGATCACAAGGCTGCAAGATCATGACCTGAGGTGAAACGAAGAGTGGGACACTTAACCAACTGAGCTACCCAGGTGCCCTGAAAAGACCTTATTTCTAAATAGCATCCCAGTCACAGATATCTTTTTGTGGGACAAAATCCAACCCATTATGGAGGTCTTTTGAAAGTTTTCTCATTTCTAAGTGGGAGATGCAGAAGACATGGTCCCTTTTTCTCTTCAGGGTATTGTCATGTCTGGAAGTGATGTTTAAGCCGCTGCCAACACCTTTCTTTTAGTCTGGGCATGAAGCCAACATGTAAAGGAAGATAATTCCAAGAAAACTACAGAGAAGAGGAGCTAGTGCTAACGAGGGGTGTTAAGTTAGTGTCTAAGCCAGTTTTAGTCAGGATTTTTATTATTTTCAGCCAATAGCATGTTAAGTGACATAATGACACTCAGATTCCTTATTAGCCAATCAGATGTGTGGTGATACTCTGTGGGAGTACTCAAGGAAAATAGTTCTGGGGTAAAAGGTGTCACAACTATGTATGTATGTATATATGCATGTATCTATCAAGACAAAAGGATACTTACATTTTGGAATAATGTTACTTTTTCCAAAAGAAAATATCTGATCAAATGGCTTATAAATTATTTTAATTATTCTAAGGGTTTCTCTACAGGACATGCCATCCACAGCCAACTTCAGGTTAATTTGTGATTCTACATGACACTTGTGGAGTTTGATCAACATGGAGCTCTATTGTCATTAAAACTTCCACAGAAGATACCATAACTGTATGAGATCTATAGTGTAATCACTTAGATATATGTATGAAACCACTTGGTCCTAAGAACCAAAAATCTAGGCATTTGATAAGGAGGCTGCTGTAGTGGTCCCTGAGAGGGGTGACAAGGGCTTGACATAGTGAGGTAGTGAAAGTGCTATTAGAGAGGATGGGATATACTTTCAGAGGAAGAATGTAAAATTCTTGGAAGTATGCTTGGAAAATGCAAATAGACAAGGTAGGCAGAAGAGCCATATCTGATGCCAAGTGTTTGAACCCCTCAACAAGTCTCTTTACATGCTGTCAAAACTAATCAGGCCTACTAGGCATGTGAAATTGGTTTGAGGACAGTTTATTTTATTTTATTTTTTTTTATTCTTATGTTAATCCCCATACATTACATCATTAGTTTTAGATGTAGTGTTCCATGATTCATTGTTTGTGCATAACACCCAGTGCTCCATGCAGAATGTGCCCTCCTCAATACCCACCACCAGGC
>NC_138370.1:129352745-129380677 GCF_054177405.1 Leptonychotes weddellii
TTTTTTTTTAAAGATTTTATTTATTTGACAGAGAGAGAGCGAGAGCAGGAACACAAGCAGGGGGAGTGGGAGAGGGAGAAGCAGGTTTCCCGCTGAGCAGGGAGCCCAATGTGGGACTCGATCCCAGGACCCTGGGATCATGACCTGAGCCGAAGGCAGACGCTTAACGACTGAGCCCCCAGGCGCCCTTCTCCTCTTCATTTTTGCCTTCCTAATTTCTTACTGCTTTGCTGCTTTGGATTCTTTGTTTTGTCAGTAATTTTCTAGTTTTCCTGTATCTTCAACATTTACTTTTGTCTCATTTTCATCAGTATATATACACATTATAGTATTGCCTATGTTTATAAAATCCTTCCATAAACCTTTGCTTCCTCTAGTTAATCTTTTTCTTTCTCTTGACATCCAGCCTTTCATTTCTTTAACAGATACTAATTCAGTACCCATGATATGACTGGCGTATTCTATGTGCTGCAGACACAACGGTTAATAAAGCAGATACAAATCCCTGCTTTGATGAAGCTAATGTTATAGTGTGTGGAGACATATGATAAACTAAGAAGTAAATAAAATAAAATTTTATATAATGATAAGTACTAGGGAAAAAGAGAAGAGCAGGGGAGGTATGTAGAGAGAGACCAAGGTTGAGGAGTTTGCAGTTTTATATATAGTTGCTCAGGGAATACCTCACTGAAAGAGTACTATTTGTGCAAAGACCTGAAGGAAAGGGAGGAGCAAATTACAGAAATACCCCAAGGACACAGTATTTCAAGCAGCAGGAACAGCATGCACAAAGGCCCTTGGGAAAGACCACCTTTGACTTATTGGAAGACTATGAAAAGGCCCGTATGGCTGGAATTGAGTGAGGGAAGTAGGCAGTTGTAGAATTTCAAGTCAACAAGGTGGTAGTAGGGGACAGATCATGTAGGGTATTGTGACCATTGCAGAGACTGTGAGTGAAAGGGAAGCTACTGGTGGGTTTTGATTTGAGAAGTGATATTTTAACTAGAATATTCTTGCTCCTGTGTGGCTAATAGACTCAAAAAAGGCAAGATTATAAGCAGAATGGCCAATTAGTGTCCAGAAAAGAGAGGCTGGTGGTTTAGATTAGGGATAGCCCTGTAGGGAATGAAGAATGGTAAAATGTGAACACATTTTCAAGAGAATGGAAACGTAATTTCTTGATGGACTCAGTGTAGAGTAATGCAAATGTCATTTTATTGAAAAAGTTTGTTCATGGGCACCTGGGTGGCTCAGTTGTTGAGCGTCTGCCTTCGGCTCAGGTCATGATCCCAGGGTCCTGGGATCGAGTCCCACATCGGGCTCCCTGCTCAGCGGGAGGCCTGCTTCTCCCTCTCCCACTCCCCCTGCTTGTGTTCCTGCTCTCGCTATGTCTCTCTCTGTCAAATAAATACATAAAAAATCTTTAAAAAAAAAGAAAAGTTTGTTCATATGTATCCATTTCTCTTGAATTCTTACCTCTTTTTTGCTCTTCAACTTGCTGAATATGGGGTTGTTGTTTTGTTTTATATTTTTCTTTGCTCCTTCCCTTCCCTTGAAACTGCTATAAAAAATCATGAAAACTAATAGGTGTTCTTCAGTCTTGATCTTATATAATCACTCTGTAGCATTTGAGCTGTTCTTCCTCCTTCCCTCTTCAAACTCTCTTTTCCCTTGACCTTATTTGGGTCTCAGTTTTTCATGGTATGTCAATCTCTACTGGTCTGATTTCTCTTTTTTAGGGTGCTAAGTGGGCTTTCCTTTTTCAGATGTTTGTTCAAATGTCACTCTTTCAGTGAGACCTTCCCTGAGCAACTGATACAAAGTTGCATGAGTTTTCCCTGAAAACTCTCTATACCTAAGGGATTAATAAAGTTGCAATTTTTTTTACTCATTCATCACTGTTCAAAGTTTTAAACTTCACAAAATTATTCAGTGATGTTAGGAGTACTGTGTCTGTATATAAAGAGATGATATTGGCCTGAAATTATAGGAATTTTATACATTACTATTGTCATTAATATTGGAATATTCTAATACTATGTATCACATATATTGTATATGGACTCTTCACAGTGATGCCCTCAAATTGAGTTATATTTATCCATAACATTATGTTTAATGTTAATAATGGCCCATGAGAAGATAGTAAATAGAGGCTAAATCATGTCTCAGAAATTAAAGAGCTATCTATAATATAAATAATGGCTTTTTATTGCACAGGGGAAGGGAGCTCCTTATTAATTGAAGAATTGTTGCTTGAGCAAGATACCTTCTCTGAGTCATAATTGCAAATTTAATAACTTTAAAATTGTTTACTGCAAAAGATTATTATAAAATTAAATGAATTTTCATGTAAAACTAGTTTGACAAAGAATTATTAAGTTTCTTGATGATTCAAGCATTGCTCTGGGTGCTAGAGATATAATGATAAATATGATAGCCCCTGCACTCAATTAGATTGTAATCTGGTTGAAGTGATGAACCTTAAAACCAACCATCACTAAACATTTCTAGTACGCTATTAAAAGTTGATAGCACCAGAGGAGGATGAGTGAATAAGTCTTTCTTGAGGAGGTAATGCTTTAGTTGAGTCTTGAAGTTGAGATATTTTTATCTTGATAAGGCTGGAAAAGGGAACCCAAGTTAGGAGAACATCATGTAGGCATGAAACAATAGGTCTCATTTATGTTGTAAGAAGCTCAGTATTGAAATCAAGGTGTATTTAAAGAGCTTGTAAGACAGAATAAAGATTTAGGTGTGGCTTCTACAATAAACTAAGAAATTCAAACCAAAAGTCAGTGTTACTATGAAGGATTCTAAGAAGGGAATTAATGTGATTATATTAATAATATTAAAAGGTGACTTGAGCAGTGAGGAGGATGGATTAGAGGGAGTCTGAGCTAGAGAACAGGGAGAATTCTAATAATGTAAATTAAGAAAAAATGATGAGATCTGAATTAAACAGCAGTGATAGAAATGACATAAATTCGAGGCATGTGTAAGAAGTAGAAGAGACTGACTTTAGTGATGAGCTGAATCTGGAAGCCTCCAAGTTTCTGTTTTAGACTGTGGTTGGAGGAAACCTTTCACTAAAAGATAGGAAATAAAGGGGGAGAAATCAGAGTTCAAGCTGAAGACAGCTTCCCCTCCAACATGCTACATTTGAGGTTTCATAGCATATCCAGTGATTTTTTTATAAGGACAAAATTCTTTAACATAGCCCTCAAGGCTGCATGGTTTTGTCCCTTCTATTCCAATCTCATTCATATGACTGTGTTCCCTAAAGCTCTCTGTGGAGCAACATAGGCCTTCTTTTTGACCCTTGTATTAACCATCACAGAGCCTTTGTATGTGAGATTCACTCAGCCTGGACGACCCTTCCTTCTCTTCATTGCTTAATTGTTTTCTTCTCATGTTTTGGCTCAGCTTCAGATTAAATTCCTTGGGGAAGCCTTCCCTGACTTCTTTAACAAGATCAAATGCAGTAGACTTCCATTACACTCTGAGGCCCCCAAGACTATATTCACTGTGGAAGGGGTAAATACTAAAAGAAAGACAAAGCAGCCAAAACACAACAGATTTCCTTACATTTTTTATCTTGTTTGTCAATGTGTGTCTAGTTTCTGGGTTCTAGGAATTCCTGGATCTAACCATACCATTGTTGACTGCAACAGAAATTCAAAGGAAGAAACTGGATCTGAGAAATATCCCAAGGGAAATAATGATAAGATTTGATGACTGAACAGATCTGGGTATTATGTCTAGACTTTCCTTTCTGGGTAATTAGCAATACTGGATGGTAGTAGAATTGACTGAAACAGGGGGAATCAGGAAAATGAATTCATTTTTCAGGAAAGATGATTAAAAATAAATGTGAACATTGAGAAATTATAAAGGATTCCATGCTAGCTGTGAGACTGATAAATCCTAGCAACTGCACCTCTTCATTAATATTTAATAAAAGCCTTATAGGTTGTTAATGATTCCTTTCTTCAGTGAGGTATATGACTGATCTACAAGAAAGGTCTTTTCATGAAATCAGTGGCTGCCTTGTAACTTCCAACCTCTTTTCATCAGACATATTATAGAAAATATTAGTTGAAAGAAGTCATGTTAGGTAGTGATTTTGTTTTCTTTCTTTATTGGCAACGTTAATTAACCTATTAGGTGGGTTATTCTGATGCCTGTTATTAGGACACATTAGGAGTTTTATTGCTCTGGGATATGCTTAGCAGACATGACCTCTTGCTCTACTTTTCCAAACATCTGTTCTTCAGAGTTCACCCATAATGTCACTACCTAATTAGACTCTAACAGCATGAAAGTTTTTCTGCTAACTATAAAGTGGTTATGATAAACCGTGATATAGGAAAACTAGAGACCTGACTTAAAGGAAAGGAAAAGTTATCTTCAAGCTTAAGTCTTTCATTAGTGAGTGGATATTGCTACTTTTGACCAAGCCTCTTTTGTTAAAGGATTACAGGTTACTCATATGATTCATTTTTCAGAGAGAAAAGCGATATAGAAAAGCCATAGGGAGGGCTATAACCTAGATTCTGTGGGATCCAAAAAGAGAAGGGGTCTTCAGGATCTAGTGACCTGCCATAGAGTTGGTTCTGATGCTTCCACATAGTCTGTATAAGCCATGCTAATGGCTATTTCAAAGGCTTCATTAACATTACATTTTTATATATTGCTAATTTTCACTGTTTCCCTGCATTTTGAGGAATGGTTCTTTACACAGGTACTCGATGATAATAAAGTCATGATCATATGGACCCTCATTTAATAAAATTTACTAATCAGTATTCAGAGTAACATAACTTAAAGTTTTTTGTGACTTGATGTAGTGTTTTAAATTTAGTGCTATTTGGTGGTAATTGCTCCTGGAAAATGATTCCAAAGGAAATTACTATAATCCTATAATTAGGTTTCCAAACTCTGGTCCCTGAATATATATTTATTTATTCACTAAATATCTGTGAACACCTATTGGAGAATAAAAGACATCAAATAGATTTCATCTCTAGATTTCTTTGTTTAGAATAATAATTTTTACTAATAGTTGATACAGCAAATCCTAGGGATTTGTGCTTTCTTTGTACATCATGATTTTGTTTTCCCACCAATATTAAGTACCCCAGGCCTAATGGAAACTAGAACAAAACTAAAATTTGTACAATATAATCCAGAATAAATGTATGTGTTTTTAATATTTATAATTAGGATTATTTTTATTAATAAGTAGTAATTTGTTATGGGCTGTGCATTCAGTTATTCATGAATTTTCCATGTACTTACACAGACATGTTTTTTTCTTAACAATATCTGCAATTCTGTTTGGGTTCTCTCAGAAACTATCATCATGTTATGTTTTAACACACTAAAAATCATGTGTGATTCCTTTAACTATGGTATAGACTATTGAAGGAGCATACATATATGCTTATCAGAATATGTATTAAGTAAAGTTTGAATGTATTAAGTAAAGATTGCCTTAAAAATAAATTTTTTTTAAAATTTTAAGATCCGGGAATTGTTAACAAAAATTGATCTCAGGAATATTTGTCTAAACTATTTCCAACTTGCATTCATAGTGGATTTAGAAGTGAGGAGGGTAAAAGAATAGCAAGGGGGCGCCTGGGTGGCTCAGTGGTTAAGCGACTGCCTTCCGCTCAGGTCATGATCCTGGAGTCTCCGGATCGAGTCCCGCATCGGGCTCCCTGCTCGACAGGGCGTCTGCTTCTCTCTCTGACCCTCCCCCCTCTCATGTGCTCTCTCTCATTCTCTCCCTCTCAAATAAATAAATAAAATATTAAAAAAAAAAAAGAATAGCAAGGTTATTCAGGGGTCTCAACGGTTAAATGTCTCACAAAAAGGATCCTTTTCTACACATGTTCTTACTCACTGCACATTGCACACAGATGATTCTAATCACCATTACTCAAATCACCTGATGCCTCAATTACCTTGGCTTCAATGAACACACTCCAAATGCCAGAGCACCCATATACATACTCTGATAATAGGCTGCCAATTAAGTTATCTTTCTCTGGAAACTTATTATGGCAGCTCAGTGAATATAATATCATTAGCGCCCTTATATCATCATAGCCTGGGCAGTTGCTGACACTGCATGAATATAACTGCTAAGCTATCAAAGTAGCTGCTCAACCACAATAGCCTTGAAATTATTAAAAAAAAATCTATAGCTATGTGTGCTTGTGTACATATATGTGAAGGCTGCAAGTGTGTGCATTTATGCATGCATGAGCAAATCAATTTTTTTGTATAAAACATAGGTAAGGAAAATGATCATACACAAGGAAAGCACAAATACCTAGATAGAAGATAGATAAATTAGTAGTAAAAATTGCCTTAGAAACTCACGCAACTTTGCCGCCAATAAGAGTGACATCAGTTGTAGCTATGGTCAGTATTTCTCTATCATGGAATTCTCTCAGAGTGAATTATGCCTTGTAAAAATATTCTATAAGGTACACTGTTCCTACATAGGATCTGGGAGTGAAATTAAGGCTTTAATTAGAAGCTTCAAGGAAATTATGAAAGAATTTTTGAGACTGACTGAACTTTCACTCTATAGCTAGAAGTAGAGACATTTTTCTAGTTAAGCATAAGGTTATGCAAAAATTACGAATGCTGTTTACTGAGACACCAATGTAAGTTGGAATCATGCTTATTCATTCTTATTAATTCATTTATTTGACTCATTTTTATTAAAGAGCTGGTAAAGGGCATCAGGAGAGTAATCTGCTCTGTCTGGACACTATTTCTCCTTAGAGTGGTGATAAAGAGCATGGTAACAGTCCTTTTGACTGGGTCGGAATCTTATTTTTTACCACTTATCCTTGGTAAATTCTGTGATCCCTCTAAGCATCAATTCTTCATTTATAAAATGGGCATTAAAATAAGCACTTGCTTCATAGGTTTATTGTGAGGATTAAATAATGCAATACATACAAAGTGTTTAGCATGGTGTCTGGAAGATAGTAAATACTGAATAAATGATAACTTTTATTTCTATGGTTATTTGTATTTTAAATTATTATTATTTTTTATTCTTATGTTAATCCCCATACATTATATCATTAGTTCTAGATGTTTTAAATTATTTTTTAACACTTCCAAATTCCATGGACTCTTCTTGGTGGACTCTTCTTATATATAACTGGCCTGTGCTGATTTGTTACAATTTAGATTAGAGACATGAGTACAGTTCGGTTTTTATTTTTACATTTGTTCAGTGTTTTCCTTAGGCAAGATGTTTATCAATTGCGTTAACAAGGAAAATCGCTTCCACAAAATGACTGCTGTTTTACGATTTTCTTTCGTTTGGGTTTTTCTATTATTGTAGTTGTTGTTGTTGTTGTTATTATTATTTTGAAGCTTTAGCTCTGCTCTTAAGCTCCCTGGCTGATTGCCTACATGCTTAGTTCCTTTGTTCTCTGCTGCAGTAAGTGAAACAAAGGTTACTTAAAATACCTCTTGGAGGGAATGAGTAACTTCCTAATTGAGGTTTTTATGTAAAACATTGTCACTCTCATACTTTTCCACTCCCCCCAGAGAAGTATGGACTCCATAACACTTCCAGGTTAAACCATTAACCCCACTCTCTTGGCTGCATCAGTTCAATGTAGCCTCGTTAACCATTTCATATGCACTATTTTGTAGGCTGTACATCAACTTTCCTCCTACCATTTAAAATCTATGTGATAACAAGATATTTTCAACGTTTCCAACCACAGAAAAGAAACTGTACAATAAAAGAGAGCATTCAAGATAAAAACAATTTCAAAAAGCAATGCACATTCTTAAAAGCTGAGACTAATTTTATACCATTGTTTCCTTGGACTACCAAACTATACTCAAAGTATTTAAGTGTTACATCTTGGAAAACTGCTGGCTGTAATTAGATAAAGAGGCTTTTGAAAACAGTAGGCTGAATGGATTTACACATAATCTAATAATGTAGGAGTCCAGTATTGCCACATCATTCATCAAGTAAATATCTTTACAATATGCCTTAAAACATGACACAACACTGCCAAAATAGAAATTCCTTTCATTATGGACCACAAAGGAGATACTGCAGTGCTAGATTGTGAAATGCCCTTATTGGTAGGAGGGCATTCTCTCTGCTATAATTAAAGATGCTACCGAGTAAAGGATCCTAATACCAGTCATCATGGTTAAAACTAGAATATGGTTAGGAAAAGAATGACTGGCATATTGGTTTCTGCAAAACTATCATGCTGAAAGCATGGTGTCTGATTCATTATTCTGTAAAAAGAGCATCTTTAGGAAGTTCTATGTGAATATCAACAGCTTCCCAGAGAAGGCAGGGAAGATGATATGGGAGAATCAGAAGAAGCTCTTTCATCATCAGATTTGGCTTTCCTGACTTGCATTTGACTCATAATGCAAGTCATGCAGAACATGGAGAGATAGGAAAAAAAATATAAATCCCACTAGGCAGTTCCTTTTGATAGCCATCTCATTAGTAATAATTTAAGACTCTATTCCTTTCCACATTCAGCTATCTGAATGTTATAGGGCATGGCAGTACCATTCATGGGACTAGTGGAAACATGCTTTACCTAACCTTGATTTATGCCCCTAAATTTGTAAAGGACTGGCCTTCACTCTGCTGAATCCCCTCATGCTGCCTTCGGTGCTCATGCATGAAAGTCTGAAATCTGCTTAAATTCCCCCTGTGGTCTTCCAGTATATGGAACATCTGACTATTTTCAAAAAATAGAATAATAGAGGAGCAAGCAGCCTCCCTTTCTGAAAGCAATATTAAATATTGATCGTAAAGAGAAAAATAATTATTTTTTGAAGTCAACTTAATTTCAGAGGACTTTTCTTTATATTTGACCTATATTTGCAGATGATACAGACCAATGATGTAATTCATTCTAACTTCATAAACATGAAGGTGAGGTATTGAAAGTCACTAAAACACAGGAGGCAAGCATGGGAGAAAAGCCAAATCCAGAGCTTTGTAACTGGGTCATTAAAAAGTACCAAACTGAACCTTCACGTAGAAGGTTTTCTGAGGGTGAGAACTCAGTGAGGAGGCCCAAGTTTCTGGTAGGAACTTGGTGTGCAAACATGATGAAGAAAGGTAGACACACGATATATTGGATGAATCCTTGGATAGAGACCTTGATATTGGGCACTGTAGGGATTCCAAAAGGTAAGAAAATGCTTACTATGGACATTTAAAAAAACTAATTATAAAAAAGTGAAATAAGAGGGAATTAGAAATACGGCATGAGGAATGATTGTGTCCATATGTGCTCACGCCATCTAAATTCTGTATACGTGGTTACATAGGCGATGACAATAGCAGTCTCTGCTAGAAAGCTTGGAGTCACATCTAATCAGTCCTGAAGTTTTGTTGATTCTGTTCCTTCAGTAGTTCTTAAGTTAGTTTCTATTTATCTCAGATTGTACCAGATTGGGGTCCCAACATCGGTCACCTGGATTACTATAATAATCTCCAAATTCCTGTGCAGCTCAGCAACCTTCCCTCCAACGTCTTCTGCACACGGCAGCTGGAGGGGCTTTTCTTAAGCACACATCTGATCATACTGTTTTTTCATTAGAACCTTTCACTTTCCATTACTCTCAGAATAAAATCTAACTTTCTAACATAGCAGGCCGTCCCCTCCATTGTTTGGCCCTTGCTTCCCTTTAAGATTCATCTTTCTCACTCTGTGGTTCACCATTCCCAGGTCCACGAATCCCCATACTTTTACTTCTACACTTTTTCACAGGAGTACCTTTCCCTGCCTTTGCTTCAAGTACTCTTTTAGTTATCAAACTGAGTGTCTTTCCCTCTGGGCAAATCCCTTGAGACTGTAGTTCTTTCTCCAATGTGTTCTCACTCCATGCTTATGCCTGCTGCAGCATAAACCTACTGAAATGTCCTGTGAACTTGTCTGTTTTCCTTAGACTATAAAATTCTTGACAAGATCAGTGTCTTGCCAATTTTTTATATCCTCCTATATATTAGAGAATATTTGTTGAATGAATACATTGAAATAATAAATAATTGTTGAATCAACCTACTCATAGTATAGCCGGTCAACCAATTTTCTGGGCCAGATTCCAATGAGTGAACTAGACTGAAATGATCCCTGCTTTCCTGGGCTAGTGAGGAAGAGAGTAAAAAAAGACAAAAGTGCAGAATACTGAAGAAAAAGGAGTGAGGGCCAAATGAGAGATTGGGGGGAGGGCCCTCAGGAAGTATAGGGGACAGTGGTGTATTCCTAGGAAAATTCCCTAAATGGGTCTGAAGTGACAAGCACAACTGTGGAAATACATTCCTTTTTAGCAAACTAAATGAGACTAATGTATAATTACTGTGGTTTTAAAATAAGACATGAGAACGTTGTTGCAACCTATGGGCATTCACATGGAAAGAGAAAAAGTAGCATCTGTACTATTTTCTACTCTGCTTAAAGTCAGTTTGTATAACATTTGTATAAGATCTTTCTTTCTTTCTTTCTCTTTCTTTCTTTCTTTCTTTCTTTCTTTCTTTCTTTCTTTCTCACTCTCTCCCTCCCTTTCCTTCTTTCTTTCTCTCTCTCCCTTTCTTTCTTTCTTTCTTTCTTTCTTTCTTTCTTTCTTTCTTTCTTTCTTTTTCTTCTTTCTTCTTTTTGAGATGTATAATTGGAAAGAAACTTCTTCCTCTGTATCTCAAATAGGGCCAAAACCCTTTTATAATGAGATTTCAACTTTGGCCCACAATTTCTGCTTCAGGGAAAATAATAATGTGGTCCTTACTCTTTGCTGGAAATGTTGCCTTGTCCTTCCTAGGACCTTAAGAACTACTGAATCACACCAACTTCGGGAACATATAAAACTGGGTAATTGAAAATTCCCACTTTCAGATAGAAGGCTGTAAGCAGTGCAAATCATATTTGGATTTGATACTGCTTAACAGTGGTAAGGGCTTGTGAAATCTGATGAATCTTTATCTCTTGGTGTCCTGAAATTTCTGTCTCATTGAAATAAAAAGAATTGCTATATTTTCTGCCTCAGAGAGATGAAGCATCATGGTGTGCACTGGTTAAGAGCAGAGAACCTGGAGTCAGGTTGCCTGTGGTTGAAGCTTAGCTCCAAGATTCCTAGCAGTGAGACCTGGGCTGAGTGTTTCAGTGGCTCTAGTTTCCTTGTCTGTAAAACAGGACAATAATGATGTTGATTTTTTTAGGGTTATTTTAAAGATAAGTTGATAAGTATGTGCAAAATATTTGGAACCGATCGTGGTACAAAAGGAACGTGAAGTAGATGTTAAGTATTATTGTGGTTGTTATTACTCTTGTTATTTGTATTTCCCAACTCGGCAGACCTACCATAAAAGAATGGGGAAAGGTTTTTCTGTGGAAATGATGTTTAAATAACAAAAGTAGGGAAAAAGTTTTCAGACAGAACAAAGAGGGGAAACCTGGAGGCAATGTGCTAAAGAAACAGAAAAAAACAAACAAACAAAACACACACACACACACACACACACACACACAAACAAACCAACCCTGTCTAACTGGCATGTCTGGAGCAAGGAAGAAATCAGTAGGCAGAGTTGAAATTGGAGAGGGAAGTGAAAGCCAGAACCTTTATGGTCTTGCAGACCATGTTCAAGGATTTTGTCTCTTATTCCGAGATTAATGGGCAACTCTGAAAGGTTTTAAGTGACAGTGCTGGTAACAAAATGGCTAGAGATTGCATACAACCTGGAGTGGATAGGTGAATTCTATCCCAAAGGTTGGAAGAAGAGGGATGTGGTTTGAGAGAATAGAATAGGGATCTGTATCTAAATAAGAAGTGGCAGTGTCAGTTGTGATAAGTCTTAAAACTTGAGGTTAGAAGTTTTGTTTGAATTTTAGAGCCAGTGTAGAGCCACTTGAGCTGTCTGAGAAGCAAAGACTATAAAAGAGGAGTGAAGAATCTATCAGTGAACATACTTAGAGAAGATTGCACCCATGGAAACCTCTTATGCTGCTAAAGCCAGTCAGTTGTGCTCAACACAGCATACCCTCCTGAAAGAGCAGAGAAAGCTAAACTGAAATGTTTTCTATTACTTAAAATCTAGGGACACATACTTTTTTTTCAATGTATGAATAATTTTAGTGTATGAATTTTAATAAAAAATGAAATCGCCATTCAAGTAATTAACCTCATCTAACACCCAAAATATGCTCATACATGTACATGTAAGCCCCAGAGCAAGTGGGCTTTTCCTACATTTTCTCCTACCCTATCTAGAGGCTGCACATGGCTGAGGGTCCTGCAATTTGTGGTGACATACAAGTCTCCACTTTGGCTTGGCTCTTTCTCTCCCAGTGGCCGTGGCCCTAAGCAAATCTTTCTCAGTCTTAGTTTCTTCTTCTTCAAAGTGGGAGTCAGAAATGACAATATTTGAGAAATAGTTTATAAATTTTGGGAAATAAGGCTTTTGAGTGAGACAAGAGTGTCCATCAAGGCTCCATAGGATAGATAGAACATCTAGCAATCAATTTTCTTCCTCAGGCTGGCCCCTGCCTTCTCCACCCCATCTGTTGCTCCCAAGCCAGTCTTTAGCATGCCCTGGAGGGCCTCTCCTCTTTTTTCCACCCTCCAGCTGCTGATCCTGCTCATCAGTCACTTCCTCCTCCTCTCCTTGTCCTTGTCCCCCTCCTCCCCTCATTCCCCCTCCTTCTCCCTCCTCCTCCTCTTCCTCCTCTTCTTCTTCTTCTTCTTGTCCTTCTTGTTCTTCTTGTTCTTCTTCTATCTCTGTATCTATCCTTTCACCAGTAGTATCCAGTTTCGATTACTATAGATGTAGAATAAGTCTCAAAATGGGGTAAATTGATTCCTCCCACTTTATTCTTCTTTTTCAAAATTATTTTAATTTTTTTCCTTTTCCATATAATTTTTGAATAATCTATGATACAGAAAAATCGTGTTGGGATTTTAATAACAATTACTTTAAATCTATATATCAATAATCAACTGACACATAACTATTTTCCAATTACAGAAATCCTTATGAAGACAGAGCTGCTATTTAGACATGATAAAAATCTATATAGAATATGAATAATTTCCTTCTTAGCCATTTTATAAGAATTGGTGTTCTAGAATAGCCTCCAGAATTAAATGGAAAGAAATAGGTTAGAAGAAAATGGAATTTTCTCTTTAGTTTGCCAGGTTCTCAGAGCTGATCTCATTCTTTAAGTATCTAACTTAATGCCAATTTGTTAGATTCTCCCAGCTCCCAATCCAGTGTTAGTTAGGGCAACACATTTGAATAAAGCATTAACATTTGTGAAGGGAGGCATTGGAAAGACAGTGCTTCTTGGATTTTCCCACAGGAACAACCTAATTATATCTCTTATTTAATTTTCTGTAATTCTAAATGTAAATTGGAGGGAGCTAGTAGATTTTACAAGTCAGTGTCCTTGTTTCAGTGATATAACAATAAACCATGCTGAAGTAATGGGAGGTTCCACTTCATTACAGCACTGTTTGTCATTTTTAACGTTCTGCAAAAAATGTATGGGACATATGGCATTTGAAAGAATTCACTGCATTCTTATCTGACTTCCAAAGACCCTTTGAAGCATCTGTGTAGTGGCATTAAGTGTGAGCCCACTGACTGAATTTTAATTTTAATGGGAATCAATGAAATTTTGATATTTTATTAGCTATTTAACATTGTCAAGAAAAAATGTTTTTATTCATCACTATTTATATTTAGTATATGAGTGCTGTTCATTTATAATCATTAAAGTGTAATAAACAGTAGTCAATTATGCACAACAAATACCTTTTCAGATATAGTGCTAATAAAAGCTAGGTATGCATACTTACTGGCAGTTTATAATCCATAATGGACCATGCACAATAAAATTATGAAATTATATCACTTAATGGTTTTATTAACCAGCTGTTTTTAATTGAAAAAGTAATTTATATTCATGGTAAAAAATTTAAGCACTGCAAAGATGATACAATGAAAGTAATTCTTCTTTCTCTAGACCCCCTCCAGCACTCAATTCTCTAGTGTGGAGGGATAGCTGTAGGCCCAACTGTTATTTACAGTATTTATGTGATAAAAAATAGTTTAAAACCTCACTAACTCACACTAACTAAAAGGAAGGTCACTACAACTTGATGTAAAATCTGAATTATAGTATATTTCAAAAGAAATATAGCTTTACTACTTTGGGCTATAATGAGTAACTGCTGACTGAGAAGGGGGAGGATGGAGCAGAGCATTTATTTTAAAGTATCCATTTGTGCTTTTCAAACAGATTTTACCCATATTAATTCTTTTAATGCAAAGTTACTGATACTGTGGTGCTTCAGAATAGTTTGCTGTCCTTCACAGTTAGGTA
Source organism: Leptonychotes weddellii (assembly GCF_054177405.1). Classification (NCBI taxonomy): domain Eukaryota; kingdom Metazoa; phylum Chordata; class Mammalia; order Carnivora; family Phocidae; genus Leptonychotes; species Leptonychotes weddellii. Next base: position 129,367,157 of record NC_138370.1, read on the forward strand.
TGCTAAGTATTTGCCGTGTTGACAATATTCTTTGCTTATCAAATTTCATTTTACAGAAAGCACACAAGTAAATCCTAGCTCAAAACCTGAATTGCATTTGTGTCTATTCATATGCCACATATTTCAAAGTTCTGAACTTAAATAGATGCTTTTCTATATTTCTATGAGGGCTGCATATGTTACTTGGGAAAATACTCATGGAAACATGAAGATGTCATATATAATTCTTTTTAAACATTATAAGGTGTTTTTGAGTACATTATCTTATTTTATCCCTACAGTTCCCTCTGAGTGCCAATGAAAAGCATTAGAATGCTAATCTCTAAAGTGAGGCAATTGTTTTTTGGGATGTTATTGGACAATTATAATTTGGAAAAGACATTGATAAAGAGGAATGAATCTTGATGGAGAATGTATAAGTAGAGAAGGGGGAAGATATAGGGAAAGTTATAGAAGTAAAATTTAATGACCCAATGGGTGTGTGGAGGAGAGGACAACATAAGTATATTGTTATAGAGTTTTTATATTATTCAAGATAGTATCCTATTATTTGAAAGTAGACTGTGGTAAGTTAAGATGCAAATATAAACCCTGGATTAACCACTAAAAATATAAAATAGCATAAATAATAACAACAGTGGAGATAAAATGAAATATTAAAATAATCTCAATTAATACAATGAAGGCAGGAAAAAGACAAGGGAATAAAGGACAGTTGGCCCAAGGAGGAAACAAGGAAGATGGTGGACTTAAAAACTCAACTTATTGATAATTACATTAAATATGAATAGTCTAAATAGTCTAAACACTCCAATTAAAAGCCAGAGATGATCAGACTGCATTAAAAGAAAAAGCAAGCACTAACTATGATTTTTGTAACAAAAAACAAAAAATATATGTAAAGACAAAAGATAAGTTAAAAAAAAAAAAAAGATAAAAGTAAATAATGGTTGGGGCACCTGAGTGGCTCAGTGGCTCAGTTGATTAAGCATCTGCCTTCGGCTCAGGTCATGATCCCAGGGTCCTGGGATTAAGCCCCCCATTGGGCCCTGCTCAGCGGGGAGTCTGGTTCTGTCTTCTCTGCCTGCCACATCCCCTGCTTGTGCTCTCTCTCTCGCTATCTCTTTCTCTCTGTCAAATAAAATAAACAAAATAGATAAAAATAAATAAAATATTTTTTTAAAAAGTAAACAATGGAAAAGTTATATTGTGCAAATCCTAATCATAAGAAAATAGAATGTTTATATTAATAATAAATAAAATAGACTTTAGCACAAACATATTTCTAATGATTATTTTTAACAATGAAAGCATCAATTTATCAAGACCTAAAAATCTTAAAACCATATGCAGCTTATAAGAAAATTTTGAAATACATGAAGCAAAAACTAAAGACGTGAAATAAGAAATAGATAAACCCTGCTATTTTTGTGACATGGATGGATCTAGAGGCAATTATGCTAGATGGGATAAGTCAGACAGAGAAAGACAAATGTATGATTTCACTTATATATAGAATCTAAAAAACACAACAAATGAACAATAACAACAGAAAAACCAGGAACAGACTCAGAGATACAGGAAACAAGCTATTGCTTACCAGAGTAGGGGGGTGCTGAGGGGTGAGCAAAATATGTGAAAGGGATGAAGAGGTACAAACTTCCAGTTATAAAATAAGTGAGTTGTGGAGGTGTAATGTATGGCATAGAGAATATAGTCAATAATATTGTAATAACTTGTATGGTGACAGATGGTATGGGGGATCATTTCATAATGTATAGAAATATCAAATCACTATGGTGCACACCTGATCAGATATTGTATGTCAATTATACTTCAATAAAAAAAGAAATCCATGATTACTGTTGAAGGTTTCAACACTGTTTTTGGATAAGCAACAGACTAGGAAGACAGAAAATCACTAAAGAGAATATTTGAGTAATACTATCAGGAAAATAGACCTAGCAATTGCCAGGTAGACCTTGACAAATATGGAATACTGTACACAACAACAGGAGAGTGCACATTCTTTTAAAATGCACATGGGACATTCACTAAAATATGTCATATACTAAGCATAATATACCTAAAATATTTGAAGTCCTATGTAGTATATTCTTTGAGCACAAAGGACATAAATTAAAATTCTTTAATAATGAAAAGAAAATTTCTTCACAAATTTATAAAAATTCCCAAATAGAAAAAAAAATCACAAAGAATATTAGGAAATATTTTGAACTGAATTACAATGAAAACACAGTTATATATTTTTTCACGGAGTGAAAGGAGTGCTTAGTGGGAAATTTAAGCTCTAAATGTTTATATTAAAAAAGGAAAAAATGTCCGAAATTAATGCACTAAGGGCAGAAATAATAGAGGAAATCAATGAAATAAAAAACTGTAACACTGAAAGCTTATTTTTTGAAATCATTAATGAATTTGATAATCTAGCCAGACTTACAAGGGAAAAAAAATAGAGAACACACAAAGAGTCAATATCAGAAATGAAAAAGGAAATGTCAATCCAAATCTTACAGAAATTAAGATAATAATTAGGGAATATTATGAACAACTTCATGCCACTAAATTTGACAGATTCAATGTAATGAACAAATTCCAAAACTTGCACAATAAGTAATAGGAAATCTGAGTAGCTCTGTATTAAAGAAATTGAACTGATAATTAATAACTTTCTGACAGTCTTCTCTGGTGACTTCTATACTAAGCATACATGGAAAAAAATACCATCTCTACACAAATATTTCAGAAAAAAGAGAAGGAACACTTTCTAAGCTCATTTTATGGACTCCAAATTTTCTTGGTACTAAAACCAGATTGATTACATTGCAAAAACAAACTAATAACTAAAGGGGACTATCTCTCATGAACATAATGGAAAAAAATTCTTAACAAAATCAAATCAAAGAATACATGAAAAGGAAATACATCATGACAAGGTGGGATTTTCCCAGGCATGCCAAGTTGTTTAAACATTTGAAAATCAATAAATGTAATTCATTATATTACTAAAAAAGGGGAAAATTAACAATATAATCATCTCAAGAGATATAATCATCTCAAGAGATGCAGAAAAACCATTCAACAAAATAAATAACCATTCATTAATAAAACTCTCAACAAACTAGGAATAGAGGAAAACTTGCTCAATCTGATAAGGGACATCTATAAAAAATCTAAAGTGAAGGTTATTACTAATGTTGAAAGACTGATTACTTCTTCCCTAAATTTGGGAACAAGACAAGGATGTCTTCTTTTTTACTACTTTTATTCAGCATTTCAGTAGATGACCTAGTTAGTATAATAATGAAAGGAAAGTAAAAAAAGATAAACTTAATAGGAAGAAGTAAAACTGTTTTTATTCACAGAGAGCATGTTTGTATATGTAGAAAATCCTAAAGGATCTATAAAAAAGCTACCAGAGCTAACAAATGAATTTAGATAGGTTGCAGGATACAAGGTCAGCATACAAAAATGAATTTTATTACCATGCATATGCAACAAAAAATTGAAAATAATTAAAAATACCATATATTAGGGTATCAAAACATATCAAAACACAAAAATAAATGTAATTCCTATATACCTAAAACTGCAATATATTACTGAGAAAAATTAAAGATCTAAGAAATGGAAAGATGTAGTATGTCCATGAATTAGAAGACAACACTTTAAGATGTAAATTGTTCTTGGGTGCCTGGGTGGCTCAGTCGGTTAAGCGACTGCCTTCAGCTCAGGTCATGGTCCTGGAGTCCCGGGATCGAGTCCCGCGTCGGGCTCCCTGCTCAGCAGGGAGTCTGCTTCTCCCTCTGACCTCTCTCTCTCTCTCATTCTCGCTCTCTCAGATAAATAAATAAATAAAATCTTTAAAAAAAAAAGATGTAAATTGTTCTCACATTGAGATATATATTTGAACAATCCTATTCAAAGTATCAGTGGATTTTTGTGGGTGTGTGGTAGAAATTATCAAGCAGTTTTTGTATTTTGAAAGAATATAAAAAGCTACAACAATTTTTAAAAAGAATAAATTTGAAAAATGTACACCACCTGATTTCAAGAATTAATACAAACCCCAGAAACCAAGACAGTGTGATATTGATAGAAGAAAAAAGTGAGCCATTCCTCTTATGTCACACCTTACACACTTAGGTAAAAGCAAAATTTATAATTCTAGAAGAAAACATAGAATAAAATCTTGATCTTTTCTTAGGTCACAAAAGCAAAAACAATGACAAAAATTAATATATTGGATTTCATCAAAATTAACAAGTCTGTTCTTCAAAAGACTTAGACAAATGAAAAGGCAAGCCACAGATTATGAGAAAATATTTGCTTTATGTGCATATGAAAAATGGATTTGTATGTAGACTATAAAACTATTCATTAATTCAAATAACTCAATATAAAATGTGCACAAAATTTGAATAGTCACAAAAAGAGGTATATAAATGGTTGATAAGCACATACAAAGATGCTCAACATCATTGATAGTTAGGGAAATATGAATTAAAACCACGATGAGATCCTATCACATACCCACTAGAATAGCTAAAATTAAAAAGACTAAAAAAAACAAAATGTTGGTGAAGGTGTGTAGCAACTGGAACTCTCATACATTGCTAAGAGGACTCTAAAATATTAAAACCACTTTGAGAAACTATTTGACAATTTCTTATAAACATACAAGTTTTATGTGATCCAGCAATTCTACTCAAAGGTTTTTACTCAAGAACAACTAAAAAAAAAAAAAATCATCCATACACACACAAAAAGTTGCATAAGAATGTTCATAAGAAGCTTTATTTTTAAGAGCTAAAAAACTAGAAACCACCTCAATGTCCATCAACAAGTGAATGGATAAACAAATTGTAGTATATGTATGCAATGAAAACTGATAAGCAATGAAAAGGAATAAGCTACTGATACAATATAATACAATGATGAATCCCTAAAATGTTATGCTGTGTAGATGAAAGCAAAATATAAAAGCATGCATACTTTATGATTCCATTCTTGTGAAGTTCTAGAACAGGCAAAGTTCATTTGCAGTGCCTGTAGCTGGGGTGGGTGTAGGCCTAGGGAGGGGACTTAACTGCAAAGCAGTACAAAGAAATATTTTGGAGTGATGGCAATATTATATACCTTTTTAAAAAAAGTTTTAATTTAAATTCCAGTTAGTTAACATACAGTGTAATATTAGTTTCAGTTGTACAATACAGTGATTCAACACTTCCATACAACACTCAGTGCTCATCACAACGAGTGCACTCCTTATTCACCATCCCCCCACCCACCTCCCCTCTGGTAGTTTTTGGCATGTCTTAGCTTGTGATATCTGAAATATCTTAATTGTGGTAGTGTTTATATTTGCCACAACTTCTTGAAATATAAATAATAAAATGGATGCATTTTATTATTTGTATTTATATCTCAATAAAATTAAAACAATCAAAAAGAATTATGGAGGTCCTCTAGTCTAAAATAAATCTACTTCCAATAAAAAATGATATATTGATATGATTCTATCTCTTCCAAATGACCCTTAATTTTTTTCTAAACTATCCAGATATTCTTAGGTTCATTCAACAAATGTTTATCAACCATATGTAATGTACCACAAAATATAAAATGTGCCTTATATATGAAACAAGAATAATAAATGTATACATAATTGTACTGAATTGAATAATGTCCCTCCAAAATTCATGTCCCCCCAGAACCTATGAATATGATCTTATGAGGAAATAAATTCTTTGCAGATGTAATCAAGTTAGGATGAGGTCATACCAGATTATGGTGGGCCCTAATCTAGTGACTGGTATTTTTATAAGAAGAGGGAAATTTGAACATAGAGACAAGCACAGAAGGAAGATTATGTGAGACACAACAAAGACAGCCATGTGAAGACAGGCAGAAATTGAAGTGATTTATCTACAAGCTAAGGAATGCCAAAGATTACCCCCAACCACCAAAAGCAAAGAAGCAGGAAGAGTCTCTTCCCCTAGACCTTTCAGTGAGAGCACAGTCCTTTGATGTCAGACTCCTAGCCTTCATATCTGCCAGAGAATAAATTTCTTTTGTCTTGAGCCACCCAGTTTGTGGCACTGTAGCAGCTCTGGAAACTGATGCAATATCCAATTTTTAAACTGTGAGGCAAGAAAATACTATGGATATATGGAAGAATTAATAGTAGTTTGGATTCCCAAGGAAGATCTCTCTCTTTTTTTAAAGATTTTTATTTATTTATTTGACAGAGAGAGAGACACAGTGAGAGAGGGAACACAAGCAGGCTGAGTAGGAGAGGGAGAGGGAGAAGCAGGCTCCCCGCTGAACAGAAGCCCAATGTGGGGCTCGATCCCAGGATCCCAGGATCATGACCTGAGTCGAAGGCAGCCACTTAACGACTGAGCCACCCAGGCACCCCTCCCAAGGAGATTTCTTAATGCAAAAATCTCTAGTTCAGATGGAGAGATAAGTAGCAGTTAGCAAGACAAAGATGAAGGCAATGAGGAAGAGAAGGTGTAATCAGGCACAGAGGTCTGCTTTTTGTGTTCTCTGAGTAAGGAAAGATCTTGCCATATTTCTAGACTCAGAGAGAAGGCAGCCTACTGAGAGTGGAGAGGACACATTGGAAATGTGATCAGCCATATTTCTCTCAGGAGAAATCATAGGGATACAGGAGAGTGGGCAGAAAAGAAGAATGGAAGAAGTTAAGAGGGTAACTACTGTGGTAATTCAAGTGACAGATATCACTGGCTTAAACTAGAGTAGAAATGGTTGGAGGCAGCCTTATTTGAGATTTTTGGAGGTAGACTCATCAGAACTTCGTAATGGATTGGATGTGGGGGTGAAAGAGAGGGAGGTATTAAGAACAACTCTGGGTTTCTGGCATGAATAATTAGGTGAAAAAAGCCATTTACTGTCATCAGAAGACTGAGGGAGAAATGGTTTTGTTAGGAGAGGATCAAAAGTTGCATCTTGGACCTTTTAAATCCAGGATGCTTATGTGATATCTAAGTGAATATGTCCAAGAGATAGTTGGATAAATAAACCTGGAGTTTACATTTAAGAATTTTAAATGTATGGGTAATATCATATATGTATATATATACACATATATATGTATATATATGTTTATATGGGTATATATAAGAATTATAAATGTATGGATAATATATATATAATATGTATGTTATATACATATTATATATCCATATAATGTATTATGTACCCATTATATATACCCATATATATGGGTATATTATAGATATATAATATTTATATTGTATATAATACCTATAATTGTTATTATATAATACCTGTAATATATATATTATATATATTACATACCTATTATATACCCATTATATACCCATTACCCATTATATACACACAAACACACACACACACAAACACACATATATACCCATTACCTATATATATGGGTATATACCCATTGAGTATATATACCCATTATATTACATATTACCCATTAATATTACATATTAAATATGTATGGGTAACATATATATTAATATGGTAATATATATTACCCATAAATATGTAATATATATATTACACATATATTTTATATTTATATATAAATTCTAGTATAATTAACATACAGTGTTATTAGTTTCAGGTGTACAATATAGTGACTCAACAATTCTACACATTACTCAGAGCTCATCAAGATAAGTGTACTCTTAATCCCTTTCACCTATTTCACCCATCCCCTCACTTACCTACCCTCTGGTAACCACCGATTTGTTCTCTATGTTTAAAAGTCTGTTTTTTGGTTTGTCTCTTTTTTCTTTCTGTCTCTGCTTCTTAAATTCCACATATGAATGAAATCATAAGGTATTCGTCTTTTTCTGACTGACTTATTTCACTTAGCATTATACCCTCTAGGTCCCTCTGTGTTGCTGCAAATGGCAAGATTTTATTCTTTTTTTATGGCTGAGTAATATTCCATTGCATGTATATACCACATCTTCTTTATCCATTCATCTGTTGATGAACACTTGGGTTGCTTCCATAATTTGGCTATTGTAAATAATGCTGCAATAAACATAGGGGTGCATATATCTTTTTGAATTAGTGTTTTTGTATTCTTTGGGTAAATACCCACTAGTGGAATTACTGGATCATATGGTAATTCTGTTTTTAATTTTTGAGGAACTTCCATACAGTTTCCTACAGTGGCTGTACCAGTTTCATTCCTACCAACAGTGCACGAGGATTCCTTTTTTCTCCACATCCTCACCAACACTTGTTTTTCTTGTCTTCTTATTCTAGCTATTCTGACAAAGTGTAAAATGATACCTCATTGTGGTTTTGATTTGCATTTCCTTGATAATTAGTGATGTTGAGCATCTTTTCACATTAGTGATGTATGTTTTTTTTGGAGAAATGTCTGTTTATGTCTTCTGCCCATTTTAATTGGATTATTTGCTTTTTTGGTGTTGAGTTGTTAAATTCTTACATGTTTTGGATACTAACCCTTCATCAGATATGTCACTTGCAAATATCTTCTCCCATTCAGCAGGTTGTTTTGTTTTTTGTTGTTGTTGTTGTTGATTATTTCCTTTGCTGTGCAGAAGTTTTTAATTTTGATGTATTCTGTTTGGCAATATCTTAAATCACGGGAGTGGGTAAGAACATTTAGGGAGAGAGTATAATCATGAAAGGCTTTACACTGAACCCTGAAGAATTCCGAACTTCAGGGATTGGATAAGAAAAGCACTCAAAAGAAGTACTTGAAAAGGAGGAGCCCGAGGGGTAGAAGGAATATCTGGAAAGAGCACTGTCATAGAAGCCAAATAATGAGAATGTCACACAAATTAAGGTGTATTCAACTATGAAAAAATAGTTGAGATGCCAAATGTCTTAGACTATCTTACACTTCACCAATATTCACTGTCCCTCCCTGTTAAAGTCATGCATGTCTATGGACTTACTTTGACCAGAGTGACATGAGTCATTTCAAGCTAGCATACACTTCATCTACCCTTTTTCCTTTAGCCATGGCACAAGCAATGATCCAGGTAGAGGATGATCTATCAGCCTGGCTCATAAGTGAAGGCAAAGTGGAGCACAACTGTAGCTGATCTGTGATGGACATGTAACATGAGTGAAAATAAGCCATTATTGCTGTTGTTGTTTGGGTCTTTAATTACTGAAGGAACACTAGTCTATTTTGAATGATAAACCAAGTAAAATACAAACAGAAAAGAGTACCCTGGCAATAGCAACATAGATATTTGGTGACCTTTGAAACAGGATTATTGGTAGCATGGTAGATATCAACTTGCAATTAGGTGAAGAGTGGATAGGAGATAAGAAACTGGAGATAGTCTAAACTCTGAAGAATTTGTGGAGTGAAGGAGAGAAATAGTGTAGATACTTAGGGTGGGGGATATGAGATCAAGGTTTTATCTTTTTAAGATACAGATGGAATTAAAGCAGTTAGGACACTGAAAAGGATGAATCAGTAGAGAGGGAGAGGGCTGAAGATGTAGGAGTATAGCCTCTAAGAAAGGGGGAGGAAGGAAAAAGTGGGTAGACCAGAATCTGATGGGACCTGTGCTTCAACAGGAGGGAAGAAGGAACAGATGGGGTGCACATCCACGGCTGGGAAAATTTGCAATTCTAAACAAACGCAAATGTCTTTTAAAAATATTCACATTTTAGGAACTAATCTTCAACTCAGTTTTCTAGCTCCATTTTAAAATGTGGGGATTTGATACAGTTTTTTATGTAAACTCTCAGTCCAAAAAACTAAATTTGGTAAAAAAAAAAAAAATCCCATTAGGTTTCCATCTGCTTCATTCAGATTTATAGGGTAATTCTACTTGAATTTATAAAATTCTTTTCCTTTAAGAGACCCTGGTCAAAATCTAGGAGGTGCTGGAAATTTCTCATCTTTGTGAGTCAGACAAAGTGATTGATCCTTTAAGCAAAGCTTTTACTGATTATATTCATTTATGCATGCCCTGCCCTACTCTATACCTCTAAGTGTCAGAGTCTCCTGATCATTCCATCCAAAAGCATTTCCAGAATCTCCTTAACAGCTTACAGCATTCTTTGCTTTGGGGACTGATGGAGAAGACATTGCAAGTGTTTTGGGGGAAAGTGTGGCTATAATTTATTTTCTGGGGAATAAGTAGTATTGCTCACATAATAAAAATGGATAAGCATGAAATGATTTATTTCCTAAAAGAATATAGTGATGTTTTATAAGATGCAGTGTAATTGTTAGGATTTGTTCCTCACCCAGTCTGACGTTGAAAGGGACACAGCCACTATCTGTCTGAAACATTTTCCCCAGAGCTTACTGAATGGCAAATGTAATTCCTGGGGGAAACCTTGATGTTCACAGTCTCTGAAGTGCTTACAGTTTAAAGTCAGAATAAAAGCTTATTCTATGGCTCTGACAGTTTAGTGGATATATTTAAGCTAGGTCTTGTGGTCTTAATACTTGTATTTCCACAATACGAATTGTAGTATTCCAAGCTCTTGTTAATTTTGATTGCATTTACAGTTGATCTTTGAACAGCATGGGGGTTAGGGACATTGATCTCTTGTGCAGTCAAAAATCTGAGCATAACTTTTGACTCCTTAAAAACTTAAGTACTAATAGCCTACTATTGAAGCCTTATGATAAACAGTTGATTAACACATATTTTGTATGTTATATGTATTATTACATGTATTAAGTATTAGAAAAGAAAATGTTAATAAGAAAATTGTAAGGGGGATGCCTGGGTGGCTCAGTTAAGCTTCTGCCTTCAGCTCAGGGTCCTGGGATGGAGTCTTGCATTGGGCTCCTTGCTCAGCGGGGAGCCCTCTGCCTGCCGCTCCCCCTGCTTGTGTTCTTCTCTCTGTTTCTCTGACAAATAAATAAAATCTTTTTTTTTTTAAAGAAAATTGTAAGGAAAACACATTTACAGTAGTTTACTGTATTTATCAAAAGAAATCCACATATAAGTGGACCCCTGCAACTCAAACCTCTGATGTTCAAGGGTCAACTGTATAAAATTTTTTGACCATTCCTGTATTGAAAGATTCTGGTGAGATCTCTATATTTATATTTAAGGGCTCAGTGGCAGGGAGGATAAGAGAACTTTCCTGTTCCTTCTCTTCCTTTTCTGCCTCCTCTTCATTATCTTCTTCCTTTTCCTTTTTTTCTCTTCTTACGCCTCTCTTCCTATTTATTCTTTTTCGACTTACATGTTAGCTAAATTAAATATTCAGTATAAATAATCTTACAAACTAGATTGCTCCATAAATTAATAAAACTGCTTGAAAAAGTCTACCGTATTATATCTCTATTGATACCAAACATTCAGTAAATTTCAGGTGTCACTCACACTCATTTGTTTTGTTTTTGTTTTTTTTTTCAGAGAGAGAGAGTGCCTGCACACAGACACATGCACATGCGAGGTCTGGGAGGGGCAAAGGGAGGGGGAGAGAAAGAGTCGTAAGCAGGCTGGATGCATAGTATGGAGCCTGATGTAGGGCTCCATCTCACGACCCTGAGATCATGACCTGAGTCGAAATCAAGTCGGATGCTTAACTGGACACTTAACCGATTGAGCCACCCAGGTGCCCCAACACTAATTTGGATATTATCTCTTGTTGCATGTATATATGAATGGCCAAGTATATGTGTAAGGTGCTTTATAGAGGACTAATTCATGATAATACTTGAAAAAGTTTATAAATGTCTAACAGTTTCTTTTTTCATATAAATTTATCTTGGTGTCATATTGGCATCTGCTCAAGTATTACAGGGCCTAGAATTTTAAGAGCTTCTTTGACATCTTTGAGCCTCCCAGGGCTCCAGAGACCAACCTATGTGTTCCCCTGCTCATGTCAGATATACTTCCCATTAGAGGAAAAGTCTCCCCATCTAGCTAGTTCCCCTGTCAACTAGACTAGCTGCCCTCCACCTGGTCCTCAACCTAATGGATTTCACTTCCGTTTCAGCCCGTAAATTATTCAAACAAGCCAATCACATTCTACAGCAGGAACAAAGGGGCACGTCACCCTCTTGTTACAACAAAGGCTACTTCTCCCATGCCATTTTTGGTTCACTCTGTTCCTGAGAGCAGATGTTCCCTATGTTGTCCTGCATGGTATGCAGTGTCCTTTTCCCTTAGCTGTGAGTAGATGCGGCTGACAAACTTCTCTTAATCTCATGTGTCCAGTGTCATGTATCATGTGCTCAGTCATCTTGTAATACTTAGGGTGAGAGAGCTTTCCTTGACCAATCAGGTGAATAAGAGATGACCAGAAACATCGCATTTCTATCCTCATAGTATAAGAAAAGACATCATATGCTGCTGGATTTTAATCAAGCTTAGAGTCTGTTCCCAATCATGAACCCAATTTCACTTTCGTTTTATATATAAATTTTCAAAGTGTGGCAGTTTTTGTATACTATTTAAAAATTTGAGTTTAGATTTAGGCCACTGCTTTTCAGCTATTTCCAATAATTTATATATATATGCACACATGCATGCATGTTTTGAGCTACTTTAGTTTTTATAATGGTTTTGAACATAGTAGAAGTTGCCTTTATAACAATTTGACTAAAAAGAATATTAAAAAGAAAAAAATGAAAATGATCAACTTATTTAAAAAAATTATTGCCTATCAAAATCATTGTTCAATTCAAACAAGTTTAGGTGTGTATGTGTATATCTAACTGTGACCCTATTGTCTAGAAAAACTCTTTTGGAAAAAAAAAGTTAGTGAGTCACTTTAAAACCTAAATGGAATAGTGGCTGAGGCTTTCAATAACATAAACAATAGTAAAAATTATAACTAAATTTCCCTACTCAAATTATACTTTCTAAGTCAGTGAAGCCTTAAATTAATGAATTCATTAATTCATTTATTCAGCATGTATTTATTATGCTTCTATATGTACCAAGTTAACTACTTTGGTGGGTTCTGATGGGATCCACAAAATTGTGTAGAATATAATATCAGGCTAAGAAGTAAAGCCAAATTCATACAGTTACAGCATTATAGAGTTGGGAGGGAGTTGAAAATATAGACAAAGGCTCAGAGAGTCTCAGGGACTGACCCAAGATCACACAAATCCTGTCAGCCTGATAGGCTACCATGTGTGTTTGCAGTATTGCATTCTAAAAGTGATTCCATGAACATCAGTGACATGGAAAACAATTTTCTTCCAAGTGCTAAAACACGTGAAATAATAAAAAAAATTCATAAGAGATAACAGAGATTTATGTAACTAGTCCTCATGTGTGAGACTCCATGAAGAAAGTAGGTTTTGAGGGCGCCTGGGTGGCTCAGTTGGTTAAGCGACTGCCTTCGGCTCAGGTCATGATCCTGGAGTCCCGGGATCGAGTCCCGCATCGGGCTCCCTGCTCGGCAGGGAGTCTGCTTCTCCCTCTGACCCTCCTCCCTCTCATGCTCTCTGTCTCTCATTCTCTCTGTCTCAAATAAATAAATAAAATCTTTAAAAAA
>NC_138370.1:129380777-129400107 GCF_054177405.1 Leptonychotes weddellii
TAGGTTTTGAGCTGAGCCCAGGAACGGTTTAATGTAATTTTCATATGTAAGGAAAAAAGCAAAGGACGTTTTTATTAAAAGGGCTGTTAATAGCAAAGTTCTCTATAGTTAAGAATGTGATTAATTAACATACGCTTGGGTTGGTAGGGTGACTGCCTGAATTAGAGGTTAAGTTGCTTTCTGGAAGAGTAGATAGTAGAATAATTAGAAAAAGCACCCTAATTGAGTAAAAATGTTAGTGAAGTACTAATATTTCCATGACTTTAGAGAGTTAATGTGGCTGCAGAATAAATCTAAAATAAACAAAAAGAGGCTTAGGAAGCTGAGAAGTCAAGCTCAGCATTGTTTGTTGTCTGCCTAGTGAGATGTATGAAAGGCATAATTTCTGTGGGTGTTGGAAAAGTTGCTCCAACCCACCTTATCTCATCATTCTCCATCCCACATCACCATATTGATTCCTGTTAATTACCAGACATGCTTACAGTTGTTTGAGCCAATATTAATAATGATTATCATTTATTGAATATCTACTGTTTGCTCATGCACTGTGATGCAATTAAAATACTTTCCTTCTGTATGGGAGAAAGTGGTATCTTGTTAGGATAGATATATGCTTTTTTCTTTTTTAGCTAGAAAATGAAAGTCATCCATCATTCATGCCTAGAGGGAGAAAGTGGAGAATACATACAAGATACCAGTATCTTGAGAGTAACTCACCTTGGAAATGGACTCATATTTGGGCTTTGAAGCTGTCATTTTCCCTATGAGAAGATAATCGTAATAGGGCCAGAACTGTCAAGTGGGGTTTTGATGTAAACAATGAATAAACCGACAGATCAATAAATGCTGAGCAAGGCATGCTTCACTTCAGATTATATTGACTTACTGCAAAAATAATGGAATGACAAAATGAAAATGTGTTATGTTTTATCTGAGTTATGGTCATAGCAATATATAAGTTAATAGATTAACTCAGATAAGACTTGCAGCAAAAGAAGCATCAAGAACAACTGTAAGAAAATCAATTTGTAAACACCTTCATGAAAGCAAGTTTCTAAGGAACAATCAGCACACTTTACTAAAGAAAAATACTGGCCACACTTGTTTTCTATCTGTACTAGACAACTAGATTGGCCAATAATTACATTTTTATTTTAGCTTAAGGATTTGACCTTCAACAGAGGTTATTTTAGTAATTTTATTACTCAGAGGCTTCAGGTCAGTGTCCTAGTGGGTCCAAAATTGAAAATCTTGAGTGCTTTTTGACAAGCTCTGGGAAGTAAAACTATGAAAGACAATGATAGATAACATTGGACTAGTGTATAAGTAGACGGTCTCTGCCTGTTAACTCACTTCTGCTTTAGCCTTTGAGTCAAGATCATATTCTCAGGGTGGTCTTAACCAATGACTAAAACAGATTGTGCTATAAAGGGGAGGCTGCTTCCACCCAATATGGGACTGCTCTAAAAGGCACTTTTTATATGAAAGTGCCCTGTTGGCTTTCAGAGACTTTGTCAGACCTTCCTGCTCAGTTTTTTTTTCTTTTCTCCTTTCATAGGTGTTGCTTGCCAATAAAACTTTTGGATTCCTAATTCTTTCTCAGGATCTGCTTCCTAGAGAACTCAACTGACAGTGGTACTAGAACAAGTCCAGCAAAACAGGCAGTAAGATGGAATTTGGGGTCTGGATTGCCCACCATCTTGTTGGCAATGAGGATTCTATATGAGGCAGTATTCCTGGCACAAGGACTCTGTTCTTGGCATAAGCTAGTGGTGGCCCAATTGCTAATACTTTCATTGGTAGTGATTTTGGAGACTTTTATGAGAAAGGAGACACAGTGGGAGAGCACAAAATGCTGATGACCAAACTCAGGATTTAACAGTTACCAAGCTTCAGAGATGATTGAATGCTCAGCCAAAGCAGGACTATTGGCTCAAAGTCAAAATCCTGCTTGAGAAAACTTGTATCCTGACACATCTGGGTAGATATGCCTAAAGCTTTTGGCTCCACAAATTCCTGTGATTCCCCAGAGTCCCCCAGAGGTGGTCCATGCTTCCTTATTAAGAGTTAGTGCATCTACATGTGAGAAGATACTGCTGAGGCCTCTTCCTTGTAAGGCGGCAGGAATTCCTCTCAGGATTAGTCCCCATTTCTCTTTTAGCTTTCAGGCCAAGATGTAGGGTTAAGTTGAAGGACAAATAAGCTGGAGGCATGTGGAGCAAGATATGGGAGAAAAGGACTTTATACCAAAGGATCTCCAAGGATTAACCAGCATGAATCAGCAAGAGCTGCAGGAGTTTACTTGGGATTGGATTTTCAGCATGTCAGAATTAAATCAAAGAGGCTAAAATAAGGAAGAGCAAATTGACTTGGAACATACTCTCAGGGTACTTGCTTAATATCCTAGCAAGGACTTAGGTGATGGAATAAACTTGCTGCAAAAGTGACTCTTAGAAACAGTAGCCCTTGTTAAACAAAATTGAAATGATTTCAGTCATAAAAGATGGTAGAGGGAGAGATTTATAAAGCTTGGGAATGGATGCTAGAATGAAAGTATTATGTGAGTCTAGAAGACCCTTAGTAAAGCTGGGAAGACATACCATCCCCCAAACCCATCAGGAATGCATTAGTGAGAGGGATTCCAGAATCGCTAAAATGTTTAGGAATGACTCTCCTCTGAAAGTCAGGGCTTATGCAATGGGGATGATATAGCTCAGAAGCAATATAGACCAGGTAGTAGCAGTTAAATTCCAGAAACCAGGAGTTGTAATTTTTGTAACCACTGTTAAGGTCAGAGCTATAGCCCCGGGGGCTTGACCTACAGAGAATTGTGGAGATGGTTAATAGAATGCAGTATGTCTAAGAGCAAAATAGTGAGCAGCTAATAAGGATATTCCTTAATATATATAATAAAAAGAAAACTGAAGACCATAGCCTCAGTAAAATGGTTCATCATTTGCTCAGTTTCCATACCTGTGCCAATTTTCAGTCTTGGAACCTATTGATTGATGTGATGGCAAGGCCATCAGGGAAAGGAACTTACAACAGCACAGCAAACATGTTCTGTAATGATTTCCTCAGTCCTTTTTCAAAGGACCAATAGCCACTTACTCCAGTGACTTTTTATTGGGAAAAAAGAATATTCAAACTTTTTGAGTATTGGCACACAAGGTTTCAGCTGTTCTTTTTTTTTTTTTTTTTAAAGATTTATTTATTTATTTATTTGACAGAGAGAGAGACATAGTGAGAGAGGGAACACAAGCAGGGGGAGTGGGAGAGGGAGAAGCAGGCTTCCCGCTGAGCAGGGAGCCCGATGTGGGGCTCGATCCCAGAACCCTGGGATCATGACCTGAGCTGAAGGCAGATGCTTAACGACAGAGCCACCCAGGCGCCCCTCAGCTGTTCTTGATACCCAAAGGGCTGATGCATCATTATTGCTATAGCCCCCATTGAAATGAAGGTATACAGGGGCTAGGTAATAAATATAATCTTGGCCAAAATCTATATTAGAGTGGATCCACTGCATCAGAGAATCCAACTAGTCTTCATTTCCTTTGGACCCTGCATGTATAATTAGGATTGGTGTTCTTGACAATTGGAGGAACTCTCACATTGGGTTCTTGCTCTGTAGTGAAGAAGGCGAAACAGAAGCCCCTGAAACTGTCCCTCACTGTTCAAGGTAATAGGGAGGAGATTAGTACCACTTTTAAAGACCTAATAAGCCTCTATAATGTGGCCACTGTGGAAACCAAATGTATCGTGGAGAATGAGTATAGACTACCTCAGTCTCAACCAAGTGATAGCCCCAATTGCAACTGCTATACCATACATGGTATCATTCCTAGAGCACATTAGTATGACCTCAGATACATGGTATCTGACCACTGAATTGGTGAATGGATTTTTTTCCAATAGAGAAAGGCAGTCATAGTTTGTATTCATATAGAACAGAGAACAACACGCATTCACAAATTTGCCCCAGTGCTATGCTAAGTCTTCTAATCTCTGTGATAACACAGTCCAAAGAAATATGGAATGATGTGGCATCCCACACAGCATCACATTGCTCTATTACATAAATGATATCATGCTGATCAAGCAGGATGAGCAAGAGGTGGTAAGAATGTTAGAGGTCCTGGTGAGACACATGCCCTCTAGAAGATGAGGAATCAACCTGACAATAAGAAACCAACTATGAGGGCGCCTGGGTGGCTCAGTTGGTTAAGCGACTGCCTTCAGCTCAGGTCATGATCCTGGAGTCCCGGGATCGAGTCCCACATCGGGCTCCCTGCTCGGCAGGGAGTCTGCTTCTCCCTCTGACCCTCCCCCCTCTCATGTGTTCTCTCTCAGTCTCTCTCTCTCAAATAAATAAATAAATAAAAAATCTTAAAAAAAAAAAAAAAAAGAAACCAACTATGAGTCATTGAAATGATAGTATTCTTTGAGAAGATCAAACATCCACTTGATATTAAGTTAATTATCTTGGGCTTCTTCTGTCCTGGAGATAGCAGTAATCCCTTCTCATAGGAATAAGCACTTATCCTGGCTACCTCATTCCTGAAGAGCCTCAATCAGCACCACAATCCAGGGGCTTATGGAGTACTTGGTTCCCAGGCAGTGAATCCCTATATATAGTACCTGACCAAGAGACCCACTGAGTGAAAAAAATAAGGAGGTGGTACTATGACCATAGGATCTATTGTTTGAGTTATATACTGTACCATCCAGAAGCAGCCAACTTGATAGGTCACTGGAACAGTCTACTGAAGGCACAGCTGAAGCACTTAGTCAAAGGCAATAGTTGTGGGCATGAAGGGTCATACCACGGGTTATAACATGCCCATTGAGTCACAGAATATATATGATATTGTGAACTCAATGAACTGGTCTAGCTACAAAGGGGTGGAAGCAAGAATGTCTTCAATTATCACCATTTCCAATAGCCTGTTGGGGGATAATGTTTACTTTCCCTTCAACTCTGGACTCTGCAAGTTAGAGGTACTGGTCCCCAAAGGGACTTTACTCTTGTCAGGGGACGCAGCAAGGGTTTATTTCAACTACAAGCTAGAGTTGCTGCCTGAGCACTTTGTACTCCTTATGTCCAGGGACCAGCAGTCAATCAGAGAAATTAAGATACTGGTAGGGATAATTGACATGATCATCAAGAGGAGGCAGGGATGTTGTGGGAACAAGGAATAATATATGTGGAACTCTGCACTCTTTTGGGTGCCTATTGGTAATTTCTTCACCAACTGTGATTATAAATAGACAAGTTCAGTATCTCGTATATAAGAAAGATATATTTATTAGAGCTCAGACCTCTAAGAAGTGAGGGTATACGTCATACCCCCAAGTAGGCCATTGTGACGACCAAAGGTGATAGCTGAGGCAAGGAAAATTTAGAGTAAATTGTGGAAGAAGTAGATGATTTTAGCCTTGGAACCAACCACAGTGATAGGGGTTCTATGTAGTTCTTTTCCCTAACTCCCTAATCTTTTCTAAGTTTTCCTTTTGTAAGAGAGGCCCATCAGAGTCCTGGAGCTCCCTGCACATATATGGAGAGGTGGATCTACATGGTGCAAGGAGGGGACTGTGGCAGATCAGATCTTCCCTCAGGAAAGAATTCATTGCCCTGCTTTGAGAACTGTGCTTAGCTGACAGCCTCCAGCAGTTAACTTCTTTGGGTTCACTTCTAATTTTGAGTGAAGGTAACTTTCTTCTGGTTAGCCAATGACAGAGAAAGATTCTGGTACAAAGGCCTACCCACTTTTGCCCAATGTATTAGAATTCCTTTAATGGGTATTCTTCCCTTTGGAGCTCCTCTTGTGTCATCCTAGACTTTGTCAAATCTGTGATTCAGACTGATGGCTCCCTTACTCAGTCCTGCTTCTTACCTTTTCCTTTCACAGGTGTTACTCCTTGATAACACTCAGTACTCTTAACTTCTTAGAAAACCCAATGTCTCACAAACCAAAACATATATGGTATATACATTAAAACTTGGGATACTGCAGCACTATTCCTAAAGATTAAAAAAAATCAGGACATGTTCCAGACTAGTAATTAGAAAACTTTAGGGTAAGGGGGAAGGTAGAGAAAAGGTTGCAAAGAGGTATTATATGAGAGCAGACAAGAAGGATTATGAATAAACAGTCTTGGAAGACGAGGACAGAAAAATAGTCTACAATGCTGGCTTGTTTACCATATTCTGGAAAACTCGAACTAGGGAGCTACTTTGAAACTTAATGGGGTTAAGTTTAAGACTAATAAAATAATTTTATTATTATGTATAACTATAGACTTAGGATAATAGTTACTTCCAAAGAAAGTTGAGACTGAAATACAGGTTAAAGACCTTCTAAATTCTGATGATAAAGACAATCATTAATTAAGGAAATGCTGAAGATCATATATTTACATTTATTTTTGAAGTTGGTTTTTGGGACTGTACCCATTCTTTCTTACAGTGAATCCCTTGGATTTGTTATCAGAGACAGAATGCTGTATGGGATGCCTGAGGTCTAGGGGGGAGCAGTACCTAGATTTATATGTTCTCAGACATGGGTGCTCCCTTTCTCAGGGCCAAATATCTTTAACTTCATTCCATGAAGGGATATCAGTCATTTCTCTTAGAAAAAAATAAAGTATGATGACTGCCTTCAAATAATTGAAAGGCTGATAGTATGGCCAAGGGGTAAATAGTGGAAGGAAGGAGAAAAGATGCACACAGAGGTATCTTCACAAGGTGTTAAGCTCCCTGTCACTGGGAGTGTTCAAGCAAAAGAGGGACAGACATATCAAGTAAGTAGAAGAAACTTTGGGAGGACATTTATCTAGGTGATGTTAAGACTTTCTTATTCTAAGTTTAAGGAATTGAAATTGGGATCTAACACCACGTGAAGACCTGCTATTCAGAGTGCCTTACATAGAATTCAAAACAAAAGAAAAGGGGCTAAGATATAGAAGCTGTAATACATATGGAAGCTATAGGACGGATTATATAATAAACTAACAGCCGAGGTGCTAAAGGTATATTTCAAGGTTGTACAATCTTTCTCTAGAGGATTTATAATCTACATAAAATCCTCATCTATTTTCTGGAATAGCTGAATTCTGGCACATTCTGAGGAGGTTGGAATAGCAGAGGTGAATATATTTGAGTGTCTTTAATGTTCTGCTTGGTCCCAAGATTTGATTCTTTGAATTTGTGCTGTCTTTGTAAAAATAGGGAATTTACCAATGAAATTTCTAAGTTAGGAGAGCCCTATTACAACTGTAGTGAAGAAGGTTATCATCTATAGTTTTGGCTATTATGATGTAAGGAGAATGGTTTTTTATGTACTATATATGTGCATATGGAGAATGGTTCTGGTATGGAAAAACATATACAGACATACCTTGGAAATATCATGGGTTTGGTTTCAGACCACTGCAATAAAGTGAATATTACAATAACGTGAGTCAAATAAATTTTTGGTTTCCCAGTGCATATAAAAGTTCTATTTACAGTATAAGTGTAGTGATTAAGATGGTGTTTGCTGAAGGTTGGGGTAGCTGTGGCAATTTCATAAAATGGTACAACAATGAATTTGCCATATCAATTGATACTTCCTTTCACAAATCATTTCTCTATAGCATGCAAGGATATTTGACAGCCTTTTACCCATGATAGAACTTCTTTCAAAATTGGAGTCCATCCTCTCAAAGTCTGCTGTTGTTTATGTAATATTCTAAATCCTTTGTTGTTATTTCAACAACCTTCAAAGCATCTTCATAAAGAATAGGTTCTATCTCAAGAAACCACTTCTTTGCTTACCCTAAGAAGCACGTCCTCATCCTATAGAGCTTATCATGAGATTGCAGCAATTCAGTCACATCTTTAGGCTCCACTTCTAATTCTAGTTCTGTTGCTATTTTCCACCACATTGTCTTCTACTGAAGTCTTGAACCTCTCAAAGTCATTCATGAGGAATAGAATCAACTTCTTTCAAGTTCCTGTGGATGTTGACATTTTGACCTCTTCCCATGAGTCATAAATGTTCTTAATGGCATCTAGAGTGATGAATCCTTTCCAGAAGGTTTTCAATTTACTTTGCTCCAATTCATCAGAGGAATCACTGTCTTTGGCAGCTATAGCCTTACAAAACGTATTTCTTAAATAATAAGACTTGAAAGTTGAAATTACTCCTTGATTCATGGGCTGCAGAATGGATGTTGTGTTAGCAGGCATGAAAACAACATTAATCTCTTGTATATCTCCATCAGAGCTCTTGGGTGACCAGGTGCATTGTCAATGAGCAGTAATATTTTGAAAGGATTTTTTTCTGAGCAGTAGTTCTCAACAGTGGGCTTAAAATATTCTGTAAAGCATGTTGTAAACAGATGCTGTCAGCCAGGCTGTGTTGTTTCATTTCTATAGCACAGAGTAGATTTAGCATAATTCTTAAAGGTCCTATGATTTTTGGAATGGTGAATGACTTTTGGCTTTTACTTAGTCACCAGCTGTATTAGCCTCTAACAGGAAAGTCAGCCTGTCCTCTGAAGCTTTGAGGCCAGGCACTGACTTCTTTCCAGCTAGGAGAGTCCTAGATGGCATTTTTCTTCCAACAGTAGGCTGTTTCACCTACACTGAAAATCAGCTGTTTAGCGTTGCTACCCTCGTTAATTATCTTAGCTAAATTTTTTAGATAAATTGCCATTGCTTCTACATCAGCACTTGCTGCTTCATTTTGCACTTTTATTTTTATGGAGATGGATTCTTTCCTTAAACCTCCTGAACCAACCACTGCTACCTTCAAACTTTACTTCTGCAATTTCCTTACCTCTCTAAGCCTTCAAATAGTGAAGAGAGTTAGGGCTTTGCTCTGGGTTCAGCTTTGGCTTAAGGGAATATTGTGACTGGTTTGATCTTCTAACTAGACCCCTAAAACTCTCTCCTTATTATCAATTAGGCTGTTTCACTTTCTTATTATTTGTGTGTTCACTGGAGTAGCACTTTTCATTTCCTTCAAAAACTTTTCCTTTGCATTCGCCACTTGACCGTTTGGCACAAGAGGCCTCGCTTTTGGTCTGTGTTGGCTTTTGACATGTCTTCCTCATTAAGCTTTAACTTTTCTAGCTTTTGATTTAAAGTGAGAGACATGTGGCTCTTCTTTTCACTTGAACATTTAGGGCTGTTGTGTAGGGTTATTAATTGGCCTGACTTCAATAATGTTGAGTCTCAGGGAAAAGGAAGAACCAAGGAGAGGGAGAGAGATGGGAAGATACCAGTCAGTGGAGTGGTCAGAACACATAAAGCATTTGTTAATGAAGTGCAAAAGGGCATGGTTTGTGGTGCCCCAAAACAATTACAATAGTAACATCAAAGATTGCTGATTCCAGATCACCCTACCAAATATAATAATAATGAAAAAGCTTGAAATATTACAAGAATTAAAAAAATGTGACCCAGACATAGAGTGAGCAAATGCTGTTGGAAAAATGTCGCTGATAGATGTGGGATGCAGGGTTGCCCCAAACCTTCAACTTGTAAAAAAAAGTACATTATCTGTGAGGCACAATAAAGCAGAGCATAATAAAATCAGGTATCCCTGTAGTGGATTTTTATTTATGTAATGAAACGAAAATGATGATAAATCCATATGTTCATAAAGCTAATACAAAATGAAATTATGTCTTTAGAAATATTTTAAAGCCCATTTGAAAGCCGTAAAAGCCCAAAGAATAGTGATCAAAATAATTCACAAGAGTTTATCATTTGTTAGATTTTATTTTCATATTTATATGAAAATTTCAGTATATATTTACGCTTCATTTAATGCTTATAAGTGGATTAAATACAATTTAGATTTGAGTGACTGACTTTTAGAAATTGTATGACAGAGTAAATGGGCAGCATGAATTTAGAACACACTGTGCTTCAAGGTATTAGTTGTAACATTAGAGGGAAAATAAAAACAAAACAAAACAAAACATGAGCCTTTCAGTTGTGAAAATTGATAGAAAAATAAATTAACTTCATTTCAACAAAAATTTGTTGTTTCAGCAATTTGCTCTGTACTGTGAGCTCTATGCTACCAGGAATCATAAGTCTAGGTTATTAGTTTAGTGTTCAGTGTTTCCCTTAGTTTGGGAAATAGGACTCATCTTCATGAAGAGATATACAATAGTGTCAGAAATAATATGGGTTCTGGAGTCCAATTTTGTTTAAAAAGATGTTAAGTAAGAGTAAGTACGGCATTATTTCCACTTGAGCAGAGCTATATTTTTGTGCTTAGTCAAGTAGATTGAACATTTCTAATAATTTTGAGAAATTATGAAAAATTTTATCATGTGTGGGCTTGATTAGTTGGCCAACTATAGAAACATTTATAATTACAGTTTGGTGGATTATGTAAGTGGACTAATTAACATACCTGCATACATTTAGGAAGCATATATTGAAAATAGAAAAAAAATTAATCTTAAATATGTGAGGTCAACATTTCAACATTAATTGACAGAAAAAATAGCAGAGGAAGCTACAAGCATGCACTATGCCTTTCCTTTTGTAATCTCCCACCTTTATTCTTGTGGATGATTCATTCAGTCTTTTAATTGAATAGTTCCTCTACTTCCTTGAATCACTAACCTCCATTTCCATTCCACCTCTACCAAATACCAGTATGAATTTAGGCATTAGAAGGCATGGCCTACCTCTGAGATCTATATTTTGCCACTCCTCCACTGTCTACAGTCTTCTTATCTATTTTTGCTCTTATTAATCTACACACATCAGGCTGGGCTCACTCACTCTCTTCACATTCAGTATCCTGCTTGGATTATTTCACTTAGTCAAAGATATAATTAGTTGTTTTTATGTTTTGTTTTGTTTTTTTGGCATTGGTTAAACTCCCTTTTAAATGTAAGAGTATTTCATTTGAATATGTATTTTTTGAAAATCGTACATATTGGATCACACATTCAATGCTACATTCAATGTTACATTCAATGTAAGTA
This sequence comes from Leptonychotes weddellii, assembly GCF_054177405.1. Classification (NCBI taxonomy): domain Eukaryota; kingdom Metazoa; phylum Chordata; class Mammalia; order Carnivora; family Phocidae; genus Leptonychotes; species Leptonychotes weddellii. The sequence continues at coordinate 129,391,776 of NC_138370.1, forward strand.
TTAATTTTTAAGAATAAAGTTATTAATTACATCCATGTCAATCTGAGTGGAGGTTTTTAGATTATAAATAACATTTTCAGATGAGGATTCATGGAGCTGAATAAAAAGAACTCTTGGTCAATATATCTATGGTTTTTAAGTGTCTCATTGGTGCTTACCAGTATTGAGATCTTAGAGCAATGTTATGGTTAAATAAGGAAGTGAATTTTAAAGCACATCCAATATTCTATAAATAAATCCTTCTTTTGGATAAGTAACACTTAGTGGAGATACTTAATTATAGTTTAAAATATATTTTCAAATAATTTACTCTTGAAATAGAAATGAATTACTGCAAGAAAAGAAACAGACTTGAGATAGAAAGTAATTTCATAGTTTTATTAGATGACTTATTTGTTCTCTACCTAGGAGCCTGTATCTCTGACTCTTCTTCATCCATTTTGCCCATTCCTCCACCTGCCCCCTCTGGTAACCAACAGTTCTTAGTATTTATGGGTCTGTTTCTGGTTTTTGTTTGTTTTGTTTTTTAAATTCCACATATAAGTGGAATCACACAGTATTTGTCTTTGTCTGACTCTAAGTCATTTAACACTTATCACTTAGCATAATGCCCTCTAGGTCCATCCATGTTGTCACAGATGGCAGGATCTCATTCTTTTTTTTGTTGTTGTAGTAGTATTCTGTTGTATAAATATACCACATCTTTTTTATCCATTCATCTATCAGTGGAAACTTAGGTTACTTCCTTTTCTTGGCTATTGCAAATAATGCTGTGAGACACATAGGGGTGTGTGTATCTTTTTGAATTAGTGTTTTCATTCCCTGTGGGTAAATGCCCAGTAGTAGAATTACTGGATTTTATGGTATTTCTATTTTAATTTTTTGAGAACCTGCCATACTGTTTCCCAAAGTGTTTGCATCAATTTACAGTCCCACCAGCAATGCACAAGGTTCCTCTTTCTTCACATCATTGCCAACACTTGTTTTCCTTGTCTTTTTGATTCTAGTCATTTTGATAGGTGTAAGGTGATATCTCATTGTGGTTTTGATTTGCATTTCCTTTTTGTTTTCACTCAAAGTTTTTTAAATCTTATTTTTTCCCCAAACTCATCAAGTTTCATTCATTAAATACATACAGCTTTTTGTATGTCAGTCATACCTCATCCCTGATGATTAGTGATAGTGAGCATCTATTCATATGTCTGTTGGCCATCTGTGAATCTTCTTTGGAAAAATGCTATTTAGGTCCTTTGACCATTTTTAAATTGGATTATTATCATTATTTTCTTGGTGTTGAGTTGTAGAAGTTCCTTATATATTTTGGATATTAATCCCTTATCAGATATATCATTTGCAAATATCTTCTTCCATTCAGTACATTGCCTTTCCATTTGTTGATGATTTCCTTCACTGTGCAAAAATGTCATCCCAATAGTTTATTTTTGCTTTTGTTTCCCTTGCCTGAGGAAATACATCTAGAAAAAATGTTGCTATGGCCAGTGTCAAAGAGATTACTGTCTATGTTTTCTTCTGGGAGTTGTATGGTTTCAGGCTTCACATTTAGGTTTTTAATCCATTTTGAGTTTATTTTTCTGTATGGAGTAAGAGAGTGGTCCAGTTTCATTCTTTTGTATGTAGCTGTCTAGTTTTCCCAACACCACTTATTGAAAAGACTGTCTTTTCCTTACTGTATATTCTTGCCTCTTTTGTCGTACATTGACTATATAAGTGTGAGTTTATTTCTGAGCTATTTTGTTCTATTGATAGAACAAAATATTATTAATCTACACACAATCTATTTCTTTTTGTGCCAGTATCATACTATTTTGATTATTATAGTTTTGTCTAGTATACCTTGAACAATGGGATTGTGATACTTCCAGCTTTTTTCTTCTTTCTCAAGATTTGTCTATTTGGCGGTCTTTTGTGGTTCCACAAATAATTTAGGCTTATTTGTTCTAGTTCTGTTAAACATGCTATTGGTATTTTGATAGGGATTGCATTGTCTGTAGATTGCCTTGGGTACTATAGACATTTTAACAATATTAATTCTTCCAGTTTATGAGCTTAAATACCTTAATATTCATTTATATTCATATTCAGTTAAGAAAAGGCTGTGAAGGATAAGATTTTGGAAATAAGAGTCAGCCTTACATCACCTTAAGATATATCAACTTCATGGAACTGAAATAGTACCTTAGCATAATATACATATGCAGAATAATGGAGCCTGCTTGAGGACATTATGAGTTAAGGGATCATTCTGACCACTTGATTAATCATAATACTATATGATGTGGAATATAATTCAGTTAAATAAAAATTAACAGTAATTTTATTTGGCAATTCTCACTGATATATAAGTATAGATTGAATCTGCCACAGTTGCCTAATATCATGAATATATTATTGATTTGCTCAACCAGTCTTAATAAATTTACCCACAGGGGTGAGACTTAGCTGATGGACATGTCAGATGAGTGTATGAAAACCCCCAATTTCTTTCTTTCTTTCTTTTTTTTAAAGATTTTATTTATTTGAGAGAGAGAGAATGAGAGAGAGCACATGAGAGGGGAGAGGGGGGAGGGTCAGAGGGAGAAGCAGACTCCCTGACGAGCAGGGAGCCCGATGCGGGACTCGATCCAGGGACTCCAGGATCATGACCTGAGCGGAAGGCAGTCGCTTAACCAACTGAGCCACCCAGGCACCCCCCCAATTTACTTTCTATTCTGTTATATTCCTGTGTTAGGATTACTTGATAGATGGTTTCACAGTCTAAAAATCACCATGTGTTTTGGCTTTAAAATATCAAGAAATCATGTAAATCTGCAGCATACAATTCTGATTATTTAAATTTATTTGAATTACTGATGTGCAGTATTATGAGTTTGGCAAATCATGTCACATCAAGGTCATAGGTCAACTTAATTTAAATAGTGGCCTTTTGATATGGACTGCTGAGGGTAGCAAAATGGAAGTGCTCTCTACTTAATTACCATCTATGTGGTGTTATGGCTAATAATGTTACATGCACCCTTGCACCTCTTGAGATTTAATCCGCTTCTCAGCTGGCATTTTTATGTTTGAATTGCTATGACTACTTCAACCAGATTTTAAGAGCCCTGGGCATAGACCAAGTCCTCTTCTAAGTCAATACAGAGCAGAGCTCATTGTCAGTGTGTTTCAAATGATTTGGGAGTAAAACTTTGTGGAGTCTTACCTTACTGACATCAGTGGAATAATGAAGGTGATAGCAAAGAGACAAAAATAGATTCTTGCTATAAAGTTCTTAGTTTTTCTTGGTTGATATCATTAAAATTGTTTCTTCTTTTCTGTATGTCTCTGGACTGGGTGTTTGGGCCATAGCAATAGGGGTTTCCTTAGTCCTTTCTGCTTCTTTCTTGCTCTTTTTCCTCCCTGATTTATAGTGCTAGGTTTATGGCTCACAAACTCTCACACTTCCCATTCAACATCTGTCTCCCTATTATGGCACCCTTCAGAGAACTGAGATTGAAAGGAAGTATTTTAATCTTAATAAATGGGTAACCTGTCTGAGACATGAAGATATTCCCCATGCATAAGCTACACTTTAGAAATAAATGAATTGGTCTAATTTGCAATTGTCCTTGAAAATTAATAGTATGCAATTAATAATATGCTAATTCATTTTATTCTCTGTTCCATATGGTATTGGCTTGAGTTTCATACTAGGTTTGCCCTTTTGAAAAGGGCTGAAAAATAATTTCTTACCATTGAGAAGTTTTAAATAAGAGGCAAGGTGATTTATTGGGTACAACTCTAGACTAAAAGTGCAGAGATGGGCTTTATTTATCCATTTGTTGTATAATCTCAGGCATGCAATTTACATTTAAAGGATGTTGCCCACTGGAAGATAGAACTAACTTGGTCTTTTTGTAGATGTTAATTTTATAGCTTTACTCCACAAAAGATTAACAAAGTATATACCCTGACATGGGATTGCTAACAAGCCCACTTAGTTGAACTGTGAACAAATTCAGGATTTCTGTCTATTCTATAGGTACCTTGTCACTGTGAATGTAAGAATTACCTCTGCTTCAAGGGCCCAGGCATTTGGTCTCATCCTGTTTAAAAAACCTAAGATTTCTGCTTCAAGTCACCATGAACAATTAGTTTTTCTCACTAAGACCAGTTGGCCATATAAATGGATGGTTTTACGAAGTGTTCTGGTGGCTAACAACTTTCTGTATTTTTCCAGTGTTTAGAGCTCTTCTTCATACCTCTGCGTTTTCAACCATAACTTGTCCTGTACGTCTAGTCTCTTTTTTACTAATATTAGGGAGCTACCATATACCCTTAGGAGGTGATATTCATAACATTTAACCAATAGAGCATTGCTCCTGACCAATTACAAGAGATACAAGCTGTAAACAACTGGAACAGCTGGGCAGAGCAAACCAGCTGAATATCAGCTCTGCTTTTTTTTTTTTTTTTAAGATTTTATTTATTTATTTGACAGAGAGATAGAGAGCACAAGTAGGCAGAGAGGCAGGTAGAGGGAGAGGGAGAAGCAGGCTCCCCGCAGAGCAGGGAACCCGATGCGGGGCTCGATCCCAGGACCCTGGGATCATGACCTGAGCCAAAGGCAGCCGATTAACCGACTGAGCCACCCAGGTGCCCCTCAGCTCTGCTTTTAAGCTAAGATAATCTTATCAAATGCTAAGTATAAGAAACCCCGTGGCTGCCTTGTCTATGTCTCCTCTGTATTCAGTGTTTCATTACAGTCCCAGATACCTTACTGTCTCTCTACCTGAGGGCTTTCATTCAGCCTTTCATTCAGACAGTGGGTCCTGGAAAATTAATGCCACCAGGAGATTCTTAGTTAATAATGAATAGAAGTTGGAGTGTAAGTACTCCAGTGTTCTTGTCCCCTAGATCAGGCAACTTTAAATCATATTCCACACTGTCTCCCGGAGATCCTCAGCAGGATTAAACCTCTGTTGTCTCCAGTGGTCTCTTGCTTATTAATACACCTATATTATCATCTCTCCCCTTGTTTTTGTGATCACCCCAGAAAACAGATAAGGCATAAATTAGGAGGTGGCATTGAACCCTAGGGAAGGCAGTGGTTTTTCCTCACTGGAATTTATATGTATTCTTGGTGTGGGTTTCCTTTCTTTGCCACGTTGTTGATTGGCATCATTATCTGAGAACTCACAGATATGACATCCCATATAATATTGCTTTGGATAAAGGGAACCAGTTTTGTTTTTTTGTTGTTTGTTTTTTGTTTTTTTGCAAAGAAAGCACATGATCATGAAATTCACTGGTCCTATCATATATCTCTCTTAATCTTGAAATAGCTGGCCTAATGGAATTTTGGAATAGTCTTCTAAAAGCATAGTGAAGTACAGCCCTGCAGAATTGGGGTACTGTCCTTCAATATGTGGTATAACCTCCAATCAATGGCCACTATATGTGCTGTATTCATATAGAATACATGGGTCTTGGAACAGGGGTGATGGTTGAAGAGACCCTTTTCATTATTCCCAATGACCTACTTGGAGAAATTTTGCTTTTTGTGCTCTCTGCTGGATTAGAGGTCCTGATTTCTGGGGAAGAGATGGGTATTGCTACCAGGGGACACAGTAATGGTCTCACTAAATAGCTGCTGCCAGGTCGTTTGGAGCTCTTTGTGCTATTAGATTAACAGGAAAGAAGTTACTGTACTGATAGGTAATTAACCCACATTAAAACAAGGAGATGAGGTTGCTGCTCTGTCATAAAGACAGGCAGGAGTTTGTTTGAAGCCCACAAATTCTCAGGAATTCTTCTTGAGGCTTTAGCAGACTTTTAAAACAAAGGTTGTCATAACCTCTTGTTGGATTGGTCCCTTTATCATTATGTATTGCCCTTCTTTGTCTCTTATTATAGTCTTTTCTTAAGGCTTTTACAGCGACACAAAGATATAATCAGGGCTTGGACTTCTCAGGGACAAGCAGAAGTACTGGCTAAGGTACTTAGAGTAGAGCAAGTGGTAGCGGGAGATGTATAATGTCAATTATAGCCTCAGTGTCAACTGCTTTAGTGAGGACTGTAGCTTACCCCATTATATTTCCTATTTTAAATCCCCATTAACCTTCTCATTGCAAGTCTTATTTGTTTTTTAGAAATTGTTATGGACCATCAACTTGCAGAAGCAGTGATGAGACAAATTGAACTTATCTTGGGAGAGAGGTGAATCTGTGCCGTTGCAAGTGCCATACTGTAGCAGATGCTATTGATGCCCCAAGAATATACCTTTCAATGTTCACTGTGCAGTAGCACTCATTGTTTTGGCACAAGAATATATTGATGATGATCTGTTTTAAAATCCTTCGGCTTTCTGCCCGAGGGTTTTCTATTAGCCCCTGCCCAGGGCAAGCCACAAATTGTGGGGGGAGTTAATATTTCTTAAGAACAGTTCTTAACCAATGAGGAATGGGAATGGGAGCATAAATGCCTATAGATTATAACCACCCACGATGGGACAGCTCTGAAGTTCTTTTTACATTGTCTCTTAGAGTTTCCAGAAGGACAGAACCCCAGATGTCTGCAATAGCAGCCTGCTCATTAATGCACCCTGTATTGACTTTTTTCCTTCCCTTTCTCACTTCCCCACCACTCTCATGGTGCTTCTTAGCATCAAATTCTGTCCTGCCAAATAAACCACTTACACTCAAAGCTACTGCTGAGTTAAAGAAGAGTCTTACATGCTGAACTTCTCACATTTTATCATGTTGACGTGCACTGTGTATCAACAAGAGGAAGATGTCCATCTTTTTCAACCACATCACCTTTTTCACTAATTCCTTTTCATATCTTGAAGAAACGGAGGTTCTTTGGAAAATATATTAGAAACATTTAGAGAATCATTTGGATAAAAAGCACCTCCATGAGAAATTAAAATTTTCTAAACTAAATCAAGATCTTTGTAACTATCTTTTGAAAATTTACAGACATAAATAGGCACCATCTATGTGAGAATCAGAACCTTTTTCCCACACACTCAGCCTGGGCACTGAAAACAGAAACAATAATTTACTCTCTACATTAATATGATTTTACAATTCATTAGCATTTCTTTATTCTTCCAGGGCTGTCCTGCTTAAGCAAATGGTATGATTATTCATTACAGGAACTTCTCAAAGGACTCATCAACTCTTCAGTGGACAATATCAACAGGCGGTTTGTGCCCAGAGATTGTTTGAACCCCTCAAAATCCTTGCCTTATGATTTCCACTAAGCCTGGATGGTTATATCATGATCCCTACCTAATCCTAATTGTGCTCCTGAATTGAAAGACTCACCTAAAGCCAAACTTCCAATTCTAAATAAATTCTGACTGTACTTCTCCCTTCGAAACACTTAAGAAAGCTGGCCTAAGAGTGGGTAGTTGTGTATTACTTACTAAGAAAATAAGATCTGGTAAAATTAAAGCTCAACCTCACTGTGGGCCAAGTCATATGCTGAACACTTTATATGTACTATTTCATTTTATTATCACAAGAGACTGAATATACAAGTTGACATAACCAGACCTTATATGACAGTAGAATTCTGACCCACATCCCTTCCTCCTCCACAACCCTTCCTTACCTATTCTTCCTGAGAAACAGCTGACCACAAAGAAATACATTTCTTGACCAACTGTCCTGTCTTGCCACCCACTCCCCCATACTCAGTTCTTGCTAGTCTTATTTACTCCTCTGTGAAAAAGAAAAAAATCTTTTCTGCCTAACCTTTGAGATGCCTGCAGAGCTTTGTGGTCAGAGCTATCTCACTGCTGTAGTCTCCCCTGTCCTATTACAATGTTCTTTTCCTTTTATTATAATAATTATTTCAAATAAATTCTATTCTTACCCAAATCTGGATTTGCCTTTATTTAACATGTCCAGTTGAAATGTAATGCAAGCCACATATGTGATTTAAAATTTTGTAACACACACACACACACACACACACAAACAGGAAACAGGTGAAAATAATTTTAATTATTTAACAGTATATTCAAAATATAATCATTTCAACATGTAGTCAATATAAAATTATTAATAGCCTGTTTTATATTCCTTTCTTCAACTACATGTTTGATATTCTCACTGGGCTCAACTTAGCTGCTACTGTTGCTCCTCCTCCTCCTGCTGCTGCTCCTCCTCCTGCTGCTGCTCCTCCTCCTGCTGCTGCTCCTCCTGCTGCTGCTCCTCCTCCTGCTGCTGCTCCTCCTCCTGCTGCTGTTCCTCCTCCTGCTGCTCCTCTTCCTGCTGCTGTTCTTCCTGCTGCTGCTCCTCCTCCTGCTGCTCCTCCTGCTGCT
>NC_138370.1:129400607-129452564 GCF_054177405.1 Leptonychotes weddellii
TCCTCCTCCTGCTGCTCCTTCTCCTGCTGCTCCTTCTCCTGCTGCTGTTCCTCCTCCTGCTGCTGTTCTTCCTCCTGCTCCTCCTCCTCCTGCTGCTGCTCCTCCTGCTGCTGTTTGGCCTCCTGCTGCTCCTCCTCCTGCTGCTGCTCCTCCTGCTGCTGCTGCTCCTCCTCCTGTTCCACCTCCTCCTGCTGCTCCTCCTCCTGCTAGTGCTCCTCCTACAGCTGCTCCTCCTCCTCCTGCTGCTGCTCCTCCTCCTCCTGCTGTTCTTCCTCCTGCTTCTCCTCCTCCTGCTGCTGCTCCTCCTCCTGCTGCTCCTCCTCCTGCTGCTGCTCCTCCTGCTGCTGTTCTTCCTCCTCCACCAACACCACCACCTCTACTTTAGTCTCTCTTCTCCTTGCTTACTTAAGAAGCTTGCATGTTTTTAGTTTCTGGATTTCAGTGCATGAGACACAGTTTTTCTTTCTCCAACTTACACAAATAACTGAGTTCTTTGACATTAGAAAAGATTAAGAATACAATGAAACATGGATGATCATTGCCTAATGTCAGATTCTCTCACCTCAGCTGGGAGGAAGGACACAGTCCTTGCTTATCTAAAAAAATATAGCGCTTTAACCAATATACACAGAAATATTATACAATAACCCCAAAATGTCTCATAATCAGGAATGTTTAGTGGGTTAGGTTGGTTGGGTATATAGAATTGAATATTGAGGTGGTAAACTATGGGGCAGGCTCAAAAGGAACAGGGGGATAATTGTACTTGACCAAAAAGTGTGAATTTATGCCTTCTCTGAAGTTTTTGTGTCTTGTTCTCTTTAAAAACAAAATCATAAAAACAACACTTGATGCTTCAGTATTCACATTTGAGTCCAGATCATCTGTGCAAAGGGAACAATAGCTTAGAATCTCTGCTGCAGCTTGAATGCATCTCTGGAGATTGCTTTGAAATATCACTACATACTCAGCATTTGAGAAAGTGAAGTTGATTTGAGAAGGATTGCTGCTTCAGTGGTCCATGTGACTCAACACATTTCCCCAAGTGCCCATCCACTGTCATCACTAATGTAGCATCGTTCGCCAACTGAACACACAGGAGCTCTTTGCTTGGCTTGCTAGTTACAAAGATGATAGATGGGCCAGTGTCCAGGCATCCTTTCTCTATGGATGGGCTTAAAAACCATGTTCTTATTTAGATTCTGTTTCATTTTATCCTCTTTTTCTTCCTCTCAGTTTCAGCTACCATAAAGCAGCATAAACTTCACACTACCTGAAAAATTAATTAATTTTCTAAATTTCCACTAAATTCCACTAAAATTTATTCAGAACCTAGTTGTGTCAGGCATTATGTTAAACACTGGATATGAACAACTAAATAAAATACTCAAGAATTTGATACTTAGAAGGGACAGATACAGAGAAATAGATATATAACTATAATAAATAATGATCAGTGCCACAATAGAGTTGTTTTTATTTTATTTTTTTAAAGATTTTATTTATTTATTTGAGAGAGAGAGCCATGAGAGAGTATGAATAGAGGGGGAGGAGCAGAGGGAGAAAGAGAAGCAGACTCCCTGCTGAGCAGGGAGCCTGGGATCATAACCCGAGTTGAAGGCAGATGCTTAACTGACTGAGCCATCCAGGCTTCCCAATAGAGTTGTTTTTAAAATGTGGGCACATCAGTGAGTGAAATTAATTTCATGGGGGGTGGGGGGTGAGAGTATAGGGACAAACCAGAGCATGGTGGTTACATTTGATATGATATTTAAAAGATGTCACACAGACCAGAAAAAGAAAGATGCCCTGAGCAGACAAACACCAGCAAAGGCATGATGTATCAAGGTAAGTAGAGGTTTGGGTGGGGTGGAAGAAAGTAGTAGGTGATCTTAAGGTTATAAACTGTGGATAGATTATGTATCTTCTGGTAAGCCATGGTTATGTATCTGCTGATAAGCCATAGTGAGGAGTTCATGATTTTTTGGTAGTTCATTGGGAACAGAAGGAGATTGTGAATATAATGACATGATATGACTTGTGACTTAAAACTGTGATTTTGGAGACTGTACAGAATAGTATGTAAAGGAATCCTAATATAATATGTAGAAGAGACCTTAATTTGGACATTTGCAAGTGTACCTTTTTAATTCCACCTTTTCTGACATGTAGCTCTTATTTTAATTTGCAGTTCCCTGTCCAGGTGATATTGTACTTGTTATATGGCCCTTTGTGTCTAGTTAAATGGGCCTGTCCATGTCCATTTCAGAGGGAATCTGCATATGAGGTGTGATTCCTCTTCTTCTCCACTTTGGAGGATCTTCAGTTATCCTTAATAGCCAATGAAGGTTCTTAAACAACAATAACAAAACAATAACCATTAAAAACAAGCTCCCTGCAAATAAATTTATGATAAATTATCTGAATCTCTAATGCAGTGTACGTCTGTCTGTCCAAGACAGTATGTAAAATGACAGTAAGTATGTAAAATGATATTTCAGACACTTAAACCCTTTAATTATAGAATAAGAGAACATATGAAAGAGAATAATTGGAATTTGAGACTTGTGGGAATATCTGTTTTAGTCATACAGAAGTATTCATCTTTAACATCCGTGACATCGTATTACAAGTAAATAATCAGTGTGTGAATATAGTGTGGAAAGGAATAACATTCTTTAGGAATAAATTAAACTAATTTCCTATATATAATATTTGGCCTTGATTTTCTTACAGTAGAAAGTAGCTTTATTATCTCAGTTGATTTTATTTTCCTGATAAAGGGCTGTTCTAATATTGTCATGCCTCGCAGCCCTGCTATTAATTTTAATAAGAATTTAATAAGTGTGAGATCCTGTGGGAATTTGCAGCTGAAAGTTACCAGATGTTCTGTGTGAGGACAATGTGGTTTAGGTGTAACTGAAGGCTGTTGTGCTGTTCTCACCTTTTAAAAGGGAGTTGAGTGTCCTGCTAATCTACACAGTTCTTACTTAGTTTCTCTCTTTTTAATTCATATTGCATCCTTTCCTATATTTACGATGGAAACTTTGGATTTGTTCCGAAAATATGTTGTCACTTCACCACTGAGTATTGCAAGAAAAGAAGAAAAGTTGTCTTATATACTGGGGTTGGAGGAAAACAGCTGTTCCCTATAGTGGTTTGACTTCACCTTATCTTTCCAAGGTTATGCACCTTACTACATACTTGAAAGAATGCTTCCAGCAAAGTGCCTCCTTATTATGAATGAGGTCCCCTTATTGTTCACGGGAGTGCTGGCAGCCACCTTTTTTTTTCAGCTTCACTTCTTTTATTATCCTCTTTTATCTTGCTCACTTTCATCTTAGGCTTTCTCTTTGGCTTATAAAATGAGTAAGCTGCACCCAAGGAGAGGTAAAGGCCATGACTCAGACAGTGGCCGATAGAAGCTTCTATAAAGTCTAAATCTTTTGATGAAGGTTGCAAAGTAAAACATAAAGGTGCTGCCATTTCTATAGAAGAGATGAAAGACTGTTTGAAGGACAATACATATACGTCCAATTAAAGATTACTAAAATTAATGTTTGAAAATTTGGCATTTATTGCATTGTAGAATGTATTGATAAGGAGAAATGGGCAAAAACTCAGCCAAAGACTTTCAGTGATGAGGGGAAAGGGCTTTGTTTTAGAGCATCTATTTTAATTCATGAGGCTATATGTTAGCCATGAAATAACAGAGACATGGAAATGCATATTGAATAAATAGAAAATTATTTTCCTATTGGCATCTAGTGAAGATCAATACCTACTAAATGGTGGAATATGTAAAGCAGTTGTGTGATAGTTACCAAATTATTAACGGCTACATGTTCCCTTTCAACCTCTTTAATTTTCCGTAGGATATGACATGCTGAGCAGTCACTTTCTTACTTTCCCTCTTTACCTTCTTAGTACTTCATACTCCTGATTCTCCTCCTGACTTCTTAACTATGGTTTTCACTCTTCTTTGGCTGCTTTTCCTTCATCTGACCCTTATATGTGAGTGTTTGAGATCTTGTTTTGGATCTTCTTTTGTGCTGTGTATTCTCCCTGGCAGGATGGTTTCTGTGGACTCATATATTTATGGTCTCCAGATTTCATAGATGGGCCCACTTACAGTCATGGTTTTAATGGGCACACACATATTTATGATCTCCAGATTTCCACCTGCAACTCAGATTTCTTCTGAACTGTTTCACCTTATTGAGTGTTCCACTGGGATAGCCCACAACCATATTACACAGTTTAAGACTGGGCATTTACCTTAAATACAGTTATATTCAAAATGAAATAATGTATTCAACTTCCTTTTCAACTTACTCTTTTAGTTTATAAGGTATCAAAATAATTGCTTCTTGGCCTTTTGGCTAAGATCAAGTGTATAAGGTATCAAAATATTTCTACTTTCTTAACCTGAAAACTTGGGAATCATCCTAAATTACCCATTTTCCCTTTTGCTCAAGATAACCTCAGCATTGTGCTGGTTCAATCCATTTCCCATCTCTTACCTCTATATAACACGTTCTCATTCTTTTCTTGGGCAAATATCTTATGAATTTATATTATTTCAGCACCTTCCTACTTTTCACCCTTTCTAATTAGTCTGCCCAGAACCATACTTAAAAATTGCTGATATGACCATGTCACTCTCAAGTTTAAAATATTTCAATAGGTTTATATAACTTGAAGGCTACAGGCCAGAGTCCTTTGTGTGACATACAGAATATATCATTTTATAATATCTATTTATTTATGCAGTCTTGTCTTTACTACTTCTTTAAGTTGAACCCAGAGGCCCAACCCTAATGAATGTCTTACAGTTTCTTAAATAGGTTGCCTTTCCTGTTACTCTCTTTCCTCTTCTTTTCCCTTTTTAGATCTGCTTTGAGAGGCTTCTTTTATATATTATTCAAGATCTGGATTGAGCATCATCCTTCTATAACATCTTCCCTGCCTGTCTCTCCTTCCCAGAATATTTTTTCCTTCTTTTACCAGCAGAGTAATTGTTAATTTATGTACTCTCTCTTATACCCCCATTTTATGCCACATTATGAATTCATTAAAGCAGGAATCTTGCCATTTTAATGATGATGATGATGATGATGATGATGATAATTGTTCCAATGGAGGATTTTGAGGACTGAGTGACAGGATCTGACATAATTAGAAATGATCACTCTGGAAGCTGTGTATGGACTGGGATGTAAAACAAAAGACTAGCCCTTGTAATAAGGTAGGTGAGATGTGATAATGGTTTAAATTAAGTGGTTGTGGGAGAGATGAGATAGAAGTAGACGGATAAGTGCTGTGGGTATGGAAAAAAAGGTGTCAAGGATTTGGGCCTGATTAAATAGATGGATAGAATGGTCACTTATCAAAACTGAAAGACTATGAGATTAGTGAATTTTAGGGGAATCAGGAGTTTTGACAGGTTCAGTTTCAGATACCCATCAGATATCTAAGTGGAGATGTTGAGCTGGTAGTTAAATATGAGTCTGAAATTCTGGGTAGAATTCTGGAATGACATAAATTTGGGAATTAGTATATTAAAGGTATTTAAAATCATGAGGTAAGAGGTCATATAGGAATAAAAGTAGATAAGAAATGACCAAGGTTTGGAGATGTCAATATTTAGAAGATGTAGACATGAGGAGAATTCAACAAAAGAGTCTGGGAAGAAGTGGGCAGCAATTAGATAAAGTACCAAAAGAGCCAAGAGAAAAACGTATTCTAAGGAGACAGTGATCAAATATGTCAAATGCTGTTAATAAACCGTGATGAGAACTGAGACTTGATCGTAATTTTTAAATGAAAACTCACCATTTGTTTATTCCTTCATTCATTCCCAAGAATGCATTTGAGAAAATTGAGAAGTACTGGAGGGAACTATAAATCAAATATGAAGAAAACATGTACAGAACAGGAAACAACTGGGATCTACTAATAAATCTCAGAATACATGTATATTCATGTATGTTCCTACACCATCAGAGAAATTGGATGCACAAGGTGACATGAGTGAAACTAATGCCCATCCCACAGTCTGTGGGAGAATTGACCAGCATGTTATCTGGAATTTTCTTTAATCAAAAGAAAGGAAGCCAGTATTTCAGACTGCAACAATGTAGCTTTTCCCTGAAACCATATTGAGAGTTTCTATAAAACAATTAACTGTTGAATGAAAGAAACCGGAAGAAGTTTGTTTGACATGATTAGAAATGGTAGAGCGGATTTGAGTAACATCTGATATTCACTGGCACTATGAGAACATGCATGCATAATGACATTTTTTAAAAAGGTTAATGCATGTATTATGTAAGCATGGCTTACTTTAAAGCTGTGCAAATTTTCCCCAAGAAATAAAAAAGAAAGTCAGCCTCCATTCTATCAATACTAAATACAAAAGTTCTAATACAAAACAGTTGAAGTACAAACAAATTACATTTAAATTTCTTTACATGAAGTGTAGAACCATTCTTTTAAGGAAATTAGCAATTGTTGAGTTTATTGTCCCCAGTTTAAAATAATTAAAAATAAGCAACATATTCAAATGGTTCAAAATTCAAATGAACTAAAGGGGAAAAATTTCTGTCCCATTAATCTTCTCTAACTGCTTAGTGTTTTTCCTCTTAAGAGAGAGCCAAAATTATTAGTTAAAAAGAGGCATTTTATGTTCATGTTAATAATTATTTGTTGAGTGACTTCTACAAATAAGATTCTGTGTTAGATGTGGTATCAGCCTTAAAGGAGTCTGAAAAATTCAAATCTGACTCTGAACAAAGTGCTACCCCCCCAGCTCCACTCTGGGATGGCTCTGAAGGACAGTGATAACGAGAAATCTCTCTAGTCAGCAGAATTTTAAACCTTGAGGAGAAATAGCTAGAGCACTGTGTCATCAGTGGCTATTGGTTAGATTGGATGGTTAGGAACAGAGAAGTAATACAATTAGAAAATTTAACAAAGTGCTAAGGAGTATGCTGATAAATCTCTCTCTCAGATCTCTCTGAAAAGGCAGAATCCGAAGTCATTCATATACCATGTGAATGTTCTCTACAGAACAACCTCAGCAGAGGAGGAGCTTAATAATAAGATAGACAAGATGGTACATTCTGTCCCCAGACATTCTTGTTCTTGCTCAATGAGCTTACAAATTTTCCATGATATTGAAAATTGAGGTTATGCATGGACTCAATAAATGGACTTCCTGTTACCAAGGACAAATGGCTATAGCCACTGCTGAGTGCCCAATCTGTCAAGAACAGAGACTAATACTCAGCCCCCAGAATGGCATCTTCTTGTGGTGATTAACCAGTCAACTGTGGCAGATTGGTTATATTGAATCACTTTCCTTTTTTTTTTTTAAAAGGATTTTATTTATTTATTTGAGAGAGAGAGCATGAGCGGGAAGGAGGGGCAGAGGGAGAGGGAGAAGCAGGCTCCCCGCTGAGCAGGGAGCCTGATGCCACTTGGAGCTCAATCCTAGGACCCTGGGATCATGACCAGAGCTGAAGGCACACGCTTAACCCACTGAGTCACCCAGGCCCCCATGAATCACTTTCCTAATGAATATGCATATGTTCTGACTGGAATAGACATTACTCTGGATATGGATATACTTTCTCTTTCCTCAATTGTTCTTCCAAAATCATCACACATGGACCTACAGATGACTTTGTCACTGTGATGGTATTCCCACAGTATTTTTTCTGACTAAGAGACTCATTTTACAGCAAATAAAATGTGACAGTGGGCTTATAATTGTGGAATTTACTGGTCTTACCATGTTCTCTATCACCCTGAGGTATCTGGTTTGGTAGATAAGTGGAATGGTGTTTTGAAGACTCAGTTTTGGTGCTAGTTTGAGCAACAACTTGCAAGTTAGGCTGATGGCCGTGTTGTATATGCTCTGAATAAGTCATCAATATATGGTAGCTTTCTTCCCATAGCAGGATTAATGGGTATAGGAATCAAGATGTGGAGATTTGAGTGACTTTTCATCCAATTATTTTCATGATCAGCTAATGAAATTTCTCCTTCTTTCCCGCTAACTTTGGACTTTGCTGGTCTAGAGATAATAGTTCCCAAGAGAGAACTGCTTCCAGCAGGGCACATAGGATTAGTTTCATTAAACTGGAAGTTGAGATTGGGATCATACTTGGGATCTTCATACTTGGAAATTAGCAGACAAATAAGGTTACTGTACTGGCTATGGTGATTAATCCAGACTATCATTGGGGAAATTGATATTGCCTAATAGGTTAAGGAGGAATCTCTCCAGAGTTCAATAGATTCTCTGGGACACTTTTTAATACTTTCAATTTTTGTGATTAAATTCAAATGGAAAAAAAAAATACTCCCATGCAGAAAGGATGACTAATGACCCTGACCCTTTAGGAATGTATATTTGGGTCACCTCCCTGGCCAAGGTGCTTGCTGAGGGCAAAATATACATGAAATATATATGAAAGAAGACCAGTTTTTATCAGCTCTACCAGTTGAGTACCAGTTGTTATCATGCACCCTGTTGCCAAAATGAGGACTATAAGTATTTCTTTCTTATTTTGATATAAATGTATTTTGTATATATTTAAACCATTTTTTCTTTGCTTCTTCCATTCCTCTATAATCTAACATAACATGATAATAATAGCTAACCTATATTTAAGTTATGGTATTTAAGTTATAGGATATCAAATAGAAACATGATTTAGTTAGATGATAAACATCCAAAGATGGATAGAACGACTTTGCATCTTTTCTTCGGGAGAAGGTTGCATATTTTTGGCTGTATAAGGGATAGTGGTTTCATTTGAAGTGAATATGTGATTTTGCTATTTTTTTTTTTTTAATTTTGCAGTTGTTTTTGTTTGGAAGTTAAGTATGGTTAAAAGAGATGTGTATGATGTCAAGTTAATAGAAGGTGGACTGTGGTGACTTTGTAATGTGTCAACTTGACTAATCTGGGACTACTTTTCCAGACTTCCTTTCCTTCCATGGCTCTGGGTTGGGATTGACCAATTTGTGTGAGATCTGAAAGGTGGAAGAGAGGCAACAACCAACTGGTGTGGGCTCAGGCATAGTTGCACCACAGGTACATTGTTATGGATCTGCAGGCTCACCTCCAGATCTTGCTAGATATCCTCCTTTAGCTTCTCCAAATGCTAGGAGAACTTCTTACACAGCTCCATGGTAAAGTGTACCAGGACTCCAGGAAACCTTTACCACTGAAGTGGGAGGCTAGAGGCTTGAAGGAGGTACATGACCAAGGCAGGTTCTGGTGAGAGACAGATGAAGGTTTGTTTATCCTTATACGTTAAAGCTAATCCTTGTAGATTCTAATTTGTCCTTGTTCTCCCCTAATTTGTATTTATCTTCCCTTCCCGACTGTTGGTGCAGGTTACTTCAGGCCTAGCACTATGTGTAGGAACAAAAGATGGACCTGAAGTACATAAATCTCTAAATAAACCCTTCTATTACCCACAGAGGTTCTGCTACTCTGATGGAACATGCCTGATAAATATTCCAGTCATAAAGATACAATGTGTATGAAAATAACTTTAAGATAGTATGTACATTCTATTATATTGGAAGCATGGGAGAGGGACAGGGAGAGAAGGGAGACACCCAGGGATTGGAAAATACTTCCTGTAGGGAGTGTCATTTTGTTCTCTGAATCTTGAGGAATGGGTGGAATTTCTACTGGCATGATAAAGGAACAAAAATAGAGACAAAGAGGTGGTTATCTACTGCATACATACAATTGCCAGGCATTGGCACAATGGGAAACAAGATAGGTACAATTCTTGATGTTTTGGAATTTATAGTCTCACAGGCATGAGTCACACTGAAAATGTAATGCACTTTATCTGGTGAAGGATTCCAAGTATGTGCTGCATGTTTTTCTCTGATTGTAATTAAATGACCCCTGAATGACTAGCTGAATCTTGAATACCCTAATATTTTCCCAGTATGGATAACTTTTTGCAATAGATCACTAACAAGGTGTAAGGAACAAGTCTCTAGGCTTTTGGTTTCTTCCCCTTATTTCCCATTCTTACTCCTTCGACCAGCTGCTCTCTGCCATCTGTCTGCACTATTCTATTGAAACAGCTGTTGCTTAGATCACTAATGCTCTATTTGCCAAATCTCACAGACACATGTTGGCCCTGTTTTATTCGACATTACTTTGCCATTTGACATTGTGGTCATTCCTTTTTTCAAAAAAATTCTTTCAGCCCATGACACTTCTGTCTCCTGGATTTCCTCTATTTGTCAGCTTCTTCTTAATCTGTTCTATTTTTTGTATTTAATATTTGTTTTGTGGCATCTGATTGTGCCAAATAGAACCTGAAAGTCAATTTATCATTCCTTTTATCCATCAGTCTAGGCAACCAATTGGCGATTGACTCTTGAGCTAGTAAATCATTAAATTCCTTTTTTGATTTGGCCCTGTTATTCAGTTGACTCTCCCTATCTTATATTAACCCCACATGACTTATTCCTGGCTACTATGAGAGCCTCCTTTCTTACCTACCTGCTCTATTTTTGTGTTTCTCCATTCTATCCTTCATGAGGCCACCAGGCACGTATTTCTAAAATGCAAATATGATTGTATAACTATTCTTCTTACTCTTCAGGGACCTTAGGATAAAGACTAAACTTCTTAAAATGGTGTTAAAAAATAACCCTGCATTATTTGATACTTGATTGCCATTCAATATTCAAATTCTAATACTTACTCCCACCTCTCCAACCATGTCAAATAACTTAAAATTCCCGAAAGAGTCCATAATCACTTTATCTCCCTAAAAATGACCTTCTGTCTCTTTATCTACTCAACTAACACCCACTCATGCTTCAATAATAAGTTCTAGGGTTATTATTAACTCATTTTTCATTCAATTGAAATTGATGGACCAACTTTGATATACCAGGTAGTTGTCTCTCTCCTTCATGAAGCCTTCCCTATCTGGTTGCTTTTTTATTTTTATTTTTTGGCTTCCATTCCCATTGTTTCTGACCATCCAGTGAATAGCACTGGATATTCCCTGCTATCCATTAAAATTTGGATTCAAGTCATCTCTGCTGTAACTAAAATCCTATACACATAAGTATTGTAATTAACTGTACCGTAACTTGTGGTTTCTTTGTCTCTCTTATTATACTGTGAGCTTGTTGATGGCAGAAATTGTATCTTTGTATTTTGTGTGTGTTTATGCATGTGTTTCCATCGGCTAGTATGATTTCTGCTACTTTTATTATTTCTGGACACATTTTTTTTCTGAATGGAGTTGATTTGGAATCAGTAGACCTGATGGAATGAATTATTTAATCTCTCTGAGTCTCTCTGTCAAACAAAACAAAAATAAGAGAGAAACAATTGCTCAGAGCATTTCATGAACTTTTTGGGAATTTAGATGAGACACTCTAGGATAAATTATTTTATAAATGGCAAAGCATTATTGTTTTAGTTCATTCCAAGTTGCAAGGAGTAGGGATGTTCAGGTGACTTCAAAAAATGGAGTCATGGAAGGGACACAAACTGCAGTTCTGCTCCAGGGCTAAGGTAAGTGCTTCTATTTGTTTGTCTCTGCACACTCTTTCTCTCCACCTTTCAGTGTGTTATGTTTCTAGTGCTATTACAACCAGTCACATCCTCACACTTCCTTTGTGCATTCTGTTTACCTACGCCACTCTGACTCCAGCTATCTCTATCTGGCGGGCAAGTGAACAGGGAGAAGGAGGATTTGCAGCCTAGCTCTGCCATCAGTATGATTGTTTCTGACTCTCTTTGGTGTTTCTCATTGGACACACCTGTTTTTTTTTTACAGGATTTCTAGTTTACTTTGCAAATCTGTTTAATTTTCTTCTCAGATCCAATTCTTGCTTTTGTACTGGTACTCTCTATACTGATTTTTTTTTTACTTCATAGTTTCTGCTAGCTCAAATATTTATTCAAATTATTTACTGCATAACCTTTTCCTAGCCTCATGGTCCCTTTTTATATATCTCTTTAATTTCAGTCATGAAAATTGAAAATTTTATATTTTTAATTTCAAATTCTATAGAATTGGCTAAGCTTTGGACTAAATTCCTTTATGCCAAGTCACCCCATAGATCTTCTGGCCAGATTATCAATCAGATACCCATCTAAGCTGGGATATAGTGTTGGGTCATATGTAGTTGACATGGCCTTTGACATGACCTGATTGACAACATGATTGACATATTTAGTATAATTATGTAAGTCTAGATATTTTTTGTTGAAAATGATGATGATGGAATGAATATATATATGTATGTGTATGTGTATATATGTGTGTGTGTGTGTGTATACAAATATATATATATATAAAATATAAGTGAAGAAAAAATACTCTAGCAGGAGTATGATTAACTGGGCAGCCTCATATATTATTGGTCAAAACAAAATTGTCACAGCTTATCTAGAAATCATGTTTCAAAGTTTATATTTTTATTTCTATTTCCAGAACTTTTTCTTAAGGAAACAGAGATGTTCATAAAACTTTATGCACAAAGACATTTATTGCTGTGTGATTTACAATAATGAAAAATTAGAAGCAATCATGATTTCAAACTATTGAAAACCATTAGCAAGAATTTTGTCTGTTTTGGGGCGCCTGGGTGGCTCAGTTGGTTAAGCGACTGCCTTCGGCTCAGGTCATGATCCCGGAGTCCCTGGATCGGGTCCCGCATCGGGCTCCCTGCTCGGCAGGGAGTCTGCTTCTCTCTCTGACCCTCCCCCCTCTCATGTACTCCCTCTCTCTCATTCTCTCTCTCTCAAATAAAAATAAATAAAATCTTAAAAAAAAAAAAAAAAAGAATTTTGTCTGTTTTGTCAATGCTCTATTTTGAGTGCTCAGAACAGTGCCCAGCACATAAGAGACATTCAATAAATACTTATTAAGTAGATGTATGTTGAATCTTTATTATGGATAATTGGATAATCATTAAAGATGATGTAACTCCAAAATGGTTTTTAACATGTGGAAAAGCAGTTCTTATATTATTAGGTGAAAAAGTAGAATCTCTCTCTCTCTTTCTCAGAGAACAAAATATAAGTGTACTTATTCTGTTAGGTAGAATTACAGATAATCTTTTCCATTATTTTGTTTTTCTGTCTTTTTTTAATTCTTAAAATTCATTTATTATTATTTATAGCCCAAACTGTATAATATATTTTCTGATTTTTTTTCTGACTTTTCTGATTCATCCTTAGAAAAAGGTAAGGTAAAGGAAAGGAACTACCCTGTGTTGAGTTCGTACTGTGTGCTACATGCAATTTTAGGGTTTTGCATACAATTTTCTAGAATCCTCCCAATTATATAAAGTAAGAAACATCACAAGCAGTTAAGTTACTTGCCCAAGTTTATTACATAGCAGGGATTTGAACACAGTTCATTTTAATTACAGAGCATGTTTCCTTAACCATTAATCCTACCCTGACTCTCTGACTAGCCTGCCTTGATTAAGCCAGACCTCCTCGACTTTTCCCTTCACTGAAATTACATATTAATCTGACCCTTACATGAATTATTTGGTCATATTCCAATTGCTTTGAGTGATTTAGGCTTGTTTCTTAACTAAAGTAGTAAAAGCAGTATTTTATGTTCCTTTTGTATTTTCCTAGCACCTAGTATACCTATAAGCACAGTAAACATTTGAGATTTATAATTACTAATATCTTCAATGAATCTATAAGAAACAAGAAAAATTTAAAATGTTATGGATATGTATATGGTTTTTTTTGCCTGATAAAGGCCCATTATTGCCAGTGTTTTTCATAAACTGTGAACATAATATCCTAAAAGTTTTAAATTTTATTCCTGTCATTTCATATTCATTAAAGACTCAGAATGTTCAATTCTTCCTATTATAGAGAAATGTGAAATCTGCATTGCTTAGCCTACTTTCTAAGATATTCTATAATCAGAACCTGGTTATTTTAACCCTACTTTGTATTTCTCCTCTATTTTGCACACACTCTGCTCAAGGCCAGATGAATTACTATTTTTAGAATACTCTAAGCCCCCTTCCACCATGTTATTGCTCGAGTTCTTCCTTTGGCCCAGAATTTCCAAATGTCCAAATCCTACCTATCTTTCAAGGCCTGTGACTTAATTCAGTCTCTTCCGTGAAGCTTACTCTGATAGCCTTGACTCATAGTAATATTTACCTGTTGTGAATTCTGGTACCATCTGTCATTTCTTTTCACCCTTATAGTTTTTTTTTATTGTGGCAAAAAACACATAAGATGAAATATCTCTAAAGAAAATTTTAAGTCTACAGTTGTTTACACACATTGTTATACAATAGATCTTAAAAACTTTTTCATCCTGCATGACTCCATCTCTCCACCCATTGGATAGTAACTCTCCACCCCCCTCCTCCTAGTTCTAGCAATCATGATTCCACTTTCAGTTTCTATGAGTTTGACTACATTAGATAATTCATGTAAGGGGAACCATGCAGTATTTGTCCTGTGACTGGTTTACTTCACTTGGTGTGATGTCCTCAAGTCTCATCCATGTTGTGACAAGATTTCCTTCTTTTTTAAGGCTGAATAAAGTTCCATTATGGGCATGCGTGCGTGTGTGTGTGTGTGTGTAATCACACTTTCTTTATCCATTAATCGGTTAATGGACATTTAGGTTGTTTCCACTTCATAGTTAGTAATAGATTTTTGAACAAACAAATTTATTGATATTTCCTTAATTCCATTTTTATGGCACTAAAGAGATGGATAAAAAAAAAAATCACAAAACTAACATTGCTCTCCTCTCCTGCTTATCCTTTTCCTTTATAGCTATACTCATGATTAAATTTTGGGTTACTTTCTGTTTCTCTTTTTGTTTAATATAACCACTTTTGATAAGCAATCCATTTTTTTTTTAATCCAGGTGACATCACAGCCATCAAAATTTTGAAAATGTTTAGGAAACATTGATGATAATTTTATTATATATTTATATTATGAAAAATGAAGACAATTACAACAAGAAAACTCAGAAATTAGATTTTAAAGGAGGAAAGCAAAATACTGAATTTATTAGTGGCTCTTAGAAGATATGCTGAATAGCTTAACAACACGCATTTCCAAAAGGGTGAAGTAAAAAGAAAAGGAAAAGAAAGAGTGTAAGAGAGACAAGGAAATAAAACTACCAATTTTGCTTTACAATACAGAAATGTTTCATATTTACCCCATGTTGGCAGTTGTATATGTATACACATACACATATCATGTGTGTATATATGTATATATATTATATATGTTTCTGTATGAACTGCTAAAAGATAAACTAAGGCATA
This sequence comes from Leptonychotes weddellii, assembly GCF_054177405.1. NCBI lineage: Eukaryota > Metazoa > Chordata > Mammalia > Carnivora > Phocidae > Leptonychotes > Leptonychotes weddellii. The sequence continues at coordinate 129,415,953 of NC_138370.1, forward strand.
TTAAAAATGTTGAGAGTTTATTTGAGCTAAAATCAGTTCAAATTTGGGCAGTGACAAACCATAAGTGATCAGGATCACTCCACTGACAGGAGTTTGGGGAGAGACTTTTAGAGAGAAAAGGCAAAAGCAAAATAAAGAAATTATTGCCTGGCTACAGCTTAAAGCCTAGTTGACTGTGATTGGTTACCCTGAGGTTCCAATTTTGCAATTTTGAGGCATTTACAGACTTAGATTTTGATTTGCTCATGTAGGCTGCCATGACATTAGAGCCGCCTCAGTCTAATGGGCTCCTATTTAATTAACAACACAAATATAATTTACAGTTATATAAATATATTCAAATATATTTATATATTATAAAGTTATATAAATTGTATAAGTTGTATTTATATAAAGTACAGTTATATAAATATATAAATATGTATAACTATAAATTATATTTGTATACCTATAATTATTTATAATATATAATCATATAAATATAGAATGTACATATTTATATAAGTATAAATACATTTATATAAGTATAAATACATATTATATATAATGTTTTTACTGACAGACTCTATACAGTTTATTAAGGGTTCCTATAGGAATGACCAAAGACAGAAAAATGCCTCATGACACACTTTATTCACATTCTTCCCTAACTTGAGGTATTAATGGATTTTCACTTTTCCCTTCCTCTTTTAGACTATATTCTGTCTGAAGTTTCATAGTTCTGACCTGGGCTATTAAAATTAATTTTATAAGCAACATTATAGAAAATATATTAAAGTTTTGTTAAATATACATAACATTATAGGTCAAGAATTTGGTGGATTCATTTTATTGGTATCTAAATTGAACTAAATTCATTTTAAAATTAATATTCTACATACAAAATCCTGGAAGTATATCTTTCTCATGGGAAAAAAATGTATCTATATTTTCTCCATGTTTTGGTAGACCTCATTTTGCAGAATTCTTAAACTAAGAAATGGGAAATAAATTGAAGGGATTAGATTTTCTTTTGTCCTTAAGAAAGAAGTGACTTAGATCCAACTTTGGAAAGAAAACATATTTTTTATTTTTAAAATATGTAAATTTTAAATTCTTCTTTCTCATACCTATTTATGTTTTATCATGTTACGTTTTATCATATATCATTCTGCTTGAATTACTTCTCCCCTCGTTTGCTTGAAAGGATCCAAAACCTCTAGTAAAAGAAGGTTAATTATCTGGGTTCCAATATCATGGAATACAGGAAGAATTTTTCTCTTTTTAAAGATTTAATTTATTTATTTGACAGAGCGAGAGCACAAGCGAGGGGAGCAGCAGGCAAAGGGAAAGGGAGAAGCAGGCTCCCCGCTGAGCAGGGAGCCCAAGGTAGGCCTTGATCCCAGCACTCTGGGATCATGACCTGAGCTGAAGGTAGACGCTTAACGACTGAGCCACCCAGGTACCCCTACAGGAAGAATTTAATGTAGTTGACAAGGGAAGTCTTCAAGAAGAAAATTCAACAACAGGGATTTGAGGGGCAGAGTTCCTGGAAATTCACACTTGTCCTTCATCATTAGTTTGATACAGCTGCCAAAGTTACTTCTGTATCCTCGGTTTAAATTCTTAAGAAATTCTTAAGAAACAGCAGAGAGAAGATAATTGGCCTAGCTTGGATCACATATTCACTCTTTTAATCTTCTATGAAGCTATGAAAGCTTAGTCCCATTCATTAAGCTGGGAGAATTGAGGAGCATTTCAAATAGTTATATAATATTGTCTGTGTCCTTAAAGACCTGTCCAACGTAGCATTCCTCTGACCCCTTGTACTTTTCTTCATCTTTGGTTACTTCTTTCTTGGGTATCTACAATTTCCACATAAATTTCTGCCATTAACACTTTTTATAACTGTTTTCTTATTTGCTGGCATGTGGTCTCCCAGAGTAGGGGTGTATTTTGTCCATGTTTACATTCCTAGTGCTTATCAAAGTGTTTGTCAAATAGCAGTTGAGAAGTGAACATAAAATAAATGAATAAATATGGCTGAAAGATAGTAAATGTTCATTGCTCAGTGACCTAGCATTGGACTACATGTATATTTTTACATGTAGCTGAGCAAACTGAGCAAAGCTGAGCAGACATACTTTGAAAAAAAGTGGAAAAACTTAGGATGCACTAATTCTACATTACCTTTTTAACCATAACCTCCATAGCCCATGTTGATAGACTTGGTCTCCTGGAAGGCATCTTATCTTTTATTTTTGGCACAGAATTTAATAGGGATCTGATCTTCACCATCAGATTCAGTTTTTACTCACAGCAGAATTGTGTGTGCATTTTTTTAACCTCTTAGTAAGAAACTATTGATTTTTCTCCACTCCCTTGTACCCAGAGATTCTCAAATCAAATAGTAGAGTTTATTTCTAGGTTAAGAAATAGATACCTCAATTCCAAGAGAAATATTAAAGCACTTATATTCTACTATCCAATGGATACAATTAGCTAAAGCCATGTATTTTTTTGTTGGAAATTAATAATTAGATTTAGTTGTAGAGCTATGAATATGTGTTTTGTGTGTATATATGTGTATGGATGTATATTTATATACTTAAGATATGTATTCATAATATGTATATAAGATATACATATGCACATATTTGAAGCAACATGGATGAACTTGAAGGATATAATATAATTATTAAGGGAAATAACTCAGAAACAGAAAAACAAATGTTGTATGATCTCACTTACATATGGAATTTGAAAAGGAAAAAAGAACCTAAAAAAACTTAGCTCATAATAACAGAGAATAGAATGGTGGTTCCTAGAGTCTGGAGTGTGTGGAAAAATGGAGAGAAAAGAAAAATGGAAAGCAGAGTGGTGGTTGACAGGGACTGGAGGGAGGGGGTTTTGGGGAGTGATTGTTTAGTGGGTACAAAGTTTCAGTTTTTTAAGATGAAAAGTTCTGAAGATGGATGTTGGTGATGATTACACAACAATATGAATGCACTTAATACCACTAAACTGTAAACTTAATGATAAAGATACTAAATTTTATGTTACATGTTTTTTGCCAAAATGAAAACAATGGGGGGGAAAGTGAAATGATTGAAGGGGGTCCTGGATCTCCCTCCCCTAAAGTCTTCTGAATTGCTTTTTATCAATGTCCCTGCAGCTTTTCCACTGGTCTTCCATCCAGATCCTGGCTGTTAGTAATTCCCTGCTCTTATAGAGGTGATGATTGATGATTAATGATGATTATAATTATGAGGGTGATGATGATGGTGATGATAATGATGATAACAATGAGTGAAAGTACAATTAATAATTATAATAACCCTGGAGAGAAAATGGGAAAGAGGGAGTGAAAAGAAGAGGAATAAGAAGAGAATAAGAAGGAGCAAGAAAAGCTACTATTTTCCAGTAGCTGTGCTAGTGGTTTTGTCCTTTCTTTCGTGAAACATTTTTGGCATAAAAAAATGAAAAAGAGAAAGTGGAAAGCCTGCATGTTAAAGTCAGTAATATCATTATTTTAGGATAGATTTTTCTAGATCCAATTGTTCTAGTATTTGATACATATTAGAACATTTTTAATTTTCAGGACAATTTAAAACAAATGTTTCTTAATTTTTCTTTCAGTAAAATCTTTGTAGTCTAGCCTAAAAATGTGAAAAAGGCCAAAGACCAAGTGTATTCATTTTTCATCCCAAGGATTTACCAATGTGCCTTATGTCCTTTAAAACTTTAAATATTTATTGAATTTGAATGAATAAAGTGGTATTATATTAAAATGGCCTTAATATGAGAACATAACAGAAGAGATGAAGTAATAATATTAATTGGGAGAAAGCAATTTCTAATTAATTGAAGTGATAAGTGGGGAGGGAGTGGTTATATGAGGTTTAGATTTAAACTAATAATATAAGTAGGGTTGCTTCTTAAAATAAGTGCTTTTCCAGTCTGTGGGTAATGTGAATTCATGAGGTCAGGACAAAAAAATTTTTTTCAGATTAAAGTCTTAAAATCATTCTTTGTTTTATTGTATCTAATTAATACGAAACTGTTTATCCCTAAAACCCTACTACCATATGAGTCATGAGTCCATTATTACCACAAAAACAGTCTTTGGCTTATACATTTATCTAATATTAGAGTACAGCTAGATGTAATTTCCTTTTTTAACTAGTCTCCTAGTAACTTTACGTGGTATCACTATCTTTTATAAGCAAGATAGTCTTTACAATGTAGGATAACCACTATTCTAAACTCTTAATCTACATCAAGTCTCTCCATTCTCATATAATAACTCTTTGAAGTAGGTGCTATCATCATTCCCATTTTACAAACAAGGAATCTGAAGCATCCAGGAGGGGTTAAGAGAATCAGCTAGTAAGTAGGAGAGCCAGCATTTGGACCTGGTTAGTCTGGCTCTAGAATCTGAGGCTCTTAACTACTAGCTTTGCTACATCTGGGTTATGCTAAAGCAGCATTTCACAAAGATCATTCTTCAGAATACTCTATCACAAGACACTGTGGTAAAACTTCTATATCCAAACTAGTTTGGCAAATATTTAAGACCATTTATACTTAGTATTAGTTTCCTTTTACTTTATACCAGATTGTCTCTAATTTATTGAGTTAAGACATACAAATTTATTTTCTTACAATTCTGGTGATGAAAGGTTGTAACATCAAGATGTAGGTAGGGCTATATTCCTTCTGAAGGCTGTAGGGAGAATCTTTTTTCTTGCTTCTACCAGCTTCTAGAGGCCTCCTGCATTCCTTGGCTCTTGGCCTCTTCCTCTATCTTCAAAATTAGTAGTTTAGCATTGGGACCACTCAAATAATCCAGAATAAACTTTCTATCTCAGCTTCCTTAACCATATCTGCCAAGTCCCCTTTTCCATGGAGAGTAAATAAACCATGGGTGGGAGGGAGCCTCCATAAGCTGGTGCTGGAAAGTGATAGAGCAGTGGCGCACAGAATAAGAACTTTTAGAAGTCTGCTCTGGTGAGGGACTTCCTGCCTGAAAGGGACTCAGGTGGTGAAGCGGGGTGGAATCCTAGGTGGGACAGTGTGGTCTCAGGATCCCCAGGCTTACAGGAAGACAGGAGGTGTCTGAGTGTGGCAGAGCTCCCAGGCATTGGAGCGGGGAAGCCAGCTGCAATCAGGGAGCCCAGGAGTGACCACTCAGCTTGGTGTTGCCATAAACCATGAACTGTGGCTTGGTCAGATGACCACTCTCTACGTAGGGGCCCAGCAAGCAGCAGAACTGTGGGGAGACCCCCCTCCCTCCCCTGGGAGGAGTGGCCCAGGTGTGTACCACAGGAATCTACAGGGTTTGGATACTTGAAACGGGGTCACATGCCTGAGATAGAAATGCTTGGTCACAGGCTGGGTAAGCACAGAGTGCAGACGGAGACAAGGGAGATAGGAGTGATGGACTGCTTTTCTCTGAGGGTTCCCTGAGGAGTGGGTCCCAAATTAATAAAATCATGTATGAAAGAGGAGAGATCACAACCAACAAATACCAAAGAAATACAAACAATTATAGAAACATATTATGAGCAACTATATGACAACAAATTAGGCAATCTGGAAGAAATGGATGCATTCTTTTTTTTTTTTTTTTTAAAGATTTTATTTATTTGACAGAGAGAGAGGGAACACAAGCGGGGGGAGCGGGAGAGGGAGAAGCAGGCCTCCCACGGAGCAGGGAGCCCAATGCGGGGCTCGATCCCAGGACTCTGGGATCATGACCTGGGCCGAAGGCAGATGCTTAACGACTGAGCCACCCAGGCGAGAAATGGATGCATTCTTAGAGACATATAAACTACCAAAACTGAAACAGGAAGAAATAGAAAACCTGAACAGACCCATAACTGGCAAGGAAATTGAAGCAGTAATAAAATAGTTCACAACAAACAAGAGCCCAGGGCTGGATAGCTTCCCAGGGGAATTCTACCAAACATTTAAGGAAGAATTAATACCTATTCTTCTGAAGCTGTTTCAAAAGATAGAAATGGAAGGAAATCTTCCAAACTCATTCTCTGAGGCCAGCATTACCATGATCCCAAAACCAGACAAAGACCCCATGAAAAAGGAGAATTACAGACCAATATCCCTGATAAACATGGATGCCAAAATTCTCACCAAGATACTAGCCAATAGGATCCAACAATACATTAAAAGGGTTATTCACCATGACCAAGAGGGATTTATTCCTGGGCTGCAAGTGTGGTTCAACATCTGCAAATTAAGCAATGTGATACACTGCATTAATAAAAGAAAGGACAAGAACCATCTCTCACTAGATGAAGAAAAAGCATTTGACAAAGTATAGCATCCTTCCTTGATTAAAACTCTTCACAGTGAGGGTGCCTGGGTGGCTCATTTGGTTAAGCAACTGCCTTTGGCTCAGGTCATGATCCTGGGGTCCTGGGATCGAGTCCTGCGTCGGGCTCCCCCTGCTCCACAGGGAGCCTGCTTCTCCCTCTGCCTCTGCCTGCCACTCCCCCTGCTTGTGCGCTCTCTCTCTCTGTCAAATAAGTAAATGAAATCTTTAAAAAAAAATAAAACTCTTCACAGTGTAGGGATAGAGAGAACATACTTCAATATCATAAAAGCCATATACAAAAAGCCCTTGGCAAATATCATTCTCAATGGAGAAAAACTGAGAACTTTTCCCCTAAGGTCAGGAACATGGCAGGGATGTCCACTATCACCACTGCTATTCAACATACTACTAGAAGTCCTAGCCTCAGCAATCAGACAATGAAAAGAAATAAAAGGCATCTGTATTGGCAAAGAAGAAGTCAAACTCTCACTCTTCGTAGATGATATGATACTCTAGGTTGAAAACCTAAAAGATGCCACCCAAAAATTGCTAGAACTCATACAGGAATTCAACAAAGTGGCAGGATATAAAATAAATGTACAGAAATTAGTTGTATTTCTATACACTAACAATGAGACAGAAGAAAGAGAAATCAAGGACTTGATCCCATTTACAATTGCACCCCAAACCATAAGATAACTAGGAATAAACCTAATAAAAGAGGCAAAGGATCTGCAGTCAGAAAACTACAGAACACTCATGAAAGAAATTGAGGAAGACCAAAGAAATGGAAAAACATTCCATGCTCATGGATTGGAAGAACAAGTATTGTTAAAATTTCTATACTACCTAGAACAATCTATACATTCAAAGCAATCCCTGTCAAAATACCATCAACTTTTTTCACGGAAATGGAACAAATAATCCTAAAATTTATATGGAACCAGAAAAGACCCTGAATAACCAAAGGAATGTTGAAAAAGAAAACCAAAGATGGTGGCATCACAATTCTGGCATTCATGCTGTATTATAAAGCTGTAATTATCAAGACAGTATGGTACTGGCACAAAAACAGACACATAGATCAATGGAACACAATAGAGAACCCAGAAATAGACCCTCAACTCTATGGTCAACTAATCTTCGACAAAGCAGGAAAAAATATCCAATGGAAAAAGACAGGCTCTTCAACAAATGGGTATTGGGAAAATTGGACAGCCACATGCAGAAAAATGAAACTGGAGCACTTTCTTACACCATCACAAAAATAAACTCAAAATGGATGAAAGACCTCAATGTGAGACAGGAATCCACCAAAATCCTAGAGGAGAACACAGGCAGCGACCTTTTTGACCTCGGATGCAGCAACTTCTTGCTAGACATATCTCCAAAGGCAAGAGAAACCAAAGCAAAAATGAACTATTAGGACTTCATCAAGATAAAACCTTCTGCACAGTAAACAGTCGACAAGACCAAAAGACAACTGACAGCATGGAAAACATATTTGCAAATGTCTTATCAGATGAAGGGCTAGTATCCAAAATCTATGAAGAACTTATCAAAATCAACACCCAAAGAACAAACAATCCAATCAAGAAATGGGCAGAAGACATGAACAGACATTTCTGCAAAGAAGACACCCAAACGGCCAACAGACACGTGAAAAAATGCTCCACATCACTCATCATCAGGGAAATACAAATCAAAACCACCATGAGATACCACCTCACACCAGTCAGAATGGCTAAAATTAATAAGTCAGGAAATGACAGATGTTGGTAAGGATGTGGAGAAAGGGGAACCTTTTGACACTGTTGGGGGGAATGCAGGCTAGTCCAGCCACTTTGGAAAACCGTATGGAGGTTCCTCAGAAAGTTGAAAACAGAGCTAACCTATGACCCAGCAATTGCTGGTATTTATCCAAAGGATACAAACATAGTAATTGGAAGCGTCACCTGCAGCCCATTGTTTATACCAGCAATATCCACAATAGCCAAACTATGAAAAGAGACCAGATGTCCATTGACAGATGAATGGATAAAGAGGGGGTGGGAAATATATACAATGGAATACTACTCAGGCATCAAAAAATTGAAATCTTGCCATGTGCAATGACATGTATTGAACTAGAGGGTATTATGTTAAGCAAAATACATTAATCAGAGAAAGATAATTATCATGTGATCTCACTCATATGTGGAGTTTAAGACACAAGATCCATCTCAGAGGATCATAGGGGAAGAGAGGAAAAAATAAAACAAGACAAAATCAGAGAGGGAGACTAACCATGAGAGACTCAATCATAGGAGACAAACAGGGTTGCTGGAGGGGAGAGGGATGGGGTAACTGGGTAATGGACATTAAGCAGGTCTTGTGATATAATGAGCATTGGGTATTTATAAGACTGATGAATCACAGACTTGGACCTCTGAAACCAATAACACATTATATGTTAATTGAATTTAAATAAAAAATAATGTTTTTCTTTTTTAGAAGTCATATGTAAGACATATCATTTATAGTACCATAAGAAGAAAAACTATTGCTAAGTAAATTGTGATATCATATTTTCCAACTAGTTTTATTTTACATGTATGAAAGTCACTTTTAGATTTAGACATATTTTATCATATATCACTCATATATAAATAAAAAGTGTAAGTGAGATAAATGAGTTAAGATATTCTGAAAATTTCACATTTAGAGTCTTTTGTAAATTACTTCTGACTCATGACTGTTAATGTTTATGTTTTTTTTCTAACAGTACTATCCTCTGTGTAATCTAGAGTATTGACAATATTGTATTGAAAAAATCTAAAATAAGAGAAGACAAATCAAGCAAAAAAATAAAAGAACTAAAACCTGTGCTCTTTGAAATTTTGTAGAGCTAGGTTTTTGGGAATGTTGTTACATACCTCTGAGCCATCACTTCCTTCCCCAACTGCACAATGGTTTGACTTATAGAGGTTAAAAGAATGCATCACTATTGATTCTGGCACTTTCTTGCAAGATACCCTGATTCTCTAAATTTTGAAAGTAACACTTTTGTGTTACAAATATAAACATGCAATGGCATAATTTATCATAGGGCTGATAACAATTGTTCAGAAGTTTTGAAATTTGAAAAAAATTCCTTAAAATTGACAAAATATGGCAGTTGCATTTCACTAAGAAGTTGGTGAAATAGTTATTTTGGATAGTGGGAAAACAAAAGTGCTAGGTATATATTGGATCATTATGTTATACACCTAAAAGTAATATAATGTTATATGTTAATTATATGTCAAAAAAAAAAAATCAGAGGAGTACATCAATTTGAGGTAAAGAGGTCAGAGTACCAAGCTGCCCTGGGGCGAGCTGATGACCATCTGTCATGGATCTTCTAAGAATGGCTCTGTATTGGACGGGAAATGGGCCAAATGAATTCTCATTCAGACACAGACCTGCTTGTCTACTAGCTGGTCTGTGAAGCTGAGCTAGCTCCAGAAGGAGTTATAGAGAAAGAGGCCTTGAAAGGATGATATGACTTGGAATGCCATAGGATGTTAATGTGCACTTTTGTTTTCCATACACAATTTCCTGAAAATCTGTCCCTTCTTCCCTGGCCAGTCCTAAAGGGTAAGGTAACAACTTTTAAATCATAATCTCTCAATGAAATGTCCAAATTTGACTCTGTGTCTCTATTTCCTGAATGTCTTTACTGCCAAAAACTCAACAAACTTAAGGAGGAATTGGGTCAAAATAGACTGCTTAAGCTTTTTGCAAAAGCTCTCTCTATCATAAGGATGGGGAGCAAACTATAATAATTGGAAACACAGTGACAGTGGTGGTGGATTGTGCTGCTGTGGGTGTGCATGAGAAAGTGTAATTGGAGGTGCCTATTTCTTTGGTCCAAGGAAGATATGACCAATGGGAGAGAGCCTCTTTGACTTTTCCCCCCCCCGATCTCCACCCTACTCTACCAGTTTAACTCTTCAGCTTTTGTCCTAGCTTTGCTTTCTCAAGTTCCAGAGGGTGTTCAAGCCACTTCCACTAACTGAGTTTCTCCAGCAGCACTGGGGGAGAGGATTCTGCAAAAGGATCAGGGTCTAAATGGGGACTAATAATGGAATATCAATAAAGTGCCTCTTATAACTTAGTTTTCTTCCATTGTCCTCAATTGTCTCCACACAAATGTCCATAATTTGTGTTTATAGCACTTATTTTACTTATATTGTCTTTTGTGAATATCTTTTTTTTTTTTCTTGTAAGATGTGAGTATGTGTATGATGTTTGTCCCTTAGGTGGAAATCTAACCAACAGTGTGTTATGCTTTTTCCCCCCCTTTTCAGAGCTAAAGACAGGTCTTTGCCACAGAGGATGCCCAGTAACTGATAGGACACAATAGTGACAATAGTGGTAGGACACACACTCCATTCTGCTTTCCCAATATTGCTATTCCTATACATCATTCCACCCTTAAAAAAAAAGTACTAGAGGAATATTGCTGGAAGATCAGGGAGTGTTACAGGTCAGGTTTGATCTAAGGTCAGAAATTAATGTTAAGACTGCCCAGTATTGATGTAGTTTCTTTCTCTGGAAATGTTAAGATGTTCAAGTACAGTTGTAGGATGATAGCTGGTTTTAATCCATACTGGAAAGGGGTGAATGAGCTAAGGGGATTTGCAGGGGAGTGATTATGATGGTAACCCTATGTAACTATCAACAGGTAGAGAATGTACCAGACATGAATGGGTGATTAATAGTGAAAAAGAATGAAGGTCAATATTTTGGAGGTCTAAATTTTGTCAAAGAAATGTAGGACTGGAATGGCAGTATCTGGGCTGGTTGATAACAGGTTCCAGAACCAGAGTATCTTGATTTGAATTGAGACTCAGCCACTTATGTGTATGTCCTGGACAAGTTATTAATGTCTCTGTGCCTCAGTTATCTCATTTATATAATGGGATACAAATAGTTCCTATTTTATCATGTTGTTATGGGGGTTATATAAGTTGATATACATACAGCATTTCATTCAATATCTGACACATAGTAAGTACTCAATAATATATAGTATATTTATTATTTATGTAATAGTAATATTAAATATTTCATAATATTTCATTAATAATAATAAAATTATATTACCTGGCTAGGTGAGCTGGAAGGATGAGGTTATAATTTGAAGGAGGGTTGCTTGAAATAAAAGATGTGAAGATGGTAGTTGACGGTTGAGACAGGGTGCAGAAAAAGATTACTGGAGGTAAAGAAATCAAGAAACCAAGAGACCAGGGTCTGGGAAGGACGATCTTGCTCAAGTCACTGCTTATCAGCTTTTCTTTTCTCAAATGAGATTCTAATATTTTTGTTAGACTGAATTATTGGTCCCGATTTCTCACCAATTTTTTCATCCACACTTTGTAATAGCCTCATCCTGGAAAATGTGTATATCTTTCATCTTAGCCTTAGCTTGCTCATACCACTTGTCTTAGCCATTATAATGAGATGGAAGTGACACATTACCAGTTCCAATCTTAGGCCTTAAGATGCTTTGTGTGTTCTGTTTGAGCTACCTCTGCCATGACCATGAGAAGAGAGCCATCTCTAGGTGGTATTGCTCTTCCACACTGAGACCCAGAGAGAATGTATGTGAGGCAGAGTCAACCCAGCCAACCTCAGATCTTCATGAGGAAGCAGAGCCTCCTCAGCTGTCCAAGCCTGAGAAGAATAGCTGTCCTGGCTGACCAACCTACAAATTAGTAAGAATCAAAACATATTGTTGCATGTCCCTGGGATTGTGTGCTGATTTGTTTTGCATCAATAGCTAATTGATATAGTAATTTCATGATTCCAAGCTCTTAGTTTTCAGAGTTTTCTTAAAGAAAATTCTTAAAGCTATCAAATAATTTTTCTTCAAATTCCCCGTCATTATATGAGGTGAGCTCACTTAGAATTTCAACCTCTTACCTGGGTTTAAGAAAAAAGAAATGTAAAGATGTGTAATAAGTTTGGATAGCAAAACTCTAATTATATTCTATAGTGATTGTCCTAAATATAACAACACCTTCCAAATTTCCAAGTTTTCATGTTAAAATGCATGAAATTATATTTTTAACAAGAATTACTTTGTGAATATATATATTGTTATAGAAGTATTCAGCTTATGATATATTTTAATAAGCTATATATTAGGATCAATGACTCATTGCTTAGGAATGAGAGTAGCATATAATGAATCAAATATACTTTTAACAAAATAAGAGCTAATAAAGCTCTTAATAAGAGCTAATATTTTTGAAATCTTTCTTTCACATGTTGCTTTATATGACTTACAATGCTTAAACTCATGTAAACCTTACAAGAAGCTTAATTAGATGTTAGATATATTTATTCATATTCATTTTACATATGAAAAAATTCATGTTTAGAGTTTTTATGTAAGTTGCCCAAATTTGCATAGCAAGTAAACCAAAGAGGTGAGGTTTGAATTCTAGTAAATGTTATTAATCACTTTTTAGCACTGCAGTCAGTAAAATGTTTTGGTAAAGAGCTCAGACTCTCAAATCTTTGTATTTTGAGCTCTGTCTTTACTGTTATGCTTACTAGTTCTATGCATCTTTTTCTTTTCTTATAAAATGGGGAAAATGATAAGATTTATCTTACCAACTTGTTATAGCTAAATGTCATAATTCATGTTTAACACATAAAGCAGAGCATGGTAGGTAGAAAGGATTCAATAAATGTCACCCACTGTCCTCTTCCTCCTCCTCCTCCTCCTCATCATCATTATCACTGCCACTTAATATAATTTAGTATTTATGTGAACACCCCAATATTAAAGTTAAAGGTCATTTATTACAGAAAAGCAGAATTGGTTGGTAATAAAGAGCATCTGGTATTGTCTTTCTCCTACTAGTCTGAAATTTCATCTTACAAATAGCTAGTGATAAGAGATTTCAAACTCTGTCTTCCAGTAAATGTGGAGCTGGTAATTAAATTGTTTAGAAGGTCTCTTTGTGCTCTTCTCTCTGTAATGCTGATTTAATCATCTTCAGCACATAGTGTCCTATTGGCAGGATTCCCATGTGTACTTGTAAGTGGAAGGTTATATGCTAATGGATGTTCACTGTGTAATGGGAGCATGGGGATAAGTATTTCTTATGGCTGAGCTTGTAACTCAGGTTATAGTTCCTGTTTGTACTCAGTTGTTAGCTGTTGCACATCTTACCCGATCATGTAAAGGCTGAGTTGAATATACGCAGCCTCTCATTTGTGCCCCTGCAGGGGTTTTATGTGCTTTATTTCATTTCCTTTTCTAGCAAATATCTTTTACCTCCTAATATTCCCCTGAATTCCCCTCATGGTTGAGTGGACCCTTGCCATTCACAGATTTAACATTTGTGGTTTTAGTGAGTCACAGGAAATTTGGAAAGTTCATGACTTGCAATACTGTTAAATGTGTGGAGTTCATGTTTGAATCGTGTGTCCTTGAGGCCAGTCTGAGGGGAGAAAATCATAAGGCTATGAGTGAGCCTCATCAGCCACTCTATCTCAATGTCAACATGGTTCTGTTGTCCTTAGCTTGTCTTTAGGTAAGCAGAGGCCCTCATTAGAGGTCTTGAGGGGTTATTTAAATGCATCATTACATTCAACAGATTTATGTGAAAAATTATATGCTATAGTGACATTTACGCATGTGGGAATTTGCAAAGGTCTTTTGACATATTCCTTGCGAATGTTACAAGTTTATGGCATATGTTAGATTAAACAGACTGCACTTTGGCCTCTCCCTATTGAGGATTATCCCAAAGTGTACTGGTTTTATAATAAGGTTTTGGGAAATTGATGGGTGGCAAACTCAGTTAGGACTGTTGTCCTGCCTAGGCACTAAAATTGAGATCAAATTCTCAGTTCAGTTCAACTATATTTAGGTGTTTCTCTTTTAAAATTTTAAAGGAGCTTTGCAACTTGAAATGTTGGAAGCTAAGGCATTAAGAAGAAGAAACAATGCTGTGCATGAGCCAATTTGAATTACATTTGTAGAACAGGCAGACACAAAGTGTAGAAGAAAACTTTCATGAGCACCTGCTTTGTGTCAGGCATTGTGTTTCATGCTGTCACATATTATCTCGCTGGTTCTTAATACCATTTTAAACAAAAGTTAGTATGGATTGAGAGAAAGTTTGAAGGGTATGCATGCATAATTAATTAAGCAAGACAAGTTAACACTTGTGGAGGCTCCCAAATCTCAGTGTAGAATTTTAATTAATTAAGTTGTAATGTATTGAGACCGCATTCCTAAGCTCTAAAACCAAATTATTGGTATGTTTACTGTTCTGTTCAGTCTATTTCTACTCCCAAGTTTCAGAGTCTTGGATCTCAACATGAATGTGGCAAAAAGTTGTATGTACAATGCTATATTAAATTAATTTTAAAAATGATTCTCTTTTCCATTTCCATGGATATAGTGTAATTCTCTACATTGATTCTGGAAATAGCCAAATAACTTGTTTGGCCAATGAGGTGTTGGCAGACTTGACAAAAGCAAGGTCCCTGAGTGTGATTAGACAACTCTTTTGAGTTCCTGCTACTGCTATGGGATGAACAAGACAGGGCCCACTTGCCGGTCCCAGGAGGAGGGTTAAATGGAATGGAGCTTACCCATCACAGGTAGGTTAGAGCGCCATCCAGGATGCCCCACACCTGGTATAGTAATCCAAATGAACTCAGCCTAAATCTGCATTCTACCCACAGATATGTGAGAATAAAGAACTGCTGTTTTGAGTCATTATGTTTAAAATAGGTTTATAATACAGCAATTTTGTGGCAGTAGGTAATATATATATATATATATATATATATATATATATATATATAATATTAAGAAGCCAAAGAAGATATAAGAGGTAGAGAAACTTTTTAGCTAGCACATCCTTTTATTTCAAACCTTTCTATTGACTGAATTGTGTTCCCCTAAAATTCCTTTGTTAAAGCACTAGCCCACCAATGTGACTGTGTTTGGAGAAAGAATTTTAGAGAGGTAATTAATTTAAATGAGGTCATAAGGATGGGGCCCTAATTCTGATATTCCTACAAGAAGATGAAGAAACAACAGTGATTTCTCTCTTTACACACACACACACACACACACACACACACACAGACCATACAAGGACACATCAAGAATGCATCTGTCTATAAACCAGACAGAGAGGCTTCACTAGAAACCAAACTTAATAACACCTTGATCTTGGAAATCTAGCCTCCAGAACTGTGAGAAAATAAATTTCTATTGTCTGAGTCACCCAGTCTGTGTGTGTTTGAGTCACCCAGACTTCTACAAATTTCTAATTCTGAATAAATTTGGCCTGAACAGTGTCCTCAAACTTGAATAAATTGATAGCAAAGTGTTCTTGATGTTGTATAAAGTACCTGGATTTTGATATATGGTTTGGGAACAGTAAAGGAGTGAGTTACTGAAAGGAAAAATATCTTTTATTTCAAATTCTTTTCCAAGAGAGGCCAGTATCCTTTTGTTACAGGCCCAAGAAATTAAGGTACCGGATCCATTTCCAAAGTCCTTACACTTTACACTAAAAACATGCCAATATTTATTTGGCATCTACCTTATGTCAAACATAGGTTACTGTGCTAAACATGAGGTGGGATAAAGATGGGATGGAGTAAAGATGAATAAAAAGATCCATAATGCAGCATATATATTGAATGTGAGTCTCATTTAGTATATCCTTCCTAAATAAGGAATAAGTTTAACTCTTTAGCTATTTCGAGATAAGAGGTAAAATTTTAGTCTTACTCTGGATCCTGCTTTTTGGACTGGTACCTCTTTGGATTCTTAAATTTCTTTCTTTGGGGAAATACTTGGATGGAGCATCCTTAGAAGCATTCTAATCCCTTAGCTGTCTCAGGCTCTTTCGTCATATCCCTAAATCCAATTTAGGAACTATTTCTGTTAATTTAGAAAATTTCCCTATACTGCTTTAATATATTTGTTCATCCATTTCTATCTTTTACCATTGCATCATAATGCTGAGCAGGAGGCATTTTTATCCATCATACAGCTGCCATTCTTCACATGTGGGAGATTGTATTCATTTTTCTCAGGCTTTGTTTTCCTGTAATACTCATGAATGTGCTGAACTAACCGGTACTCCATTTGTGTGTGTGTGTGTGTCTGTCCTTTTACTTCATTTCTAATCTGTGAGTTATCTTCTGTCAAATGCACCTTAAAGAGAGATCACAGGATTCTTTTTTCTTTTTCTTTTTGGAGAGGCCCGTGGAATGATAGATTTTTACCATTGCTATCTCCTTGGCTATACTCACTACTCAGGCTGTGGAGTTAGGATCACAATCTCTTAGATTATTTTACTTCTCCATTTCTCATTTATTTTTGCTTTTCACATGATCTTTCATTTTCCCCTATGGAAATTGTAATCTTATTCTTCTGATTCCCTTGGGAATCATCGGGCTCCCTGCTCAGCGGAGAGTCTGCTTCTCCTTCTCCCTCTGTCTGCCGCTCTCCCTGCTTGTGCTCTCTCTCTTGCTCACTCTCTCTCTCAAATAAATAAATAAAATCTTAAAAACAAAAACAAAACAAAAACAGTTCTGAACTGCTCATCCAGGACATTTCCATGCCTATCATCAAGTGTTAGATTTTTGACACGTAACTTGATTTAGTTTAAGATAAAAGCACAATATTTCTCTAGCTGCAAAATAATATTTCTGTCTTAAGAGAGTCTTTAACATTTAGAATGGTAGAATGGAAGGTTCACCTCCAATTTAATATTATAATATTACCACTTAGTTGGTTGTTTTTAAGGAAAACAACTTCATTTTTTGGTATTCAGTCTTGTCCTATGTTTAGTCTTCTAGGTTACATGAGTATTTTCTTCTAAACATTGTTCTAAAAGAACCATTTGATAAGTGTACTATTAGGAAAAAAATCTCTGGTCACAAAAGCTTGAAAAATAAAGCAGTCTGTATTCTCCTCTTTGAAATTCACAACCTACATGAGCATGTTAAAAGTTTCAAGAAGTTCTGGAATTTAAAAAATAAAGAGAAGAAAAAAGAAAAAAAGAAAAATGTTGTTGAACTTTATTTAACCAAATGACTCCTTAGCTTATTTGGTCAATCATGGATTCTCTTCTTTGGGAGAGATGCACCCCAGAAATAATTCTTTGATCTAATCAGGTTAGGAAAGTCTGGTATCTTCTGGTCCTAAAACTCTATAAATCTTTTATAAACTATAATAAGCTAGTTGGCTCTATCTTACACTAAAGATTGATTTGTTAAGAAACACTTGTATGAATTCTGACAAGAAAGAGTATATACTTTTTGAAAGATATTTGAATATAGTATAAAATAATCAAAACCATATTAAATTCCAACATTTTTGAGATTGTTAGAATAATTTCTTACTCTATTGAGGGATGTGCCCTTGGCCTAGCTTCAGGCCATTACATGAATCCTTTTCCCTTGACCTCTCATAAAATCCTCTCTTCTTTTTCTTTTCTTTATTCAAATATGAGGCAACCTTGGGGCTTCAATCAATTGACAGGCTGTAAAAATATTGTTGCCCTAGAGCAAGTCATAATTTCCTATTGTGGTTTTCCCATTAGTGACTAAAAAAAAAAGAACATCTTTTAATGTGGGCATGTGTTCAATGTTTGAACCATTTGTGCAACTCAATAAACATTTTTCTTTTTCTTTTTTTTAGAGAGCATGTGCATGAGTAGGGTCAAGGAGGGGTAGAGGGAGAGGGAGAGAGAGAATCTTAAGCAGGCTCCATACCCAGTGTGGAGCCTGATATAGGGGTCGATCTCATGACCTTGAGATCATGACCTGAGCTGAAACCAAGAGTCAAAAGCTTAACTGACTGAGCCACTCAGGTGCCCCTAAACATTTTTCTTTTCATTTCCCTAGCTATAAGCCCAGTTCATTGACAACCAAAACAAAGGAAATAAGGAAGGGAGGGAGGTAAAGAGGGAGGGAGGGAGGGAGGGAGGAAGGAAGGAAGGAAGGAAGGAAGGAAGGAAAGGGGAGAGAGGGAGAAATTTATGTTTTAGGAAATAATCCTTTAGCAATTTATGACTGAGAGATGAAACTAAGGTTTTATAGAATGAGTGAAATTGCTGGAATCAAATCTCAGTTCTGCCACTTAAATTGTTTTCAATGGAAAAAGCCAACATTTGGGGGCTTAGAAAAGCAAATGTAAATAGTAAAATAATAATTTATTAATTATTTTCTTAATAATTATGTGCCTCTGGGAAAAATAGCCTTAATACTTTTTACCTTTGAAATAATGGTAATGATGTAATTAATAGTCTATTATGAATGATTTTAGGATTTACTTTAAGGCAGGTCTCATATTAAGTGCTTTAAAAAGCATTATTTTATTATATCTATATAACATACAACGTAAAAGGCTCATGGGGTCACACAGCTTCTCAAGATCAGAAATGAAGTCCAACTCAAAAGTGAGTCTTAAACACTATCCATACTGATTCAATGTCAACATTACAATGCACACATCTGTTTCATGAGGCAAAACTTTTAATTCTTGACAGCAATTGAACATTTGTTTTATTATAATTTTCTAGAACACAAATTCAGTATCTAACCAGTTGGTCATATTGACATTAATGCTCATAATTTAGTTTATGGATTTAATTAACTTCAACTCCCTGGAAGGAAATTACTGATTGTGCAGTTATCTGTTTCCTATACCTAGAAGGTCCCAAGTCAAGCACCAAAAATGATCATTTCCTAGAGAGTATTTTCAAGGAAACACTTCCCATAGTTACTGTGAAATGCTAAATAATCAGGTTTCAGACAAACCAGAGCATCCCTAGGCCACAAGAAAGAGAAAGTCTTTGAACTTAAACAAAACTATGAGAAATAATCTTATTCTTAAAAAAAATATTTTAAGGTGTCTAGTTCTCTATTTTTTTTTTTATCTCATCAGTATTTAAAAACTGTTATGTAAGTTTCACCATGATACATATTTGTGTTTCTGTATTTGCTGTGTTTGGACAGGCGAACTGGTGTATAGATCAGAGGAGGAATAAAGGAAACAATGGGAGGATCTGGACCTATCTGGTTCTCACTCTTTCTGTGGCCTAGATAATGCATAGCTCAGGTACCCACTGTGGCTTTGCTTTTCTGCATCTAACACTTATACTAATTCCCTTCATTTAAACAGCAGTGATATTAATGAGTTAAATGATACCAATATGTACATGAATATAAATACATATACTAGGGGTGCCTGAGTGGCTCAGTTGGTTGAGATTCTGCCTTCTGCTCAGGTCATGATCCCAGGGTCCTGGGACCGAGCCCTGCTGTAGGATCCCTACTCAGCAGGGAGTCTGCTTCTCCCTCCACCTCCCCCTACCTCCATTCATCCTCTCTCTCACCCTCTCACTCTCTCTCAAATGAATAAATAAAATCTTAAAAAAAATTTAAAAAGAAATACTAGCTACAGTTTATGGATCTCTGTTTTCTGGACAGAATTTTAAGTATTTTAAACAAAATACCTTGCTTAATCTTCACTGCATCTTTATGAGGTAGGTGCCGTTATTATGCATATTTTATTGCTGAGGAAATGGAGGTTTTTGGAGAACTAAGGCATGTGTCCCAGGCATATGCTGCTACCATCTTTAGGGAATATATTTCTATTTGAGTATTCAGGTAGGTAGGCCCATTTTATTCTAACTTTTGCTTCACTTTGCTTTGTATATCTTCAAAAGTCCTTTCTAGTATGTTTGAGCAGGACTTCATGGGAGCACAGGACATTTGAGAATGAGTACAATGTGAGTTTCATGAACTATTCAGATTCTTCCTGTTTGAGAATTTCCCCAATCTGTGAAATGGGTGAAAAAAGATAATAACATTCTTTTAAATTTGCAAAAGTTGTGCTATCTATAGTCATTTTCCTATCAAAGCACATAGAAGTAGCCAAATTGGTTCACACACAGATACAGACATATGAATCTTCTAAATCTTTTTCCCCCCTTGTGTTAACTCTTTTTGTGCTCTAAATTGACAACTAAAACATGATTTTCACTTTTTCCTTGCCTCCTCCTTACATTGACATTCTCTAACAAGGGATTTTTGCCAAGGTGAATTTCTTTTTTTTTTTTTTCCCAAGGTGACTTTCTATTTCTAGCATTGCTGATCATATTTTTTAAAATTTCAGTTTGATTCAACTCTATTACAAAATATTAACTGTTGCTAGGTATGCTTGTTTCATTTTTTAAATTGTGAAACATTTTTTCTGACCATTGATGAAATTTCATATGTTTTAGAAAGTTTGGAAACTACAGTAAAGAAGTAAAAAAGGCACTCATAATTTACTTAAATATAGCCCTGACAAACTGATTAATTTTTTTTATATTGTAGGCTGTATTTACTTAGTTTAAAATATAATAGTATAATAATTAAAAGTAGTCACATACTCCACCCACAAGACACCACTCTCCAGAGGAAAGAACTTTCAACATTTTAGCTATATCTCTGGAATTTACACTAATATTTCTAAATTAAAATACATATTCTGCTCTTTCTTGAGTTTTGAATTTTTGATAATATCTATTGATTTTTCTTTTATGGTAGATGAGGATTTGTGTTCAGAGACCACTAGCTTTCAATTAAACTCACAAGTACTTACAGCATGCCTATTCTGACCATCCGATTAAGATATTTGGGTTATCAAACAGGGAAATGAAATAGTCTTAAGTATTTATATCATTGTGGATATGTAAATATTGTTATAGCTGAACAAAATATCAAAATACCATATTATAATTACATTTGCTTTCTTTTGAAACTTTTCTTAAATGTAAAATTAAAAATTACCTCTTTTGGTTTATTTTCTTCTCTATGTACCCATTACTGACCCTCCACCAGCTCTCTGACATGGTATCACATCCTCTTACTTGCCTAGAAGCAATGATATGCTACTAGCAATGAGCACACCCAGCATACTCAGGTCCTGTGTTCTAAATACCATTTTCTAATAGAAAGAATCAGTGTGCCTTAGAGAAGTAACTGACTCTAGGGCTGGGGCAGTGCAAATGGGAGATTAGCCTGGAGCATGTTTTAGTACTAAAAGTAGTGAAGTACTCTAAGTCAGAAGGGTAGGGTCATATCAAAGGGCACAGGAGATAACCCAAAACCCGGAGCAGTTTAAGTAGTACTGGATTATAACATGAAGTAAAAAATAAATGCAAATGAGTTTATATGCTGATATGAATAAATAAATAAGTAAATAGATGGGGGAGAAGAGACACAACTTATTTATAGAAAAATTCAAACTATATATATATATATATATATATAGATACCCTTGCCCCCTCTTCAAGAGATAAACTTTAACCCCAGTCTAATCATAAGAAAAATATCTGAGAAACTCAGATACCTGGCCAGCACCCCTTAAGACAGTCACATGAAATACAGGGGAAGGGTGAAGAACTGTCAAAGATAAGAGGAAACTGGGAGACATAACAACTCAATGCAATATGGTAGCATGAATTGGATGCTAGAAGAAGAAAAGGATATTAATGGAAAACCTGGTAAAATGTAATAGAAGTCTGGACTTCATTTATATGTAAAGCACTAATGTCAGTTTCTTAGTTTTGGCAAATACACCATGGTAATTCAAGATGTTAACCATGGAGAAACTAAGTGAAAAATATATAGGAAATATATGGACTATCTTTGGAATCTCCTCTGTAAATCTGAATTAATTTCTAAATATAAAGTTCATTTAAAGAAAAGAATGCTTCTCACTAAGGCCAAACGTATTAGGTAATCTGTCAGAGGCTTTTTTCTTTCATGTGAGACATTTTTCCGGTGCCCTTCATGTTCCTGGTCCCATGGAGACTGCTTGCCCTCTTGGCCTGCTGTTCAATTATCAACATGGCATTTCCCTCCTTCCATCATCCTGGGAATTCTCTTTACCTCACTGAAACAGAACCATTATTTCCTGCCTCCTTTGTCCTTTTTCTGTATGTCTCCAGCCACCATTTTTGGAGTAGCTTTCTTAGGTATAGTACAAGAGAGTTACATTTTTGGGCATTTGTCAAAAAATGTCTTTATTCTACCTTACCACTTAACTAATAATTTTGGAAAATATTTTAGGATGGAAAACTTCTGAAAAAAAATCAACACCCACCTTATTCCTATATTTTTGCTTATCACTCTATTTATCCCCCATCCCTCTTTATCATCGTCATCATTATCACCGGAAGCATTTAGGATATCTTTATCTCCAGAGCTCAGAAACTTCGTGTTTATGTGCCATGGTGGGTGTTTAGTTATGGTGATAACTATTGTATGTTTTATAGTTTAGAGAAATGTTATCTTAGTTTTTTGAACAAATTCCTCCTTTCCATTTTCTTTGTACCTTTTTTTCTGGAACTTTTGTTGGGCAGCAATTGGGCTTCCTATGTTAATTGTCTAACTTGAACTGAAGGCTTAATTGTCATATTTATATATTCAAAAGTTCTTTCTTTTTCTTTTTCTCTGTTCTTTAAAAAAACAGCATCCTGTTCTTTTTTTCACAGAACAGTATCTTCAAGAATATTAATCATATATACCTTTTGAAGTTGACTTCTATACCCTGTATTGTACCTATTTCTTTGCATTTGTTTGTTTTTATGTTTTGTTGTTATTGTTGTTGCTTATTTCTAACATTTATGTTGAAGGTTTTCCTCAAGTGTTGGGTGATCTTTGACCATCTGTTTATATTAAAGATTGAAACACTAAAAACCAGAGAATCTGGTATTTGGGCAGAATTTGTTGGCTGTTGGACTTCACTGTTGGATGATCAGGCAGAATCACCAGTTTGTTGGGGATGTCCAAATTTCACTATTTGTATATCTTTTCTTTGGGCTGATTGTTTCCCCAAGGAACATTCTCCAGTTACAGGCTGGGGCAGTATAACCAGTATGACCAGGCTCCCGGAGTCCTGGACAATGTAGTAGAAATCATAAATTTATATATGTAAGTAGTCTGTTTTCAGTATTAAGTTGTTGTCCTATTCTTAGCTGTTATTAATGTCTCCATCCTTGTGTCCAGAGTCTAATTCTTTTAAGACCTCCAAATATACCAAAGTTGAGAGAAGTCTTGTGAATGGTTCGGGTTGGAAAGGAAATTAGGAGATCTAACTGTTCCTTTAAACTGATTTTTAAATACTCCTAATTTTAGTCTCACCATGATGTCCACATTCTGAAATATCTGGTGCTAGCAATCTCTACCTCTTCCTGGGATTCTGCTACATAAATGGCTGCTTTGTGTTGGCGTCCTTTCCTACATGGGTTTCAAGTTTCTCTTTTTTAGGTTTTCAGTTTCTCCTATTTTAAATAACTATTTACTGCTCATCCACTTGGTTTTCATGCTTCAAAAACTTGTTGACATCTTTTGGCTATTATACACTTTCTGTTCCTCCTTAGTCCTGGGGTTATTCCCTTCTTTTTCTTCCTCCTCCTCCTCCTCCTCCTCTTCTTCTTCTTCTTTTTCTGTAATTTTAGTGGGCTTACAGGAGAGAGCAGAGAGTGATGCATGCACTTAATCTACAATATTTACCACGCATCCTCCTTCAGTTTTTATCTAGAAACCTTCACAAGTTTAGTTTCAATAGAACACGTGGTAATGACAAAGTGTTGACAAATGTAATTAACTCAGGGCTTATTCTTACTTTTTTGACTGTCTGAATCATAAAGGGGGGGGCAACCAGTATCAAGCTATTTTATTTATATAAATAAATATTTTACCGAAAAATGCCAAAGCTTAGTTTGTATCCAATTTGAAAGGCAGAGTATTTACATAAAATAACTTGGTCTTTTGGAAGAGGCTTGCCTGTACTGAAAATGAATTTGATTAGGGCTAAATGTGTGATTTGTACTGACATTCCTGAGATGTTCAGATTCTTGAATGTGAAATACAAAATGAGCTTCAGTAAGGGTGTGAGGCTAACACATTTCAGCCAACCAGTTTGTTTACAAAAAGTCTATGGATTAAAAATAATTTTGGATAGCTCTAATGTCGGCTGACTTAAGTTGTCGTTGTCTTGAATCTTAAATTCAGAAGCATACTGTAATAAGAAATTTCAAATTACCACTTGCGCTTCCCCAAGAAGTCTTATAAAAATGGGAATGAAAACACACAGTTGTTTTGGAGGCCTCTGTGGCATCAGATTATGGCCTAGTACTCAGTTAGAGATGACTGTCCATATGGAGTATACACTCACGAAAAATGGGCGGAGTCCAGAGCATACGATGGCATTGGTAATTCTAGGCAGGCCTATCAAACATGCATCCATCTTTTAAAGCACTGTAGGCAAGTACTATTAGATGCAAAGGACCAAAAGCACCTTCTTCATATCTTTGAAAGGAGTTCTTTTTTTTTTTTTATTTGGCCCTTCTCTTCCTATGTCTGGTGGGAACGGGCCATGTAGGCTTCCCTGTGTTTTCCAAGAGGCACAGAGGATGTGTCATCCTGAGTTTCTTCTTTTAAGGTTTACCACACTTCATGTTTCTACTGTGATTGGAGAAAATAACATAGAAGTGAGTAAAGAAGGCTTCATTAATTTGTAATTTAAAAAAATGGTAAATGGGAGTTTACCATTGTCAAACTGGCATTTGAGTTAATATTTTCTAAGTCAACCAACTTGTTTATATATGCTCTAAGCTTGTATTATATTCCATTCTTCAAATCTGGCTTTGGAAGAATATTAGCTTATTATAATGTCTTTTAAAGATCACAGTTGTGCATCATACATCTCAATTAAGAGTATTTTAATGAAATTCCAATGTATATCTTTTGGTGAAGTTAGTAGTATGTTTCTTATTTTTTTTTTTGTATATTTTGAAATTTTGATTTTTTTTATTATGTTATGTTATTACCATACAGTACATCATTAGTTTTTGATGTAGCGTTTGATGATTCGTTGTTTGAGTATAACACCCAGTGCTCCATGCAATATGTGCCCTCCTTAATACCCATCACCAGGCTAACCCATCCCCCCCACCCTCTCCCCTCTAAAGCCCTCAGTTTGTTTCTCAGAGTCCATAGTCTCTCATGGTTTGTCTCCCCCTCTGATTTCCCCCCCCCCTTCATTTTTCCCTTCCTGCTCCTAATGTCCTCCATGCTATTCCTTATGTTCCACAAATAAGTGAAACCATATGAAAATTGACTTTCTCTGCTTATTTCACTTAGCGAGTAGTGTGTTTCATAAAAGAAAAGTATAGAAATATTATTTTTCTTTATCTCCAATAGACCTCAGATATTATATGTGTCAACAACAAGAATCTTCAGATGACAGTATTTAAACCTAGGAGAAGTTATAAATAATTATTATTTATAATTATAAATAATTCCTCTGTGGCCAAATGTAACTCAAATCACCATTACTAGATTTTACCTATGTAAAAAGTAGAATATACATTTTTTTAACCTAAAGAGGTTAAATGTTAAAGAACATTTAGTTTGATCCTGAGAAGAGCATTTTCTTTCATTTCACTTTAGGACTACTAAGACTCATCACACAGAATCTGTCTCCAACAAACTAAAAATAGAAAGGAAAAGAATTTCAGGTAGGAAAAATATTTAAAATATATGCTACTTGGATATACATTTTTAAATGACTCTCATTAAAATTTTCTCTGAAAATTGCTGGTTTTATAACTAAATACATGAAAGATATCAGTCAATCTTTCCTTATTAATTCTGTATCGATACAGTGTGTTCTAGATTTGGTGGTATTCTTTATGTCAATTTGAGTTTATAGTAATTTTTCATCAGTGCATTGTATTACAGCTTGGGCACTATGGTGAACTCACTGATGGATCAAACCAGAATATTTAGATGGAAAGAGTAGTCAAGGAAGTACAATCATTACTAATGTCATTCAGTTTGGGAATAAATGTCCTTTATATGGTTCAAGAGAATCTCAGGCCAAAACCTTTTTTGAAAGTGCTATTGTTTATTTTTCTCTGGGGCACAAAATCAATGTGCTATTTCTCCATTTCAGACTGCTACATTAAAATGTCACGACATATGTGTTTAAAATGTAAAATCTATAAAAAAGAAAAAAATCCACTTAATGTTGATGATATTTTACTTTTACCCTTTCTTCATGGTACAAAAAGTTGTCCTTTTTCTTTTATTCATGACCAAGTTTATATGTCATTTATTTACAGATGCATATGGAAAATGCCCTCCTTTCTACTTGGGTGGGGAGGGGACAGAGTAATCCTTTAGCAGGCAGTCTTGTTTGCAGGTTCTTAAAGTGGATTTTTCTTCCTCTACTTCCTGTGAGAGACTGCTTGATTTTATGCTTGATCATTTGCTTTATAGCTATTTAGATGTTTGAGGATATCTGTGTACAAAAATATAAAAGGTCTATATATTATATATATTATATAATATTACATATTTTATATAGAGACGGATTCAAATTGATATATCTAAATAGCCATACTGAAACTAATATGTAATTTCTGTTCCTTCTTCAACTGGTACCAGTCAAACGAAATGAGGTAATATTTGCCCTTGCTCATAAACGTGCCACCTGATGGTTCATAAGCAATCTATAGCTGCAATGTCTTTCATATCGTCTCTATATTTCTTTCATGTTTGGAAGGCCAAGCTTTTAATTTAATTTCCTTGGATTCAGCTCATTCATTTAAGAGCACATAATGGATTATTGGGACGACATCTTTAATATCTGGGCTGGAACAGGAGTTACATCTGAAGGTAGATTTTGGTTAACAAAATTTGTGAGGGTTCAGGTCTTTTCTTAGATATCCAAAATTAGTCACAGACATTTGTTAGATTTTTGTCTGAAAATGTATGTCTGTAGGTTTAACTAAAAGGTCTTTAACTTGAAATTTTGATTTTTAGGCTAGGTGTTCTTATGACATCATCTTCTAGGGATCCATGGCTATATTTATAAATATAATGTACGATTTGAGAGTTCAAAAATATACCTTGGTGCTAAGGTTACTTTAATAAATTTTCTGAGTCCCAGGAAGATTTTAATACAGAATGGCTTTAGGATAAGTGAACCTGGGGTTGGCCATAGTAGTGGTACCAACTCTCACAGTTTGTCCATTATATCCATCAGCTGATCAATAGTAGTTGTCTATGAAGAGGTCATCTGAACTTTCTGTTGTCCTAGCTCAGGGAGGCCAGTCCTATCTCAATGACTCAGAAGGACTTAGAATACAATGATACTGTATCACCCATTTGCTTGTTTGTTCAACACCATGGAGATAGGTATAAAATGCCCCATTTTGTTTTCAGATGAGTAAGTCCCTTATAATTGTTAAATAACTGTTCAAAGTCCCTAATATAATGAACAGTGGCTAAAGTTGAAGAGTTTTTTATGACAGTGTAGAGCAACATAATCAGTTCAAATGAAATCAGTGACCGACTGCTAGGGTGAGGGAAAAAGGGGAAGAAATAAGTTTTAAGATGAGCTCAGCATGGAAAGCTCAACAGTGATTCCAATATAGGCTAAAAATACAGAGAAGATTAAAAAATATCTGTGGGTGAGGGTGGGTTTCTCTAAGCGCTGAAATACAAAATAGAATTGTACAGGAAATGGAAAAGAGGGGAGATTGAAAGGAATAGATATAAGCTAGCCATCAAGAAATGCAGGCACACAATAAGAGAGTCAAGAAAGCAAAATGAAATAATGTAGCTAAGGGACTCAAAGGAAATAAGAAAAGTTTCTATAAATACATCCAAGAGAAAGAACAGAACAGAGAAAAAAACACTGTAAAGCAAAAATGTTAAGCATGCAAAGACTCAAGAAATGACCACAAGTCTATGACATCTTTTATACTTCTCAGTTGTTGGCAAAATCTAGATTAAAAAAAAAAAAAAAGAAAAAAGAACAAAATAGAGTTTTTTAAAAAAAATTTATTTTGCATGTGTATGGAGATGAAATAAGTTATTAATGGCAATAATAGCTAAAGCTATTATTAGGGAAAAATAGCTATTGTGAAAGAAAATTTTATGATGTACTCCTGCAGGTTAATACTAAACGTTTTTGATTGTTTTGAAAGAATTGCCTAGCTTGTTATAATCCCTGCAAGCTTTCAATAAAAACTTTTTAAGAAGAGAAAGGTGATATAATCTCATCTAAATCTAGAACTATGAGAATGAATCAGGGACTATGTCCCTGATTAATTAGAATTTTCATCCCAGAATACATGATGCACTTGCAAGCATCAGTGAAGTATGGTTTACATAACAATTATAATTTTAAGTTTTGTTTTATCCCAAAACTTGTTAGGAATTTTTAGGTTTCAGATTTTGTTTTGGGGTCAGGATGTAAAGATTTATTTTGTAAACTTTTTTTGGGGGGTGATATTAATAAGTCCAAATACTGTTTGTCAAGGAATATATACCATGAAATATACTGCAATTTAAAATATAAAGAAAACATAATTTCTAGCATTATGATGCAACATTAAAATAATGAATTTTCCTTTTTGTACCGTGTTACTTCTAAATGTGTTGAATTAATGTCAAGGTTCACATGGGGAAGGTTTCTCTGTGGGTGGGGCCTCTACATCTACTGGAGTATGTTTCACTCCATCCCTGAGTAAGTCCTTATGCCCCATTATCCTTACATCATGTCTACTATAGAGTTTATTCTTTCCTTTTAAAGTCAGCTTTCTTTTCCTGTGGTTACATAGTTAAATCAGTAGAATGTAGCATTTGTAAAGGCCTTAAAATATCTCTTCGTATGGTATATGTTGTCAGTTTCTTAGCACTAGAGGGGCTCATTGGTAATGATACATTAATAAACTGAATCTGTAGGTTCTTCTGCTGTCTGGAGATGCCTGTTCTATTACCAGTAACAGAAAGAGAGGTAAGACCAACACAGATGGGGTTAATAATTATATCAGAAATACATCTAGTTGCAACACAGGTAGCTTCAAACCAGATAATTTAGAAATAGTTTGGATAATTGCTAATTAGGTCTACTGACAGCAGAATTTGAATTATTCATGAAAACCTGAAAGCAGGGATAATTCATTCCTGAATACCTCTAAAACTAATTGGAAAGTTGTTTATTCTATTTTTCACTAGGTGATGTGCTGATAATTATTTCATACTTTATTTTTGAAAATTTTATTTTAGAAATATCTTCAAGTGACAAATAGAACACATTGTTAAGAATGATCTTGTGCCTCAAAAATTATCTAAAAATACTGTATAGAAACCCACTTTTAGTTAATTATTAAGCTCAAATCTATGAACTTTCTGAATTCCCCTCTCAAAATATTAGGAAGATTTCTTTGGCAAGGGTTTTCAGCATTTTTTCCTGTAATTTATTTTATAATATTGATTTTCACTATTTAAAATATTGCTATTTATTTATGTATTACATATCTAGTGCTTCTTAGATTCTTTTTCATTTTTTGCAAGTAGAGGGATATTCAATATTAGCTTTCAGAATGATGCCTTATATTTATAGATTATATGTTTTTATTTCATTATTAACCATAATTTGCTTGAGTAAATCTTTAGGAATAGAAAGACACAATTTTAGTGATTAAGAGTTTTCAGATGACAGAGCTATTCAAATATTTATTGATTTAAACATTCAACCATCTTGTTTTTGAACAACTAATATGTGGCATTCTGACTTTGCAAGGCAATGGAAATACATAGTTTTGTTTGTGTGTGTGTGTGTGTGTTTTGTTTGTTTTTTACAATTCAAAATCTAGTGGGTATGTGTGGTAAAGATGGTAGCTAGGAGCTTTTATCTGGAAGTTCTGTTCTCCCTTCATAGTGGGAAGAAGTCCCTGGGAGGGAGATGCCCAATGAAGGCTACATTTCCCCAGCACCTTTAGCATCCAGGCATTGCCATAGGACAAGATTTTTGCCTATGGGACGTGAACAGAAGTGATGTTTATTAGTTCCTGTTTGAGATTTGTGAATATAGTTCCAATTTTTTTAATCTGCTCTTTGAACCTTGAGGATGGCAGGGTGATAAAAAGAAGCCTAGATACCCAATCACCACATGGAAGAAAGCCACCCAACTGCCAAGAAAACTGTGCTTGGTCTGAGAACCTTCCTGCCCCATGGCAGCCACCCCACTAAAGACTGTGAGGACATATAGCCACAAGAAGGCACTCCATCAACCTCCACTTGTTGGAAGAAATGGCCAGACACAAAAACCCCTCCAGGCCTAACACTGAGTAACCTTTCCTCTTTTGAAATGCCCAGCAACTATTCACTTGTCCCCTCCAGCCAACCTGTCTGCCAAAAATATCTGGAGACCAATTAGAGAGTCTCCCCTGCTTCCAAAGTTACCATTTTAATAGAACACTTGTATTCTTCTTTATAGTCTTTAAAATTTACTTTCCTTTCTGACACCTTTGATCCTCTGATGAAATAAAAGTGATGGCACATGGGTTCTCTTGACCAAGTTTATAAATAAACAGGCTTTGTTAATTTTGTCCCAGACCCAGTTTTGTCTTTGACAGGACTTTTAGGAGTGAGAAATAAACCTTTATTGTTAAAATACTGACATTTTGGGCTGGTTTATCTCAGCAACCAGCATTACCTTACTGATACTGGATGATAGCCAGGAAATCATAATTTTAATATTGTGCTAATTCAAGTACAAAGGGCCTATGACAACAAGGGAAGGAAGCTGTGGGAATATATTGGAGTGCCACCTAATGTAGTTTTGGGTGTTGGGGGCAAGTAGCAGTCAGAAGAGGAAACATGCAGGAAGCGAGATTTCAATTGGGACGTGAAAGACAAGTAAGAGTTAGCCAGCCCAAGAGATGATGAGGGAAAACACAAGAGACAGTGGGAGCAGCATGCAAAAGGCACAGAGATGAATGAAGGCACAGGGCATGTGCTCAAAAGTAATGGGGGTGAAGCATAGGGAAGATGCCATGATGGGCCTTTTGTATGATGTTATCTTGAATTTTTAAGTCGCCAATCTAATAATCAATAATAGCAAGTTTATTAGGGGTGTGGGCATGACAACAGGGAAGGACACCAGTTAAAAGTCTGTGGTAAGAATCGAGGTAGGAAATAATGAAAGGCTGAGGAATAACCATTTCATTGGGGATAGACAAAAATGACTGCAGTTGGGAGCTCTTGAAGAGATAGAACTGAAAAGGCTTAATAATGCCTGAAGGACTAAAGGAATGGGTATTGACATGAATTAGGAATTAGTAAATATAAATTAAAGGCACAGGGCATACCTAGGAGAGGAGAAAAGATGCATTATTTAGTTTCAGATGTCTCCATGGGGAGGCATTGGTAGGCTACCTGAGACTGTTTGGAATGCACGACAGGGGTCTTGGGTAGAGACATAATTTTAGGGTTGTCAGGGAGCACATAGTAACTAAAGTTATGAAAGCAAATAAAGACCACATGGGAAGAGGGTTAAAAGAGTAGATAATGAAGAGGACTTTTGCCCAAACCAAACAGGACTGTTAAGAAAAAGATCTCTTTGCATGAGGTTGGAAAAGCTGGGGCAAAGATAAAGGAGAGTAAGCACTGAAAAATTCTGTGAGGAGGTTATTTTGAGCAGAGACCTGGATGAGGTGAAATAAAAGAGAACTAATGGGAGGAACAGAGATCTTTGTCCCTTCTCCACGAACAGTTTCTTTGGAAGGTTGGAAGAAAAGGCACAGTGCAGCCAATTGAGGACCAAATGGGAAATGAGGGTTAGTTTTTGAAGGTGTTTCCCTGAGGAGGAAAAGAGAACTAGACAGTAGGTGGAGGGAGACTTAGAGAAGACTTAACTTAGTTTTGTTTTTAAGTAAAATTAGGGAACAAAGTACCTTTGAAATGCTTGGGGGGAAATTGGGGGGAAATACGTGGTAGAGAGGGAGGAACTGATAGGGCGTGGTTGATGGAAAATGCTGATAATTTTGTTGATGGCAAATAGGAAGCTATAGCTCCAGCTACATTTTTCTCCCTGAAGAAGAAAAGAAAATAAGGATTAAATATCAGATGACTTGAAGAATCACCCTAGGAGCAACAGGATGATTCATATGTTTTATAGGCTTAATATCAACATTTCTCTTTAATTACACTGATTCCCTTAAGTCTTTCAGACCTTTCTACAGTGGATTTTCTAATCCTGCCTCAATAGGAAAGGTTGCTTCTTTGAATTTCTATGATCATAATATTGGATCCACACAGAGCAGCATGTTTTGCTGCAGTTTGGAACATTCAGATTTCTCAGACAATAGTGTTTCAATAAAATTTTTGAGAGATGAGCAAAATTAGAAGCCATAAATATTTTCTAGCTTCAGTATATAGTGAAGTTATAAAGTTAAGTATGTTTTTTACTTTATAATATATCCTTATAAAAATAATCTCATGCATATTTGTAGACAGTTTTTTGAAACTTTAATACCTTGATGCCTTCATTCAGTTTCTCATTTATCTTTCTTAACATTTTGAAGATTTTTGTCATAAAGAGTACCATTCCATTCAAAATTGCCTTGTCTCTTCACATTTTCCACGATAGCTATGCTTTTATTATAATTTCTAATTAGAAGATCCTCTCCATATTTTTATTCCATTCTGTTTTCCCATGATCTTCAAAATCCATTTTAAGTTTTCTTACTCTATATGTTTCAGTAACATTTTGGGCTAATGATATTTCTTTCCTTCTTCAGATTGTATAGTTGTTATTATGTGTAACAAGTATTTTGGCCTTTAACTGAATTCGGTCTTATTTCATGTGTAAATTCTTTCTTCCCTATAACATGTCAAGAAACTTGAAGGTTTCCCTTCCTTCTGGTAACATAATCTACTGCTTCCTTTACAAACTGTTCCTCCTCTACTTGCCCTCTCAGCTTCGTGGCCCCAATCTCCCCCAAGCATGAATCTTCAAAGCCAGCAACAGCAGATCTTATTTTCATGTCACATCTCTCTGCCTCCTTTTCTGTTGTCATATTTATCTCTGATTATAATTAGGAAAGGTCCTTTGATTTTAAGAAAATATGTGATTAGATTGGGCCCATCTGGATAATCTGCCCATCTTAAGGTCCTAACCTCGAGCATATCTGTAAACTTCTTTCTGCTATGTTAGGTAGCATATTCACAGGTCCTCATGAATCATTTTGGGGGTGATTTTTCTGCCTGCCACCCCATCAGATAGGAAGGTTTGTCTGAGAGACAGAGATTGATCGCTCATTTAGTCAACAAATATTTATTGAGCATTTAATATGTGACAAGCACTGACATAGGAACTTGGGATACATTATTGAACAAAACAGACCAATATCCCTGATTTTGCTGATTATTCATTCTAGTGCCATGCGTTAAAAACAGGATCAAATTTCACCTCAGTGGTAACCGTGGGTTTTCCAGTTTTGTGTTGATAAATTCTCAATTTTGTTTAAATGAGTTTGGATAGAGCTTTATCACTTGGGCCTAAAATGACCCTGCTTAATACAAGCAGTAATAGACTTCAAACAATATTTATTGTGTGTAATACAGCACTACTCTGCCTTTATTAATTGTACCTAGCTAAAATTTAAGAATATCCATCAATTTTCAAATTCAGAAGATTACCCAATCATTTACCCTTTGGTCATTCAAAAAATATTTACTGAATAACCACTGGTGCTTGGATGAAATTGATGCACATTTGACTAATTTCACACAGCTTACAATGTGTCAGATGACAAATATTGAACTACTGAACACACACATATATTGATATAGATATAAGATTTCAAGTCATGATATTTCCATGAGAAAAGTTTCATGAATGAAAACTATAGCATGCCATAGAATGCCATGGGAGAGGTTAGCATAGGCTGGCTCACAATTGAGTAAGAGCAGGTTGAGGGAGTTAGCTTGACAGATGATTTTCATTTTTTTTTTTTTTTCATTTTTTGTTTTAAGATTTTATTTATTTATTTGACAGAGAGAGAGACACAGTGAGAGAGGAACACAAGCAGGGGGAGCGGGAGAGGGAGAAGCAGGCTTCCCTGCCGAGCAGGGAGCCCAATGTGGGACTTGATCCCAGGACCCTGGGATCATGACCTGAGCCGAAGGCAGGTGCTTAACCAACTGAGCCACCCAGGCGCCCCTGATGATTTTCATTTGTAAATGAAATGTAAACTTCAGGGGTGTTTCAAGGGTAAGATGTGCAGTTGAGGATCTCCAAATTAGCTTCAACAATAAAGTCAGATTCAGTCCCTATCATTCTATGGCATTCATCTTTCAAAATCTAAAAACGATAACACATCAACTCTCATATTAAAGATAGATTTCTGTGCTTCATAAAATGTGGGTCAAAAGCAGTTTTTTTTGTCAAGTTGCTTTATCCTTTTACTTACTTTAAGAATTCTATACTCAAGCTTTTCTTAGACAGAGATACATAACTTGTAAAACAATGTTAATAAAAAGTCAAAGATGATCAAAGCAAAAATACCTATGGACAGCATTTTCAATGACTAAAGGAATTTGAATGACAATAATTAATCAGGACAGTGTGGTAGAACTAACACTGGATTAAGAAATTAGGAAACCCATGTTCTAATCTCCTTCCTGCTTATGATTCATTTCACTTACCTGGGTTTCAGCATTTCATGTATAATAGAGAACTTTTTTTCTTTCTAAATTTTCTTGCAACTTAAATATTCTTTATGCCTTTAATTCATGAAAGTATTCAAACATATGAAGGAAAGACACAAACTTACTGTTGAGTGAGTTTTTGGTGTTTTGGCAAAAGACAATGATATCATTGCAATATAACTGAATCAAAGTTATTTAATAGTAAACAGTTTACAG
Source organism: Leptonychotes weddellii (assembly GCF_054177405.1). Taxonomy (NCBI): domain Eukaryota; kingdom Metazoa; phylum Chordata; class Mammalia; order Carnivora; family Phocidae; genus Leptonychotes; species Leptonychotes weddellii. Next base: position 129,451,075 of record NC_138370.1, read on the forward strand.
GCTGGTTTCTTTCATTATCATGTGGATTGAGCCAGGGAGGATGCTTATAACACTGGAATACCAAGAAATTTACATTCTAGGACCTTTAAAACAAAGAGTCTTCCTTATCTCAAGTGCTTTGAACTTGGCCACAGTCAGGGTTTATAAGGTCATTCAAAAGTTCTGAAGCCAAATTGAAACTCTGAAGTTCTCTTAGGCATTTAGTTTCTATCATTCAAATAGCACTTCTCTTGGGCTGTTTAGCATTATAGCTCTGGTTATTTTTTACCTTTGTTACTTGACAATACATTCCCTCTGAGGTCAAGAATTATCCGTGTCTTACACATATTTATGTCTTCTGAGACACCACTGAAAAATGCCTGTATTTTAGGGGCATTTGATAAATATTTGTTGAAAATATAGATTTTTTTTTTTAAATATAGATCTTAAAATGAGTTCCCTTGTTCCCTTGAGGGGCGTCTGGCTGGCTCAGTAGGAAGGACATGCGACTCTTGATCTTCAGGTCATCAGTTTGAGCCCCAAGTTGGGTGTAGAGATTACTAAAAAAAAAATAAAATAAACTTAAAGAAAAATGAGTTCCCTTGAAAAAAAAAATCAAGGGATAAAATTCAAGAGTATTACACATCAAAAGAGCCTTTTATATGAAAATATTTAAAACATCCTCAAAATCTCAATATTATGTAACAGTGGCAGGAAAAAAATACTTGCAAACATCAGTGCCACATTCTTTCTATTGAGGTCTTAAAAGATTCTATCCTTACTGAAAGATCAATTTAAATTTCTGAGGTGCATACATAATCCTACTGTTGTAACTGAACCAATGCGTTTGCTCCTTGGTGAGTCAGAACTATACCAGGTTGTAGCACAAAGAAAGGTTTACTTGCAGTGAATAAGGAGATCGTGGGGAATGACTTCCAAAGCTGTGACTCGCCAGCAAGGGTGGATGGGTTCCTTTTATTTAGGGTTATAATGAATATTTAGATAGGGATATTTGCCATCATATGTAGAAGCAGGCATAAGAGTGTGCATGTGCCTTAGGGAAACATGCCGATACAAACATTGCATGTTATGTAAATGAGGCTGAGGCTCCTTGGGTGGAGATTTTAGTATTATAATGAGCTAAAAGTAGTTGTCAGCATTCTAGAGGTCACTCCAGGGTCCATCTGCACAGGCGTGAGTCAAGTGTTCTGCTCAAACTGGTCTGGGTAGTCTGGGCCAGCTGGAGGAGGGGGGCGGTTTCACTTTCCATTTGCTTGAGTTAAGAGATACACTGGCAAGAAGAGCTTAAGGAAAAATACGGGACAAAAGTTGGTGAGTACAAGCAGGTGGGCAGTAAAGGTCAGGTCTTGGGGTCTTGCTGGTGACACTATGTCAATGGTTTCTTCTCCTGCTAAAAGTGACAATACCAGAGACATAACTATGATGTCAGAGAGGAGTAAGAATTCAGGTATCCTCTCTTAGATATCTTTGTCACTTTCTTTTTTTTTTTT
>NC_138370.1:129453064-129494240 GCF_054177405.1 Leptonychotes weddellii
TTAGGTCTGATGTTATTCTGATGTCCCTCCCTCTGTACATAAGGAATCTCTTCCACCTAACTGCCCTTAAGATGGTTTCCTTGGTTCTAAGATTTATGAGTTTTACTATTACATGCCTGTTTTGTTGGTGTTGGTCTGTTTTCCTTTATCTTGGGAGGGGTCCTCTCTGCCTCTAGGACACGAATGTTTGTTTCATTCCCCAGATCAGGGATATACTCAGCTACGATTTGCTCAAGTATATTTTCTAGTTCTTTCTCTCTCTCCACCCCCTCAGGGATCCCAATAATTCTGACATTGGAATGTTTCATGGTGTCACTTGTTTCTCTGATTCTGTTTTCATGGATTTTGAATTGTTTTTCCCTGGCCTCCTCTTTTTCCTTCTTGTTTATTAATTGGTCTTCTAGATAACTAATTTGTTCTTCTGCCTTGCTTACCCTAGCTATTAGATTATCTAGATTAGATTGGATTTCATTGATAGCATTTTTAAGTCTGCCAGTTCAGCTTTCATTTCTGCCCTTAGAGACTCTATGTCGCCATTAATCAGTTTCTCCATTCTAGCTATTGTCTTCACAATTGCTATCTTGAATTCCATCTCTGACATCTTGGTTATATCTGTATCCATTTGTAAATCTGTGGCAGAAGTCACAATCTCTGTCTTATTTTGGGGGTTCTTCCTCCTAGTCATTCTGTTGAGGGTTGGTTGAGGGAATGTACGGAGTCCAAATTATTGACCACAACCCAAGCCAGATGCACCTGTTATGTAGGGACCTTAGAATTGCTGGCCTCTTGTTCTCCCAGTCTGTTTTCTGGGGGAGGGGCCTGCCACACTGTTACTCAGGCAACTCTGTTTGGGCAGAGTTGCCCTGCCCCCTGTGGGGGTAATGGGCTCAGTGAAAACCGGTTTTGGGGGGCTTTTGTTCTCTGACGGCTTTCCACGTCTCTTCCAAGAGTCAGAGCAGAAGAGATCGTTTTCAACCCTCTGCCTCAGAGCAGAAAGATCGCAATCTGTTCTTCAGTGAGCTCTCCAGGCCACACTATCTCTGTTTCTGTCTATGCTGCTATAAACTGCAGCATCCTGGGTTGTGTGCCCCTCAGCAGTGCTCCCAGTCCTCGTCTCCCGGTTGGGGCATATCTCTGCTCTTTGTGCTTCTAAAACTGCCAGCTGTCCCCCTTTCGCACACGTGGCCCTTGAAGGGTAATGCATGTTTACAGCCTTTCTTCATTCCATCGTATTTGTCTGTTTCCTTAATCCCAGCAGGAGATGTTTCTTTTGGTGTAATCCTATCTCAATTCCTGGATTCTATTGAGATTAAGTCCATGGTTCACATCAACATTCATCTCTCCATCAAATAATTGGTCAGCCATATCTTCATGTTCTCTTCTGAACATACTTTCTCAGTTTTTGCAATATGGACAGGGTGAGGATTTTCCAAATCTTTAAGTTTTGGTTTCTTTTAGCTTAAAAATTACTCCTTCAATTCATTTCCCTTTTCTCACATTCAACTGTAAGCAGTCAGGAGGAACCAAACCACTCCATCAACACTTTGCTTAGAAATCTCTTCAGCTAAATATCCAGTTTCATTGTTCACAAGTTCTATCCACAGAATACTAGAAACAGTTCAGTCAAGTTCTTTGCCACTTTATAATGAGGATAACATTTCCCCTCGTTTCCAATAACCTCATTTCTGTCTGAGACTTCACCTTCAGAATCACTCTTAACATCCATATTTCTAGCATGCACTTCAAAACTCTTTTAGCCTCTACCCATTACCCAGTTCCAAAGCTGCTTTTACATGTTTAGCTATTTGCTATGGCAACATTCCATTCTTGGTACCAAAATCTGTATTAGTGAGAGTTCTTGAAAGAAACAAAACCTATGTATATGTATATAAAGCCTACATATAAATAAAATAAAATATCATTTTTAAGATTGGCTCATGATTGTGATTACGGAGGCTGAGAAGTCCCATGGTATGCAGGTGGCACATTGGAGACCCAGGCGAGTCAGTACTATCATTCCATTCTGAGTCCAAAGGCCTAACACCCAGGAGAACTGGTGATATAATTCCATTCTGAGTCCTAAAGACTGACAACCAGGATAGCAGATGGTATAAGTCCTAGTCCAAGGGCAGGATGAAGATTGATGTCCCAGATCAAGTAGTCAAGCAGAGAGAGAGAAAGGCAGACAGAGAGACAGAGAGAAACACTGACAGAGAGACAGAGAATTCTCCCTTCCACTGCTTTTTTTACTCTAATCGAGCCCTCAGCAGATGAAATGAGGCCTATCTACACTGGGAAGGGTACTCCGCTTTACTCAGCCTGTGGATTCAAGTGCTAATCTCATTCAGAAACACCTTCCCAGATACACCAGGAATAATATTTAACTAAATATCTGGGTACTCCATGACCCAGTAAGTTGACACATAAAATTAATCATCTCAAGTATACATTTTATTAGATCAAATAATTCCCAGTATCCCATTGACAATGAAGTTCTATTTTTTAAATTTTTTTTATTTAGCACCTGATCTTTCAGAACTATTTCTTCTCTCAGTTTCTTCCCACAAGGGAGGCCCTGACTGTAGAAAAGGAAGTGTGAAGTCAACCATGCAGACTTCTATACCAATCCTGACAGTATGCCTATTTTGGAAAAGTTGATATTGTATCAATACTTATAAAAACCAAGAATGCTTCAGGAGCCTTGTAAATACATCAACTTAATAATAAATATTAAGCTTTTCCTGGACTATTTTCAGATAGTTGCAACATTCATTACGCTTCCTTTGAAAACATCAAATTCTAAAACAATAGCATAATGGTTTTGTGAGGAGTTATTTCTAAGATTAAATGGTGAGAGCCCTTTTCTCTTTGAGCATGTTTGTATATTATTCCTTTATAGCATGTAAATATGTGCCCATATTGAAATACCATACAAATCAAAATTAATTTTTTACTAAAGCAGGAGCAATAATAAAATCATTACCTTTATGTGTACCAGCAAATAAAAGAGAATACTCACTGGGTATACATTTGTATTTTATATGATGTTTTTGTCCCAAATCACCAAATGTGTTATGTGAAAATTAATATTTCACATTTTAATCATTGATTTTGATAAAGTAATGGCATTAAGAATTTACTTAATATAGTAATTTAGAGAAACAAAGTAAAAAATATACCTCCCCCAAAGAAGACAATAATGTGCATGTTATAGGTATGGGGAATTTGGAATGTTTTAGATTTCCCTGATAAATAGCAGACATTTAGAAAGAATTGCAGTATGCAACATGGTTATCTCAATTTTATTATGCCACCTTTCTAAGGGCAGTGGGCTCTTTTGCATCCACTGCTTCCTCTTTGACCTTGGTGCTTTGCTGTAAAGGCATTTAGTTACTGCTTTTATGTGATGGCAGAAATACCTGATTTGGCAAGTGTGTACTTTATGAAATGTGATATGGCATCAATCATCATTAACCCAAATATCCCCATCACATGCAGGGCCTGACCCCATCACATCTGGTTTCCTGTTTGAAAATCCTTCACTTTGTGGAGGTTTTGCTGATAACAATGCTCAGAATGATCTCTAGGCAATGGAAACTGACAGAAGATGAATTATCTGCCACTCAGGAGGATGCCCTGACCATGGAAACAATCAAGTACAACTGTCCATTATTATTGTTTTTTCCCCTTGGCTTTCTTTATTTCTTGGATTAGTTTCAAGCTCAGCATCTGCTTTAAAAGCCTACTGAAAATCTCAAAAGAACATACAAAACAGAGGACTCCCAGGGAAATTATTCTTAGTTGGTAGCAAATGCAATCTTCTCCTCTTTGTTGTCCAAATAATATTTTGAATTGTGACACATTAATTTTTCCAAAAAAGCACTTAAAGTTACACTTATCTCATGTGTGGACATCTTAACACAAGAGTTTTTGTTAACTATTAAACTTCTGGACAGATTATAAATTTGTGGTTAGGAATCAGGGGTTTTATTCTCCTGAAAAGTCTTAGGTAATTGATGATGTGGTATCAGTTGCTAAAGACGGCCGCATCTCAGATACAAAATATTTTTATCCTTTAGGATTGACCCAAAGTGTTATTTTAATATATCTAATCCTTTGCTCACTAAACGCTGATTCTGGGCTGTTTTACAAAGAGACTGAAACCTGAACACAGCTTCCTCCTCATCAAGAACATATAAGCAGCAGCACAGCGGGCAGGGAGCAGATAATCCTACTTCTCTTTTTGACAATTCAAGATGTTTCAGATGCCTTTGAAATAGAGGGGAACGAGTTCGATGTTAGGTAAGAGGATCAAATCAGAAAGTGATCTTTGCAACTTTGTGCATGAGCAAAGAGGACCATTTGAAAATTTAAATCACTCGACAGGGAGTTAAATGGTTGTGGAAAGGCCAAGGGATTTTGAGGTGTTAGGAGAATTGTAAAGGGAAAGATTTCCTAAAGATTTCTATCTAGATTAGGGTGCCAAACTCAGTTGCCAATAGGGGCCAGACAGGTGATATCAGTTAAGTGAGTTATGGACAAGCTTTGTTTGCACATTAGAAATGCAGCAATAGAATTATAACTTCATGTAACCATATGAATGAATCTCACAATCTACTCAAAAGAAGGCAAATGTACAAGAATATATTCTGAATGATTCCATTTTCATGAAGTTCAAACAGACAAAGCAGGTCAATGGCATTCGAAGTTAGGATATCAATTCTTTTGTGGGAACAGTGAATGGCAGAAGGCACAAAGGGGCTTCTGGGTGCTGATAATGTTCTCTTTCTTGATCTGGGTGCTGGTTGCATAAATGAATTCAATTTATGAATATTTATTGAGCTGTATACTTATGACTTGTGTCCTTTTATGTATATATGTTTTACTTCAATAAAAAGTTTAAGAAATATGTCCCAACATATCTTCAAATCCACAAAATTATTTGTCTGTCTTTTTTTTTAAACCTAGAGCCTAAGTTCTGATTTCCTTATTCTAGTCTTTAGAAGAGGTGTGAATACTGGGGTGCCTGGGTGGCTCATTTGGTTAAGTATCTGCCTTTGGCTCAGGTAATGATCTCAGGGTCCTGGGATGGACCCTGTGTCGGGCTCCCTGCTCAGTGGGAGTCTGTTTCTCCCTTTCCCTCTGCCCCTATCCCCACTTGTGCTTTCTCTCTCTCTCTCTCAAATGAATAGGTAAATCTTTAACAAAATTAAAAAAGAAGAGGCGTGAGTACTAAGAGTTGTTTCTTCCCCAAAAGAAAAACAATTTGGTACGTTGTGACAGTAAATAGTGACTGGTACTAGGCCTTGGTATCAAGAGAAATAATAAAGTGAAGTGAGGACCATGAGAACTAGGGAGTTACCTTTCTACAGAGGACATCTGCTTTTATATTTCATCAGATTTGTGCCATATGGTTATGTGTGCTGAAGGCTACCAGGTTTTCTAATTTTTAAATTAAGCTAGGAATCTTGATTTTATTTCAAAACTCCACATTTTCAGGTTTTTTTTTTTTTTTCTTCAAATTTTCAGGTTTTGAGTAATCTTTTTAAGTACTGTGACACTAGAGGAAGCAATGGCCACAGGTCAGATTTGACCTCCAGTTTGATCCCTTTGGTGTAGGAGGGTTGGTTGACTTCTGGAAACTTCTGTGCTATCTCTGTTGATGTTGACAAAATTTAAGAAAGGAACATAAAGGTGAATGGGGGCAGGCAGGAACATACATGTACTTTTTAATTGAATTTTGTGTGCGATTTATGATAGTGTTAATGATAGTTTCTTCATTTTCACCTTTGGGGATCTAGAAAATAGGTTGTGACTTACATGTTCTGGCATCTCAAATTTGAAGAATGGTGGATTCTATGGCTTTCTTCATTTTCCAAACTGTTTTGAACATGTTTTCTCTTTGATTCTTCCAAATGTGTATGTATTGGTTGCTTACAGTGTTCTAGGCACTGTGCTAAACATTCAGAATTCATGTTCCCATTTAATGCTCAGATACTGTGATTGTCCACAATTTGCTGGTGAGGAAGCTGAAACTTGCCTAAATTTATAGCAAGTTAGTGATAATTAGGATTTGAACCAGGCTTGTAGAATTTGTACTCTTAACCACTAATCTATCACTAATCACTAATTTTATCATTGTATCTAGAGATATGTAAATCAAAAGACTTCAAGCCTGTATTATACCTGAGAAGACTGAGGCACAGAATCTTAAGAGATTGGAGAGAACTAGGGCTGCTATTTAGTGAAAGAGGTTTGCTACATGCCTTTTGTTCTTGTTCCTATACTCCATCCCCGCCCCCCCCCCGCCCCCCCCAAGGTCATCCAGGGAGTGAATTTCATTTTAGCAGATTTCTCTAACAGTGGATTCTTTCCTGTCACATAGCAGTATAATTATCCTTTATTTGTGAGTATAATCTAAATAAAATCAACTTAATCTGAGATGATAAGGTGTAGCCCAAATAAGAAGTGCACTGATGTCTGATATGCATACTGAATTAACATTCTTGATGCTTAGGATAACAACTAATGGTGCATCTCCTCTAAGCTAGTGAATTAGAAAGCCAGGCATTCATCCAAATATGCAGATGTTTAGCCTTGTGTAGGCAAAACCTCTGAATGACTGATACCATTTTAACTTTGAATTATATTCTTCGGTGCTACACAGTGGCAGAATATCAGGCAAATGAATGTATGACTTTAAAAAGAATTATTTCAATCTTGACCAATAGCAGCCCCAGCTGAGTGGGGAAAATATATATTTTATGGCTTGACTTATTCTTATATTGTACTTATTTAAATTTTAATTGGTCCTTTTGAGTTTTCTAGTTTTCTTCACTAAACAGTGATTAAGTTTCTCAATTCTGTTTATTAGATGGAATTTAAGTGATCTCAATAATCAAAACAAAAATTAGTTTTGTCTGTTCCTCTTTCTCCTATTCAGTCTGGTCAGGAAATCATAAAATATTTAATGCAACATTTGAAATCCGAGAGTTGTAGAATTGTCTCTTGAAATAGTTTGGAATGTATCAAACAAAGCATTTTATTTGTAGTTTTGCTTCCTAAATGTTTACAATAAAAATAGGGAGACAGCTTTATTGTATTTTTGCTAAATTCATTAGGACTTCTATTCAGTCTGTTAATTGTCCCCTCCTATTGTGTGGTCCTAATGAAAAGAATCCATTTTTAACCAGCACCCTCCATTGTGGCCCTGACGTTTCCATGGAAATGAATAGCTTGTTCTGACATTGTTTGCTGTACATATTTACAGCACATTAGGTAACACCTGGGCATTGAAATCTTGCAATACAATAGGCTTTTATTTTTAAAGAACACCAGCAGTACCATGTTCCCTTCACATTAGTTTCTTGCCATTTTGGTGGATGAACATGTGAGCAATAATTACCAACACTGGTCTTAGGTTGGCAGTTGGATGAGATTTTTCACTAATATATATTATATTATTATATTATATTATATTAATGTAATATACATATATAACAAGTAGAAATGTACTAGAATCTTCATAACATAAAAACAGAAAATCTTATCTTAGTCTATTTTTATTAAATTATAAAAATACATTCTTCTCCTTAGCAGGTGTCTCAAATACATATGTGTAGTTGTATTTGTATTCACCATTCGTGCATGCCTACCAGGTATCAGATGCTACAATGAGAGCCAATGCTACAAAGATACATACACATATGTATATATTTCCCTGACCTCAGAGAGCTTAAATTCTAGAATGTCAAATGACAAATCTGAGTAATAATGTATAGTAAACATCTTCCAACTTGGGTAAGCCCCAAAAAGCACTATCACATTTAGATCAGATGAAAGGTATAAAGATCAAATGTCGATGATCACCTTTCCTTTTTAAATATAGTTTCTTAGGTGATTTCATGCCATGGCTTTGGATGGATACATTTTGGAGGATCAGAGAAGCCATAATCCCTGCCATCTACACATTCATGGTTATCTCTCCGGGCTACTTGGCAGTACACACATACCTTTCCTTTATCTTTCCCTTGCATACCACACAACAATCTCAAAACAATTATTTAATCTCTCCAATTTATATTCCATTACCACATTGTGGCAGGCATTATTACCTACTTTTCTGAGATTGTCTGACTCTCAGAAATCTCATTTCCTACATCAAAATTTCTACATATCTTTATTCTTTACATATTTTCCTCCTGCTTCAGAAATAGAAATAACTTTCCTATTCAAGGCTAATATTCTCCACCCATGGTCTTGACTCTATTATCTCTAACCTCTTTTGGGCCCCAAAGTTCCCTTTGGCTGTGGTAAGATTGTCTCTCATATTGTCACAATAGCACTTATAGCAGGATTTAAGGTGGTTCCAAAGAATTCCTTCTGCTTCGGGTAAAATTATGATTCCACAGCTTTGACACTGGCCAAAGCAGGATTTTAGGAAGCCCCAGAACTCCACATGCTTTTAGTAAGACTGTCACTCTCTATACCCATCACTAGCCACAACATTTCTCTTAGTGTTACATACTGTTGTTGAGACCAAGAATCAAGTTGATTCTTCACATTCTCTAAGAAACCATCAGGATTAATTTCATCATGCCCTTTTTTGGGCACAAATTCAAGTCCCCGACTCCAGGGATATCCATCATGATTTTAGCTTCACGTGGCTCAATATGTTCCCTAATCTGAATCGGTCTCTCTCCCTTCCCCAGTTATCCACCCTCTTCTACTGTGCTCTCTACAAAATTCCCTGTATCTTTTGCTCTAGGTAGTTCTTCACCTTTTATGCCAAATGAAGTCAGATATCCTCTTAGAAAACAGCTCTCTGAATGGTGACATCATTTTCTTCCATATTCTACTGGGACCAGAGGTAGATTGGATGTCTTCCATGTTTCTCATCGTCTCTTCCAAATCCCTGTCTGTCCCTTTTTTGTCAAAACTCCCAGTTTGTTAGAAGCAAATGACTATGGCATCCTCTACACTTCTTAAACACTCATCCTCAAAAGTCCCACTTATGTCTTCTCATAAGAGGACTGCTGTTTTATTAATTCATTCACGATGTCTATTATTTTTCTTAGTATCTTGAACATCGAGATAAGCACTCTAACACCCTAGACCCTCAGTTTCTTGGCTGCATTATCCCTAATGATTGTGTCCTCTACTTATCCTTAAGGCATACTCTGAGCTCGTCATTATGAAAAACTACAGTTTCCACAAAATCTTGATTTCAAGGATTCTACTCTGTCTGCTAATATTTCTGGCTCACTTATTTCATTATGACTCCTACAATTCTTCTACCCTGTAAGTACCCCTGAGGCATGCCACCTTTTTAATCTACCTATAACTTCACAAATCTTCACTTTTCTTTTTATTTGGATTGCATTGCACTACTATTTTTATCATCTTGATACTCCCTTGAATTCACTTCAACTCGGTTGTCTCTCTTTTTTCCCCACATTGCCTGGTAAGATACAAACACTGGGTAAGTCCTCCTTTTAGGCATACGTGCACCACTGCAGCCAAAGGCAGCTGGGGGAAAAACATAAACGTACTCACTGGTTTCATTTTAAAATCATAATCGCAAGCTTCATGTGTTTCCTCAGGACTGCCTAGCTATCCTACTCCATTTTAAAAATCAATTCACCTTCTCATTCTTTCAAAAGATTACTGCACATCTTCTCCCCTTTCCTGAGGGTTTCAATATCCCTTTCACCTTCTCATTCTGAGTTGATGACTCTCGTCTTATAGCACTAAGAAAATAGAAATAATCACAAGACAAATACTCACATTTTTTTCACATGAAACCTGGCCACTCCCTGCATCTGGACGTATAATTATTGCCTATCTACCTTTTACCATGGATGAACTCTACATTTGTGCATTGGATTACAGTTGTTCTGACTTACTAAAATTAATCCCACGATTTTCTCCTTTCCTTTTTTCTTTGTTTTCAGTGGTATTGCTGCATAACATAACACTCTAAAATTTAGTGTCTTTAAAACAAGCATTTGTTATCTCTCATAGGTCCTGTGGATCAGGCATTTAGTAAGTGATCAGCTGGATGGTTCTGTCCAAGGAGCCCTCATGTGATTGTAGTCAGATCATGGCTGGAACTAGCACAGATGGAGCAGAGCGTCAGGAGCAGCTGGGGATTGACCAAGTGTTTCTTTCACTTCAGATAGTCTCAAAAACTATCACTCTGTGATATCTCTGCCTGGGTTGCTTTGGGTTTCCTCACAGTGCAGTAGCTTTAGGGCAGTCAAAACATTTACATAGTAGTTTAGGGCTACAGTGGGAGTGTCCTAGTAACCAGAGTACATTTCACTATCTTTTCTGTCCTAGCCTCAGGACAAGAATATGCTTCACACAGCATCTATCTGCTGATCCTTTTGATTATAAGACAGTCACAGACTACACAAATTTGGGAGAAGGGACATAATCCCACTTCTTATTAAGAGGAGTGTTAAGGTCCCATTGCAGAATAGCATGTGGGAGGGGATATGTTGCTGTAGTCATTTTTGGAAAATAAATCTGCCTCTTGGTTAGTGAATATTGTCTTTACTACTAAAGTATTACCGTCCACATACAAATGTACTGCAAAAGCATCCATTAAAAAGAAAAAAAAATCCCTCTATCTCTATCCCCACCCCTGCCTGTATACCTTTACTCTCTTTTGTTGCAAATTTTTCAGAAGAGTTTTCCATTTATCATCTTATTTATTCCCTCAGTGGAATCCGATTTCATTTCTACCTCTCCAGAAAATACTCTTGACAAAGTCATCCATTTTTTGAGTGCAATTCTCATTTGGCTTCATTACTTCATGGTATTTGATAGAATTCATGATTCCCTATTTTTGGAATACTTTTCTTGTATGATTTCCCAAGCTCCACTGTCTCTGAGTTTTCCTCCCACTTTTCTGGTGATTCCCATTCCTCTCCTTTGCTTCCCTGATCTATTCAAGTTGGACTGCACCAAGATTCATTCCTCAACCCTCATCTAGTTCTCTTCTACACCTGTGCCCTAGATTATCTCCTCCTGTCCCCTGGCTTTAAATTATATCTCTTAGTGATGACCTCCCAAATTTCAGTTCCAGTCTTAAACTCTCTCTGTACTCTGGACTAATATGTCTGATTGCCTTCTTCACATCTCCACTTTGGTCATCACATAGGCATATAACATTTAATATGTCTAAAATAAAATTCTATCACCACCTTACCCTTGCCCCCCAAATATGCTCATTTTTCAGATTTCCTGAATGGCACCATCATTTACCCAGGGGCTGTGCAAACATCTAGGAATCATTCGTGAGGTCTTTCTTGTCTTCATCCTTGATAGACTAGTCACCCAAATTCCTTTCGTTACACTTTTAAAATATACCCAGACTTTGTGAAATCCTCACTATCTCCACCACTGCCATTCTAACAAATATATGTTAAGCTGACAGTAATTTATTGGGGTCTACAACAAATTTTGTCTATCTCACTTCTTTCCCCGCAATAACAAAAGTTATCTTTAAAAAACATATTTAAAACAATTTTTTTTTTGCCCCTAATCCTTAAATAGCTTCTCCATGTATTGAAAATAAATGCAGTGTCCTTATTATAACCCACATATTTGTCCCTACATATGCTGGTCCCCATCCACCTTTCCTCCCTCATTTCCTGCCACTCTCACCCTGCTCACACCTTTCTAACCCCTGTGGCCTTCTTGCTGTGCTTTGATCCTAGCAAACCCCTTCTTTCCTCTGGACCTTTGAAATTAATGGCTTTTTTTTTTTCCTGCCTTGAACATTCCTATACATTTCCAGTCTTCTTTTACTGGCTTCACTGTTTTCTAGATTCTTCAAAGATCACAGAAAGCATAGTTTCTTTCAGTATCTAGGGAATGTAGTTATCCAGGTCATGAGACTGGAGTTCTTTCAGCGGTTCTCCCATCTTACTGCACATGAAAATCATTCATGTAACTTTCTAAAGTACAGAATTCTAGGCTCTACTTAGGCATACTGAGTCATTACCTTCAAAGGTAGGTCCATGGATCTATACTTAAACATTTCCTGCAGTGTTTCTTCTATTGGCCAGTTTGTGGGCTAGCATTTGGGAACTACTAATAAAAGCCTAAGGAGCCTAAATTCTCTTTTGATGATGTCGCATATCTTGGTTTTAATTTCCTCTCATCATTATTTTTCTTATACTTCCTATTCCAACAAATGTTCTCCTGGAAAATAGAAAAAGGCAATAAAATAGGATATGAGATTAATATTCTTTCTGATATTCATTAATAGTAATCCATTCACCAACTTCACTAAATACCTTCTATTTTATAATAGCATATAAACTGAAACATACTTGTCTTGCCATAACACATTTCAAAAATCTCAACTTTTGTGAATTTTTATTTATTTCTGATGTAACACATCATTTGGGTGCATTAACCATGCATATTTTATATATTGCTCTTAAAAATCTAAGTTTGAATGTTTCCATGTATTGGTACATCTGTTTCTTCAGATAGATCTGTTTCTTCTTTTTACCTCACCAGTGTAATTTGGTTTCCATAGTTGGTTTCTTGATCTTATATATCCCCTAATTCTTTCTAACATTTCAGAATCCCAGACCATGAAAACATGCTTGCTTCTTTGATTTAAAAAAAAAATCTGTTTAACTCAATTTGGGACAGCGTTTTCAATTTTCCTGCGTACAGGAACCCCTTTATAGCATCAACCTACTTAATACACATCATGTTGTACTGGTTATATTTTTACTGTCTGTTGGTTGAGAAAACCCAAATATGTCTGTGCACTCATGGATCCAATTGCTGCATGCCTGTTATGGGTCTTTTAGAAATTTAGATATGAGAAACATAGCTAGTGTTATGGAGAGAACATGTTAAAATAATTGAAACATGCCAGTTCTGCTGGCTGCTTACAGTGTTTCCCAAAAATCATAAAAATGAAAATGGAAATACTACTCTCTATATAAATGACTTAGTACATATTGTCCCCAGTGAAAATGTTGGTAAAATCTGGGAGCAAAGAACTATGTTTAAGTTTAAGTAAGTTGTCCTAGCATCCCTCAGCCTCTTTAATGGAATTGTTAAAACTGGTCTTCTTTGACTATCTATATGGAAGAAACAAGGTGAAGATAGAAAAACTGGTAGGACCTGTTAAGGGGCAGGTTTTAAGTTTGCTTGTCCACATGACTGCATCAAATAAAGGAGTAGAAAAAAGAGGCATGGCTGGGCATAACTAGAGGAGGCTAGTTTTGGCCAAGTCTGCTTATCACATGAATGTAAGAGTCAATAATTTAAAGAGAAAAAGCTTAATATGGGTTTGTGACTTCTAAACATGGTAACACTGCTCACAAATATCTGTCCTCCAAAAAATGTCCCAGGTAATAAATAAGTAGCTTAACAAATGTGGCTGCCATGTTTTTTGGCCAATACAATACTCTTCTTTCTAGCTTCTTTCTATCTAGTAACGGGTTTATGACTGTTTTTCTAGCAATGAATTATGAGTGGCTGTCAGCGAAGTGGAGCTCCTGGAATGCTTTTAAATTCCTGATAAAATATGACATATTTACCAAGCATGCCACTTTACCTCTTGTCCTTTCACCTCCTCCTCCCCGAAATGCAGATGTAATATCTGAAGTCTAGCAGTCATCTCGCAATTATGAGGCCCCAAACCAACAGGCTAACGATGGAAGCACAGAAAAATAGGAAGCTTTGGTTTCTTGTTGAAAAGAAGAAACAGTGCCAGCCACTATTAATCTCCAGACTTCTAGTAATATATGAATAATGAATCTGTATTGGTTTAAACTACTGTTTGTTGGATTTTCTGCTATTTGGAGAACAAACTCCTAAGGGATGCAATCCTCCTACCCTATAGTAGGTGGAACAAAGTAGGAAAGGGATGGGAGTAGAATCTGGTAAAAGTTATTCTGCTCCTATAGAAACTCTGGCCCACAGTTTGCAAACAACTTGTGGTCTTATTTTATTTTTCCAAGCCAAATTCTTATGAATGCAAATAATCACTGTATCTTTGTTTTTACTTCCTATAACACATAGTACCATGCCTTGCGGTACTTTATTCCTTTCTCTTTTTTCTTCCTGTCCAGATTGGAAAAAGAACCCTATTGATAATAGGTTCTGCATGCCAGGTGTTATAATAGGGATAGAAAGAGAATAGTGGTAGCTCCTGCCTGAGGGAATTTCACAACTTAGTAGCAGAGACAAACAAGAGCATGCATGGCTGTGACATGTCGTTATATATGCATAAACAGGGAAATAGTGGAGAAGAAAGGAGCTATATCTAATGGGCAAGTGAGGAGGGTTATAATGATTTCCATATTTTTTTGCAGTAAGTTACCAGGTTAAGAAAATTTCTTTTGTAAGTATGTATAAGGGGATTAGACAATTTTTAGTGTGATGAGTCTTCATGAGTTGGATAAACTGCTAAAAAAAACTCAAGGGTAGAATAAATCTATTTGACAGGAGAAGTGATGTTCATGGATCTTGTTAATATATATATATATATATGTTTTCTGAAACATTCCAGTCTTTTTTTCTATGTGTGTGTGCATGTGTTATGAAATTCATGTCATGCTGTATCATATAGTATGTGTTGCCCTGTAACCTGCATGTTCACTATTTCTCATAAACATAATTTCATGACAAAATGTAAGTATCTGCCTAGTATCATTCATAATGACTATAGACTATTTCATAATATGAATGTATGAGCAGTTTATTTAAAGTATTCATTTATCATATATTTAGGTTGTTTAAAATTATTTGAATTCAACATCCTTGTACCTAAAAAATATACTTTTACCCAATTATTTCACTAGAGCTCAGAAAGAAAAGAATTTTCAGCAGTCCTGTACCAATTCACTTTCTCCTAGAGATGTCCAGGCACAAAGAATGACTGCATTAAATCTTCTGGCAAACATGCTAATGACCTCCTGGCAGACATGCTAATAACCTCTGGTGAACATACAAATGACCTGATAAACCCACTCGTGATATTTACTAGCAGAAGGATAATGGCAACTTCTTGTCAATGAAAAGATCTTTAGCAGGAAGAAAACTATTCTGTGTTGCTTACTGTGAGTAATTCTGCAACTTATAAATTTATGGGAGATGGCTAGCTGAGGAAGGTCACATAAGCTGTAATTAATGTAAGATAGCCCAAATGGCTTCCTCTGTGTGAGTGATGTGCATGCATACATTGCCCAAATGCTTTATCTGTTAACCTGGAGCCAAACAATGTCCTGTCGTGGGAGAAGAAAGTCCTTTTTCTATTGGAAGCTGTATCTGAGGGTCTCAGAGTCCTCCAAGGAGAAATTTCTCTCCTGTATCATTTAAATCATTGGTGAAGTTTGATACTGGATAAAATCTAAGATTTATGTAGTTTGATTTGACAATATGATCTTTGTGTCACCACAGATAAATTCCAGAAGTGCCATTTCTGGGTGAAAGGGAATGCATTATTTTAGAAACTGTGGAACATGTAACTGGTCTATTGAACAGTCTGAATTAGGTATGGTCAAATTACCTTGTTCTATGCTCTCTCAGATTTCCTTTTTTCATTCTTGGAGGGCATCTTGGACAGTTCCCTCAGCTTTCTTGGTACATTCAGGTATATATAAGAAAGTCTAGTCAATTCAAGTCCAGTTCAAAAGTCCAATTGCATATCCAACTTATTGCCCATCTCCTCTCCTCCTAGTTCCCCCGCAAGCTAGGCTTGGGGAACTTGGAGTAGAGATGAAACAGTCAGCTCCTAAGACATCTATTCCATCTCTGTTTTCCCTCTTACACATCTTTTCTTTTCCAGCTAGTAGAATGGGGAGGTATGATAAAAAGAAAAAAAGAGAGAGAGAAAGTGTTTTTTACTTATAAGTTTCTGATTAGGTCATCTCTTGGATCTCCTGGCTGTTTTTTCTCCTGTGGCAGGCATTCTGTAGGCTGGCTCTCTTGTGTTTGTGTGATTCTAGAAGGGGATCTCCTCAGTGCTCAGTTCTTTGACATGTGACGTCTGCTTCATTGATACCTGTCAAACACACCTCAGGTCCTCCTTCTGGTTGCCAACACAGCCTTTTGTTTCTGGGTTCCCCTTGCTTGATTGTCTGCTTTCATGACTTTCAGAGAAACACAATGTTTCAAGTTTTATTGCTTTTCATAATGTCCACTTTCTCTAAGACAAAATTGGTTGGAGTACAGACTACACCACTCTCTTCCTCTTCTGTTCTATCTTCTCTCTCAACTTCCTGTTTCCACTTCTGCTCAAATATTCCTATGTGCAGATCATTCAATATGCTGTATTAAGATCCCCAGCTAATGAATTAGATGGCAGTCTCTTTAATTGATTTTCTCAGAGATTCATGATTTGGCTTTAGGGGAAGAACAGGGCATAGCTTCTCTTAGATTAAATACTCAAGATATCCTCTTCTTCGCTGGTCTGCTGTGTTTATCAAATAGGAAGAAAGTGAGGCTTGTATGAAGGATAATTATTTGTTTTCTTCTTAATAAATACTAAAAAATTACCTGACCCACCAACTCATTTTGATATTTATTGCTCTTGATTTTTTGTCCCAGACCTCAATTCTTCAGATATCAGGAAAAATCTCATTTAATGTCCTTATTCATATGAATAAATTATCTTCCCCAAAGTCACTACTTTTGGACATCTAACTGTCCTTATGAGAATTGCTTACCAACAATGAATATTAACATTTATTTAAGTTTTACTCATCAGGTAGTTCTAGAACTTCCTTTATTGATGTTTTAATCAGAATTTCTTCAGTTAGGCCAAGTTTTTAAAAATGTGTTTATTAGCCATTTGTGTTTCTTATGTAAATAGCATATTCATGGAGTTTAGCCCATTTTTCTTTTTTTTAAGATTTTATTTATTTATTTGATAGAGAGAGAGAGAGCGCACAAGTAGGCAGAGCAGCAGGGAGGCAGAGGGAGAGGGGAAGCAGGCTCCCTGCTGAGCAGAAAGCCTGATACAGGGGCTAGATCTCAGGATGCTGGGCAGACACTTAACCGACTGAGCCACCCAGGTGCCCTTAGCCCATTTTTCTAATGGATTATTCATACTTTGAATACTGATTTGTGGAAGTTCTATTTATATTGAAGATCCTGAGCATTTTATTGCTATGTACGTTGTAGGTTTTTTTTCAAAGTTTGGTCTTTGATTTTTCACTTTAATGATAGTTTTTCCTTTACCATATTTTTAGTTTTTATGTAGTCAAACTATCAAACTCTATATGTTTTATCCTTTGAAATAAGTAATTAAAAGTAATTTCTCATTCTAATACATTTATGCTTTCTTTTTTAATTTAAATATTTAATCCATTTTGAATTCATTTTGGAATAAAGTGTGATATGAGAATCTACCATGATATTTTTTGTTTTGGCTTTTTAAGTTTTTATTTTAATTCCAGTTAGTTAACATATAGTGTTATATTAGTTCCAGGAGTACAATATAGTGACCTAACAATTCCATACATCACCTGGTGCTCATCACAACAAGTGCACTCTTTAATCCCTATCACCTATTTAACCCATCCCCTCACCCACCTCCCCTCTGGTAACCATCAGTTTGTTCTCTATGATTAAGAGTCTGTTTCTTGATTTGTTTCTCTCTCTCTCTCTTCTTTCCCTTTGCTCATTTGTTTTGATTGTTAAATTCCACATATGAGTGAAATCATATGGTATTTGTCTTTCTCTGACTTATTTTGCTTAGCATAATACTCTGTGGCTCCATCCATTGCATTGCAAATGACAAGATTTCATTCTTTTTTATGGCTGAATGTTATTCCATTGTATATAAATAACACATCTTCCTTGTCCATTCATCAGTCAATGGATACTTGGGCTATTTCCATAATTTGGCTATTGTAGATAATGCTGCATAAACATTGGGGTTTGTATCCCTTTGAAGTAGGATTTTTGTATTCTTTTTATAAATACTTACTAGTGTGATTGCTGGATTGTAGGGTAGTTCTATTTTTAACTTTTGAGGAATCTCCATACTCTTTTCCAGAGTGGCTGCACTAGTTTGCATTCCCACCAACAGTGCACAAGTGTTCCTTTTTCTCCACATCCTTACCAACACCTGTTGTTTCTTGTGTTGCTGATTTTAGCCATTCGGACAGGACATTTTTCAATGTTCTCAATAACCTCTATCGTTTTAAATTCACCTTTCTTCACTGTATAAGGAATTATTTTATACATTTGCTTATTTCATTTATTTATCTATTTACTCACCCATTTATTTATTCAGTTTTAATATATCATATGATAAGCCTTCTTACATTATTTTTACTTTCAAAGATTTTATATTATTATATTTACTTTCAAACATTTACATTTCATGATGAATGGTATACCTTTTCCAATTTTCTCATTCCAAAAAGTCTCTTTCTTTCCTTTCTCCCTCTCCCTCCCCCCCTCCCAGCCTCCCTCTCTTCCTCAATTATGAACACCTTCACTCTGTTTTATTGACATGTTCAAATAATTAGCTCTGGAGACATGTTTCTTAATTTGTTAATTTCTAGTCTTTAATGAATAATCTTCCTTTATTTTTCATATCATTATTGCATTTTTCTTTTTTAACATATTGAATTGAATGCCCAGTTCAATTGTTTTCATTCCTTTTTTCTTTAATTATAAAGCATACAGCACTAGCTTTGGCTATAACCTTAAGATTTGGTATATAACCATTCTATCATTACTAGTTTTCAAGTAGCCTATAATTTTGGTTTCATTTTCTTTTTACCAAAGAATATGAAAATTTTTCTAACTGCCTAGTCTTTTAAAAAACTATTTATCTGATATGAATATCACTTTGCAGTCAGAGTATTGCTTGTAATATGGGTCCTTGTCAGGGATTTTATTTTCTTCAGCACCAGTTCTGATTGTTATTTTTTTTCCCAGTATAGGTGGTTTATATCTTCTTATTACATTTTTAAACCTCCTTATAATTTTTTAAAAATTTCATCCTCTTCCATTTTCTTCTAATATTATTGCCTTTCCAACTGAGCAAGTTTCTTTCTCATGATTTTCTCTCTGACATATAGTAGGTATGTTTTGCAAAATTAGAAATTAGGTTCAGGAATTTTCTTCTTGTATATGGAGCTACTTCAAAGGGTATGTCTTTCCTCTAGGTCTTCTAACTGCTCTTCTTAGATATAGAGAATAAATGCCAAGTTTTATGGTTAGTTCAGGGCTTGGGTTTCATGGTCATGGAAAGATGTAGAGACAAGTAAGAAATATTTTTCTACTCTCTCTCAGGTCATGTGTTTCACATAGGAAATTATGGTGTTTCATGAATTGTAGAAGGATTTCTTTAACCAGATACACATGCTTTAAAATAAAAAAAATAGTCCTTTCTAAATTTTGACATTAGTTGCTTGGCAGCATTAATTTAAGTTATTGCAAAAATTTGCCATTTTTTTGCATTGAAGCAGAAGTATAAAATACTATTCCCAACCAAAAAAAAGACAATTTTCATAATTTATTATTATTATTATTAGTTTGCTGCAAAAGACTACTCATGTTTGCATTTTAGTACCTTGCAAAGTGCTTAGTATATACCATGTCTTTAATAAATATTTAATAAATAAGTAATCCTTGATTGCAGAGAAATGAAGAAAAAGGCAAATGATATTTTAAATTGCTTTGGTGAACTAAGATTTTAATATTTCAAAATTATACTGCATGTGGATTAAGAAATTAAGCAGATGGTCTAGAAGTAAAATATACTTAGAAGTTTGTTTTTTCAGATACTAGGACTACCCAAAGATATAAAATTTCCAGTGGCATAAATGATTTCCTTGTTCCTAATTTAAGGGAATTTTTTTTGGTGCTGCCTATGAGATTTTTAGACTCTGCCTACAATATCTGTCACTTCTTTCTAGTCTTTCTCTGTGTCATGGACATGTTTTTAGTTTGGTAATAAATAACAAAGTTGAAAGAACAATTAAATTAAAAAATCTGCTGATTTTTTTCACAAATGTTTCATTTCCTCTTAGTACTTCAAGAGAACAGTTTTGTCCGTTCCTGCTAAGAGACTGAACAGAGGTGGAACTGTGTAGAGCTTATGCTTCAAACTAAGGATCATGGAAATCGGGACCAACTCCCAAGCTGAAGCAGCAGCTGGAAAAAGACCAAAGACAAGAGTGGAATCACTTGATAATTCAGTTAAAGCTACCTACCCATGAAGGTAGAAGGAGTTGGAGATCTTAAGTACTTGGTCTGTTTATTCCTTAGTCTGATCTGGGCTTAAGGCTGAGCAACTCCTTAGTCAGGTAGCACTTCTCTTATTGTCCTAAGAAAAATTACGCACCTTATACTGTGCTGGGTACTATGAAGGTGTGAAATACGAACACTATCCTTGATGAGGAGACTCATTCAGTGAGTTGAAGAGTGAAGATTTGTTATCATGAAATTCTAATAAAGTAGGTATTAGAGATGTGAGCAGATGAATGAAACCATCATGTGATACCCTGAATTCTGCCCACCCTACTCATAGGTGGTACTTTCAAAGCTTCTGCTGAGTTGTTGAGTATGCAGAGTCTTGACTGGAGTTTGAGCAAAGGGGCTGTAAGAAATATTTACTTTCTTTTATTCTTATTTTTTTTATTTCCTGGCAGAGCAGAGGACAGAAAAAAGAAAAATGGGAGAAGAAAAATAAGAGAGGATGGTCAAGTGACATAGAATAATGACAAAGTGAGCTTTTAAGTACAGCAATATTCAATATTAAAATATTGAATTTTAATTATTATTTTGCATTTCATGCTAGGCACATGAATACTTTCTTTGACCTGTCTTTATGGAAACATAATAAAAGAATAGTGTTCCAAGTTTGAGTCCATAGTGGGATAGAGATAAAGGAGAGTAAAAGACAAAGTAGAGGACAAAACTCCAGCACAATAGAAATCAGATGCAAGGAAAGGGAACCAGAAGTGACCAGGGATTCATGAATCCCACAAATTGACAGAGATCTTATTGAAGGCATTGTACCTTCTGTAGCTCATGGAAGGTAAAATATTATCTGCCTCTTAAACTGGGAATAAAACCACAGCTGATATTTAAATTTTTTTTTTTTTTAAGATTTTATTTATTTGCAAGAGAGAGAATGAGAGACAGAGAGTATGAGAGGGAGGAGGGTCAGAGGGGGAAGCAGACTCCCTGCTGAGCAGAGAGCCCGATGTGGGACTCGATCCTGGGACTCCAGGATCATGACCTGAGCCGAAGGCAGTCACTTAACCAATTGAGCCACCCAGGCGCCCTACAGCTGATATTTAGATAACATAATAGAAAAGGAAAAATTTGTGTGGCACACATAATAAATCAACTGGGAAAGTAAAATGGGCAAATAACTGGGAGTTCCAGTAAAAAAAAAAAGTCATGTGACCTTAGCTGGGGCTTAAATGGTGATTTGGATACTAAGAGATGGCACAGAATTATACTCTAAATATGAAAAACATAAAGGCACTTCTAATTTGTACCAAAAATATCACAATTTAGACAAGTAAGCGAGGTAACAGGTTTGAAAATAGAGATGGTCCCCTACCTACAATGGTTTGACTTTTGATTTTTTTTGACTTATGATGGTGAGAAAGTGATATGCACTCAATAGAAACCATACTTCAAATTTTGAATTTTGATTTTTTCCTGGGCTAGTGATAAACCATATGATGCTTTCTCGTAATGCTGGGCAGCAGCAGCTGTAGGTGCAAGTCAACCCCATGATCATGAAGGTCAACAATCAATAAAATTCCAACCATTCTGTACCCATATAGCCATTCTGTTTTTTCACTTTCAGTACAGTGTTCAATGAATATTACATGATATATTTAGCACTTAATTTAAAATAGGTCTTGGGGCGCCTGGGTGGCTCAGTCGTTAAACGTCTGCCTTCGGCTCAGGTCATGATCTCAGGGTCCTGGGATCAAGCCCCACATTGGGCTTCCTGCTCCGCAGGAAGCCTGCTTCTCCCTCTCCCACTCCCCCTGCTTGTATTCCCTCTCTCGCTGTGTCTCTCTCTGTCAAATAAATAAATAAAATCTTTAAAAAAAAATAGGTCTTGTGTTAGATGATTTTAGCCCAACTGTAGGCTAATACAAGTGTTCTGAGCATGTTTAAGGTAGGCTAGGTTAAGTTATGAGGTTTAGTAGATTAGATGTATTAAATGCATATTTGACTTATGATATTTTCAAATTACAATGGGTTTATTGTATCGTATAACCCTATCGTAAGTCAAGAAAGATCTGTATAATGACATTCAGAGTTGATTTATGGGCATTTAATGTCAGTTGCTGCCTAAGGAATATGATTTGAAGAATGTCAGAATAGTTCTTGTGTTCCCATCTTGGATAAATCAAATTCTAGGCAGATATTAAAAATTATTATCAGGTCTCATAAGTGACATCTCTACTCCCTGTCTTTAGAGCCAATTGAGAAATAGATGGGAGTTAGAGAGATAGAGAACAGATTAGGTCTTACAGATGTAATTGCAGCCAATATGTGCTAGATCGAGCTGGTACTACTCCCAGTATTCCTATCCCAGGCCTGTGAGGAATAGACACCATTGCCTGGGGACACATCGCCCTTCTACTCACCTAGGGATAAGAGGACAGAAGGTGTGTGAAATCCTTTTTGTTTAGGGCTTGTGCTGGATTAGCTCAAACCAGTCCAAGTGTCACATTCTACCCCCATACAGAGGAGTTGGGGAGAAACAAGGAGTCAGGACTATTTAGATAAGATATTTTCTCATGGAAAACAAAAGGGTATCGAATAAATCTCCCAACTTTAATCCCAACTACTTTATCCCTTTTGAACTCTATATAACCCTTGCAGGAATAAAACATGCAGTTATTATAACTTGATCATACATTGGTGTCAATTACTTTATCAGTTCCTTTCCAGTGTGGTCCCTGATGATGCCCAGCAAGCACACTGCAGCCTTTGTAGTGCATCCTGCACCAGGATCCAGGCACCATTCTCTGCCTGGTTCTAAAGCAATGCTCCTGCTCTTGTTCCATGGATCCCACCTTCTGTCCTGCTGTGTTCAGTTTTCCTGACTCCACTCCTGTCATGGTGCCACCCATATGGGTGGGGGAGATCTTCTCATCTGGTTTATTTAACAGCTAAGAAAAGCTTAGGTAACCAGAGGGCAGAGAGAACATGAGCTCACTGGAGATAGAATTTCTAACATGAAAAAGGCATTGACAGGAAAAATGGGAAAGAAACTAAAAGATGAGATGAGAGAGATTGTGCTGAGAGCTCCTACTTAATTATTTTGCCTCAGGGCCAATTTTTATGACATTAAATTATTTTTATTTGAAATCCAGATAGATGAGAACCCCATGGAAAAAATTAAGAAGTGTGGTGATAAGGACAACGTGAATATGCTTCATTCTAGATATCAATTATTGTGAATAATGGACAGTCAACAACTGTGAACAAAATGGTTTAATATAAAAATGTGCATACTTGGGCGCCTGGGTGGCTCAGTTGGTTAAGCGACTGCCTTCGGCTCAGGTCATGATCCTGGAATCCCGGGATCGAGTCCCACATCGGGCTCCCTGCTTAGCGGGGGGTCTGCTTCCCCCTCTGACCCTCTTCCCTCTTGTGCTCTCTGTCTCTCATTCTCTCTCTCAAATAAATAAATAAAATCTTTAAAAAAAAATTAAAATGTGCATACTTAATACAGCCAATCAAAGCAGATAACTATATATGTATATATATATATATTTTTTTTTTTTTTCTTTTTTCAAATCTAAGTAGGTTGAGAAGATCCATGAGCCTATTTACCTAACATAGAATTCTGGAATAATAAGCTTTTCAACTTTTTGTCTTCTAATGTCATTAAAACTATTATGTGTTTGTGCTCTCTGTGATGTTATTGATGACTTGAACAGTAAGACATTTATATAAATAAGTGAATGCAGTTAGAGAGAGAGGAGAGATATTGAGGGAATCTGCTTGTTTTTTAGAACATTTGAGCTGAAAATATTCTATATGTTACAGCTCTTTCTCTACCATATACATATGCAGACTGTCCTACATTTGAAAACTCATCTCCTCCTCTTGGTGGTTGGCTGGTATTTTTGTGAAAGCAGCCATTTCATTTCAGCTGGGCATTAGCTCGAGCCATCTGCTGCAAGGGTTTCCCATGGTCTATAGCCATGACAGTGTTTGAAGTTATGCTTCAGGGTATCTTTAAAAACATTTTGCTTCTAATTTCTGTTTGTAGGTACCCTACTTTGCTCCTCATCCATAAGCTGCTTGAATATCCTGAGCACATCTATCCTCCCACTGATTCAACTTAGTAGATCAACGAGGCAGTCCATATTTATTGAGCTCCAATTAAGTGCAAAACACAGGAAGGTGGCTCTGTTGTATTAAGTTTCAATGTAGGTTGACTGGCTGCATTCCAGATCCTCCTTGTTGGTAATTCTAACTTGCCATTTAATGATATGTAGTACTTTTAGATGCTGCTAATGAACTGTTCAAAAACAGAATGGTTCATCTAGAAGAGATATATGAAAATTATAGAAAATAATTAAATGTAAGATTTTTTTTTTCTGGAAAAAGCAGAAAAGTGTTTTGATGAGAGTCAGAATTATCAAAACTATTATGATAGTGAAGTGAACTCTAGTTTTCCTAGATAAAAACATCCAGGGGGCTTTTTGGGATGAGCACAGTGCTTCCAGTGAGGTGCTATAAAACACTTTAATCCCTTTGCATTTCAAATTTTTCCAAATTACGTTAAGGTTAGACAGTTATGATGAGGCTTATGACTTAAGCATGCAAAAAGCACATCATAATTATGATTTGAGATATGAAGGTAAATAATAAACATATTTAAATGGTCTACTATTAGGATAAAGTTAAAGTTTTGTATGAGTTAACTTTCTGGGGTGTTACAGACAGATCAATGACTAAAGATGTCTCAAATTTCATCTATATGACATAGAGTTGAGATCATGGATGTCAGAGCCTGACACATATGCACTGATCACTGCCTCTAATACTTAATAACCTTGGCAAAGGCACTGCAAGTTTCTAAACCTCCTCTGTAAAAATGGGGAAAATAATACCATTACTTCATTCAATTGTTTTGAAGCTGTTATCAGAGAGTATAAGTTCTTCATATAGTTCTTGACACATAAATGTTAGGTATTGTACCTATTGTTATTATTCTTGCCTTTTTTGAAAATTACTGTAAAGAACAATAATAGACTCAGAAACAAATGAGGGCTTGGCGGGGAGGGGGATGGATTAGCCTGGTGATGGGTATTAAGGAGGGCACGTATTGCATGGAGCACTGGGTGTTATACGCAAACAATGAATCATGGAACACTACATCAAAAACTAATGATGTAATGTATGGTGATTAACATAACATAATTAAAAAATAATAGATACATAAGCACATCATGCTCAGTAGTCACAGTGAACAGATTAAAAAATAATAAACACTGTTCATTACAAAATGACTGATAAGCATCAAATGAGAAGTAGATAATACCTGATGTTATTAATGACAATAAAAGTGATGGTGAGGGGCACCTGGGTGGCTCAGTGGGTTAAGAGTCTGCCTTTGGCTTAGGTCATGATCCTGGAGTCCTGGGATTGAGCCCCTTGCTGGGCTCCCTGCTCTGTGGAGAGTCTACTTCTCCCTCTCCCTTTGCCCCTCCCCTACTCCTTGTGTGCTCTCTCTCTCTCTCTCAAATAAATAAAATCTTTAAAAAGAGTGGTGGTGAAAAGAGCAAACTCTCTGTTCTTTGAAAGGTTTTTAAACCTTGATTGCTTCAATTTTTCATGTGAGACTGTAAATGTAGTCTCTACCTCATAGACTTGTACGACAGTGTGGTGAGTTAATCCATGCAAATCAGTTATGGGCAGCATAGTGCTCCGTGCACGGGAGCTGTCAAAGCGTGCGGCATCACTACTGTCATTACTGGCATCATTATCACGGGGTTAATCTTGTGACGAGGCCATCTCTTTTAATTGATTTAAACTACTTGATAGGACACTCTATGGAGATTTTGAAGTGCCCCTCATACTTCTTCTATATTCTGAACCAGTTGAAGGATGGCCATAGAAGATGACCGAAACAACAGCTTCATAACTAATAAAGCTCGGCTGGAGGCTCCTACTTAAACCTGCAACTGAAATCAGGATTCCTGCTCTTTCCCCAGCTGAATTGACCTTTCCATCCTAACGTGTAGGTTTCTATCCTTTCTAGGCAGAGCCTACTCTGATAGACTTATATCACGGGGAGCAGAGCAGAGTATTTGTATTCAGAGGTAAGCTAGGTGGGAGAGTGCACCAAGAGGAGTTTGAGCTACATCTGCTCAGAGCCTATTTCTTGATCTCATCCCTAAAATGAGCCATTCCTCTTCTCTAGTGAAATGTGAATGAGAGGATGTGGGTATCTTTCCTCCAATACCATTCCCTCCTGGGAGGGCAGTGTAAATTCCTCCCTCGGTGAGATTGCGAGATATAAGGAGGTAAAGCCATACCTATCAATCTGGACCGACATGACACACTTTAGACCCAGCCAGCCTCTCCTAACCCCCGCTTTTTTCCTGGATCATTAAGTAAGACTTAAATTTCTTGCACTTGAGAATTTACTATCTGGAAAATGGGGCTTTGATGGACAGCACTTCTCTCTCTTGCCGCAATAGTTTGGAGATTAAAGAAGATAACTGCCTTGGAGATGCTCCAAGAGCCTCACATAAAAGGAGCCATTATGTTCAGGTATCATGGATTAGATTATGGGTCTTGTAGATTGCTAACAATTTTAATAGCTAGTTTGTTTTTCTTTAGCAGTAATTCCTTCTGATATTTTCCATTTTTAATTAGGCAGAAGTTACCTCCAAAGTTCCTTTGTTTGTCAGAACCTTGTTTTCTCCAAAAAAAGTTGAGGCATCTTTCAAGATCAGAAAAATATAGTCTTTAAGATTTCTTGACATTTATACCAAAATAGCAAAATAGCTGAAATCAAATGGGAAAACTTAGAAGGCTAGAATGATAATTGCAAAAAAGGGAGGGAATGAAACAATTTTCACCGCTTCTATTAAAAAGTTTATACTTGTCATACTATGCTACATCTTATTTTTGAAGTGCATTGAAAGTTGTCACTGGTTTGATCTCAGATAGTATGGCTGCCAATTCCTTCCCCAGCACTCTGCCATTTGGCTTCTTTCCAATGATGCCATGTGTAGTTTTCCCTTCCCTCCTCCTTTTTCTAAACAGAGAGGAAAACAGGTCCGTTCGGTATTAGCCTGTAAGCTGTATAATTGGAATTAAAATTCAAGACATGAATATCTTTTTAACTCAGAGGGCCAACTGCATTCACAATTCCTCAAGTTTCCATTTTTAAAAATCTTTAAACATGATAGTCTTAAAACTTATAAAAGAGTATGGTCTGGGTTGAAGCCAAAATTGGAGTGATTTTTCTTTATCAATTTTTGGCTTATTATTTTTATTTTTTCTTAGATGTCTTAAAAGTGACATGTTATTGCACTCTTCACTGGTTTCTAATTTGTCAAGTTCCCTTTTTTAAAAAAAAAATTATCCATTTACCAGATGATCTTTATATAGTGTATTTTATAAAAGTTATTTCCTAGTATGTGAAACATAGAGAGGGAACTCAAATTTTCTGTGTCTTGATAGTATCCACATAAATCTTTCCTTCAGTGAACAGAGCATTGATTACTACGATATTAGGAGACAATAGTGTTTCATATTTTTTTCTTCTAACCTTGTCACTTATTCTTCCATGTTAGTGAGCAATCCATCTAATCTATATGTCAATAGCTATATCCACATACTATGGGTAGGGTCGTTAGCTACCTGCTAGCTTCTAAGGAAAATTAATGTACTTATTTCACAGGTCCTTCCTTCTAAGGAACTTGAATTGATCTATACATATGTCATTGGTCCTCACCAAATCTTGGGGGGAGATTTGGCAGATGTCTTTATGTTACAAATGGTTCCTCATGAGGCCTTACTCTGTTTACCACCTGGAAAGCTTGTGGTGGACACAGTGGATCTATCACCAAGACAGGTGGCACTGTCTATAAACCTTTGGGGATGGGGGAGTGCTATGTGCACAGTAGGGACACATTTTCCCTGGGTTTTGCAATCCCTTTGTGACATCTGTTCTTATTTAATGAACTGTAACCACTGATACACTCACTAATGCTCTTGACTGGAAGAATTTCTGGGCTTTAAGAAGGGGAGAAAAGAGGTCGATAAAACAGCTTCTAGCCTTTTCCTCTCTCATTTCTTATTTGTCTCCCCCTCCCCAAGGGTAAAGGCAAAGTGGGTGAGCAAAGTAAAAGGACAGTCAGTCTCGGACACTGTAGAATGTACAATAGAAACTACAATGGTGAAGGTTTAGATCTGTAAGTTTGCCCTTTTCTTTCTAATGCCCTCTTTATGTTGAGTCCAGTATAAATATGTATATTGCTTGCACTGATCTTACGAGCAGTGAGTCAGAATACATAGCACATCTCCTTGAGCATAAAGATGTTGGAAATTCAGTCCACAGTAGCTGATCTAATAGGCTGATGATCAATAAGCATATTAGCCCAGTACACTATCCTAGACAGTTCATATCAGTGACTGGTTGCTCCTGCTGCCACTCGCTGAATAAGTTTATGGATGTTTTGGCTCCAAATTTTTGAAAATGAACCTCTCTGGATGCCAGAATTGCTGGTCTGCCCTGCATGTTACAGGTAGGAGCCAGGCTGTCTATAGATGTAAGTGAATTTGAGAAGCAGTGAAGTGGAAGGGACTCAAGGACTGTACCAGCTTGCTGCTTGGACAGTTTCCAACACAATGTCAAAACAGGAGGGACTCTCTGAGCACCTGCCCAAGCTGCACTTAAAATTAATGATTATTTGTGAGAACAGACAAGGAGGAAGATCTACTTCGTTCACAAGTTTGTGGTGTGGATTAGCTTCATTGGTATCTAATGGCTGACTGCCACCGAGCTGATCCTTTTTTGTACTTTCTGGCTCCTTCTTCAGGATGCCAGAAGCTCTTTGTTTAGCTAGTGCTTTATCTAATTCTGGCACAATCAGTTCCACCTCATTCTCTCTCAGCATAATTGGCAGGACTCTATTGTTTATAGGGAAGGTATTTTCCCTCTAATTTAATACCTGGAATCTATGTTTCTTCCATTAAAAAAAAAATATTTTTTTGTCCCTTTCCTATTTTCTTTTTTTTTTTTCTCTCTCTCCTCCTTCAAGCTATATGAAAATCTATTTTGTAACTGAATTACCAACTTCTATTGTTCTTTACTTTTCGGGTCTATCTTTCCACTTATTTTTCAAAGTAAAATTAAAACAACAAAAAACAAACCTCTTATCTCAATGTGCTTCTTTTGCTTTAAAATGCACAGTGAAACAGTGATTTATGCATAAGCATACAGTTTGTTCGTTATTTAGTAATATCTATATTATATAATGAGGCTGGTATATAGAACATTTTAGTGATACGAATTAAAGTCCCCATAGTAAGTATAAAGTTATCTATTGTAATGTCCCATAAACATATTTTTATTGCAAGTCCATTGGGAGTCCTGCTCATCATTGTCATTTTCATAATTGTGTTTATCTTTAGTGAGTACCTGCATGATACAGAAGACCAGATAATAATCTATCTCAGTACCTTTTAGGGCCGTTGCCTCCACAAATCTTGGTTTGCAGTTACCTCTCAGTTGAAGTTTTGAAAGTATGCCTCCTACCAGTCAGAATGGCTAAAATTAGCAACACAAGAAACAACAGTTGTTGGCAAGGATGCAGAGAAAATGGGAACCCTCTTGCACCGTTGGTGGGAATGCAAACCGGTGCAGCCACTGTGGAAAACAGAATGGAGGTTCCTCAAAAATTTAAAAGTAGAATTACCCTACAGTCCAGCAATTGCCCTGCTAGGTATTTACACAAAGTATACAAAAAATACTAATTCTAAGGGTACATGCACCCCGATGTTTATAGCAGCATTATCTACAATAGCCAAATTATGGAAAGAGCCCAAAGGTCCATTGACTGATGATTGGATGAAGATGTGGTATGTGTATGTATACACACACACATATATATGTATATATTTCACTCTCTATATATGGAATATTACTCAGCCATAAAAAAATGAAATCTTGCATTTGCAATGACATGGCTGGAGCTAGAAAGTATTATGCTAAACAAAATAAGTCAGTCAGAGAAAGACAAATACAATTTCACTCATATGTGGAATTTAAGAAACAAATGAAATGATCATAGGGAAAAAAGAGAGGCAAGCCAAGCAACAGACACTTAACTATAGAGAACAAACTGTAGTTACTAGAGGGGAGGGGGGTGGGTGGACAGGTTAAATAGGTGATTGGGGTTAAGTAGTGCACTTGCGATGAGCACTGGGTATTTTATGTAAGTGTTGAATTACTAAATTGTACACCTCAAACTATTACACTGTATGTTAATTAACTGGAATTTAAATTAAAAGAAAGTGTGCCTCCTATATATATTCTAATTTATAAATCATATACCTATATATATCCACACATATAGCTTTATATATATGATTACTACTGTAACATAAGGTACATTGTGAAAAATATATAAGCAGACATGTAAAAGTCTACAGTGGAATGAATAAAAATAGAAGTTCTCCTATTTTTTTCTTGCACTCCAGTAGATTATATTCTGCATACCCAGAGATGCATACTTTGGGGATTTGTGAGTCTCATATCTGAGTGAGCATTAGAAGAGTCTGGAGAAATTTTAAAATTTCCATTGTCTAGACCCCTCCCCATATCTACTCAGTTAGGATCTCTAAGATTGGAAGGTACTGGTGTATTTATTTGTGAACACTTAGTGATTCTGATGATCTGCTATAGATGGGATTCACTGCTCTAGGACAGATGTTTTTTAGAGAGAGTCACAGTTTGACATGAAATCCATCTGGATGCAGTGAATAGAATGTTGGGATTCCCAAGGGTCTTTTGACATGAATGAGGCATTAGGCATTGAATTGGCTCACCCCAAAAGATACTGAAGTTCTAACCCCCAGTATCTGTGAATGTGACCTTATTTATAAATAGATCTTTGCCAATGATCAAGTTAAGATGAGGTCATCAGTGTGGGACTTAATCTAATATGACTGATATCCTTATAAAAATGAGAAATTTGGACACAGAAGCAGACATACACATAGAAACCATGTGAAGATTGCAATTATGCTGCTGCAAACCAAGAAACTACCAGAACACATCCTTCTCTACCACCCTCAGAAGGAGCATGACTTACTGTCACCTTGACCTTGGATTTTTCCAAAATTGTGTGAAAATAAATTTTTGGTGTTTGAACTACCCAGTTGTGCTACTTTGTTAGGGTAGCCCAGGGAAACTGATGCAGAAGGGAAAGAACCATTTGCAGCCAAACCAATCAAAACAGTTTGAACCAAATTAAGCCAAAAAGGCCACATCACCTTACTCTCTAATTTTTCCTATTCTTTTTCGTGTTTCTTTCCAACATGAAGACATGAGAGAGTGTCTACTTTTAGGATGAATAGTTACCTATTATATACAAGGATATAGTTAGTATGCTTATAATGATGATTATTTAAGTTATAAAAAAGTTTGGCTTGGGATTTTAAAAAAATGAATCTACATGATGCAGTATGTCCAAAGTTCAACTACTCCTTAGAGACAGAGACTCCATTAATTCTGAATATACAAATATTTTTTTAGAATCAAGTATGTACAGTGCTTTTCTAAGAGCCTTGGGGTGTCTAGGAGTGACCTGCATAACATGTAGTGACTGTTAAATAGTGAATTAAACCAACTAACACAATAAGCTTACTTTCAAATAATTCAATTCAAAATAAATAGATGATCTTATATTTCCCTGATAGTCTTCTTCTTCCTTTTTTTTTTTTTTTTTTTTGAAAGAGAGAGAGAGTGAGCAAGCTGGGGAGAGGGGCAGAGGGAGATGGTGAGAGAATCTCAAGCAGGCTCTACACCCCGTGCCGAACCCCACAATGGGCTCGATCTCACAACCCTGAGATCATGACTTGAACTGACATCAAGAGTCAGAGCCTTAATTTACTGAGCCACCCAGGTGCCCCTATTTCCTTAGTATTCTTAACGGTCTTTTAGAGCAGGGCTATCTGAAGCTGATGAATTTTTTAATTGTTGAATATCTGAATTCTAGATAGGAACTGAAATAGGCAGAGATAATGAAGTGTAGATGGTTTCTCCTATGGACTATAAGGGTTTTGGATTCCTCAGGTGACTAAAATTGTTGGAGATGTTACAAATTACATTGGAATTTGTCTAGAGGAAATATCTTACAAAAAGTAAGAATCCATCATTTCCTTGGAAATACTAGTCCTCTTCTGTTTTATTTAAAATTAATTTTTTTTTCAAAAAGAGATCAAGGATGTCTGTTTGGATTAATTCTATATTGATACACCTCCCTTTTATGCTTCTGATGTAGCATTTAAGATCTTTTAATGGGTAACTAATTCCAAGCAAAAAGTCATTGATATTTGGTACCATTTTTATTTTAAGATACTTTGTGACCTATACTTTTCCCTCCTTTCTTTTCTTTTCTTTTCTTGCTCTTCATCTAGGGAAAATATTTATATTATTATGTTAGAATTCAATCAGGTTTGCAGTTTTTTAGTAAAAACTTAATTATATAGATTTTATTTAAGAAAGCAAACTAATTTCATTGTTTTCTTCTATAAAAACAATACACTAAAGAACATACTCCTGATTATTGCAGATTCTTAAGATATTTTAAGTGGATTATTTGGAAAGCATAATATAAGAAAAATGATTGATCAGATACTAGAACCAAACTTTATATTTGAGTGTAGTTTGTGCATATTTTATAATTTCAATGAACTAAATTTATTGGGGGAAGAATAAATGGTTAAAGGAGCTATTTAAACCTTCTCAAAGCCCATTGCCTTGAACTTTTTCCCAGTATGTCATTTATCATTCATACTGAGTGTGTAGAAGGTTAGAAACTTGTTACATTGGTGCCAGCACTTAGTAAATTTTTTTGAGGGAGAAGAAGGAAAATCTAAGATGGCAGATTAATACACATTCAAACAGAATAGGTTTCTAAATATTGAAAACTCATTTAAAAATATTTAGTTATGACCATTTAGGGTTATTCTGCTGTGGCTCAAAAATGAACAAAATAGACATGATTTCTGGTCTTCTGTCACATTCTAGTGGGATAAACAGACAATAAAACAAGGAAACAAAAATTTAATGAACTGCAAATTGTAATCAAGCGCTATTTAGAAAAAAACAAAAACAAAACCAAAAAAAAACATGGTACCGAGGTAGATGATAACAGGGAGGATGTTTTTATTCTTTCTTTCTTAAAACTTAACTTTCACTTTAAACAAGGGCAAGGAAGATAGATCTTTGACAGTGGCATTTCAAAGACTGGTGAAATGGAACTATATATGCAAAGAAAAGGGAGAAGTATTTTCAACAGAAGGAGCATCCTGTTCAAAGACTCCAAGCCTGGAAAGAGCTTGGTGTGTTTTGGCAACAGGAAGAAGAAGCATGCGGCTGTAGTTGAAAGAGAAATGTGACAGTCTAGGGGATTGAAAACTGAGGACAAGTTAGTGGTTAGAACAGATGGGTCCTACAGGCCAAAAAGGAGGCTTTGGGTTTTATTCTAAGTGCAAAGGAAAAGACTTGAAGGGAAGTAAGATTATCCAATATTAGTTTTAAGAAAATTCTTTCTGCTCTTTGGAAAACAAATTTGAGGAGAATAAGAATGGAAGTATGGATTTAATTGAGAGTCATTTGCTAAACCTTGGCCAGAGACTTTGGTAATCTGGACTAGGGAGGTGTGATTGGAAATAAAGAGGATGAAATTGAGACATGTTTTAGAATCATAAGTAAGAATCTTTGATGTGTTTGGTGTGATGCAAAGAAGATGAAGGAAAAAAGAGGAACCAAGGGTGATTTAAGTTTCAGACTTGTCAAATTAAAGTTTGATGTGAATTTCTAAATTGGGAAAATGTTGAGCGGCAGGTTTTAAGAAGGGAAGAATGAAAAAACATCTATTTGGAGCACGTTATGTTTGAGATATGTGAAACCTTTGAATAGAAAGTCAAGGAAGATGCTGAATATGCACATTTGGATCTCAGTGGATGGGTTTTTCTCAAAGTCATGTGAATGAATGCATTTGCTTAAGGAAGACTATAACAGGAGAAGATAAGAAAGTCTAGGATCAAGGACTTCCCATCATTTAAGATTGTGAAGAGGAGCAGGAGATAGCAAAAGGGCTGAACGACAGTAGGCAGTGCAGGAGAAGAACCCTTGGAGAGAGTTGTGTCCTGAAAGCCAAGAGAAGAGATTATTCCAAGAAGTAAGTGACAGCCATCTCTCGTGAGAAGGCTGCATACAGAGCAAGAGAGGTAAAG
Organism: Leptonychotes weddellii; assembly: GCF_054177405.1. Classification (NCBI taxonomy): domain Eukaryota; kingdom Metazoa; phylum Chordata; class Mammalia; order Carnivora; family Phocidae; genus Leptonychotes; species Leptonychotes weddellii. Next base: position 129,487,547 of record NC_138370.1, read on the forward strand.
AATATTTGGCTACATGAAAGTGACTTTGACAAGAGCTGTTTTGGTGTCATATTTTTGCCATTCCACCAAGTCAGCTTTAGTCATCTCCTTACCAAAAATGATGGTAAATAGTAACCTGAAGTGAGCATATGAAATTGCCATGGGAAGCTACAGATTTTTGTGAAAGAGAAATAGACTTGACTTTATTTAAATATAGCCAATTTGATTTCAGAAAGTTGGATGGAAACAACTTACGAAATTTTAATTCAATTGCTCTAAACTCATAGACCTTTTCCTAACTTGTTTGCTAAAATATTTGAGATTTTTACTAATACCATGTTGATCCCACTGTTAGATATAGGGATGGCAAAGAGTCAAGAAATAGTCAGTGCTTGGTTGGGTTATTGTTTATGTCCTACATCTACACTTGGTTGCAATGAGAAGTAGAATTATCCCAAATGCTTCAAATGAAGAGAGCTTTAGTGAGCAAATTATTTGCAGGAAACACGTATTAATAGCAAGACACACAAAGACGTACAACAATGGGAAATTTTTGCTACCCCTAGATCTCATGGGATAAAAACAGGAAAGGGTGTTATTGGCACCCAGAGAGCTGGTATTGTGGACGAAGACAGCTCAGTGGCAACAACACTCCTGGAATGCTGAATTATTGTCAGGGACATTGCAGTGAAAAGGAGGGGGAGTCAGGAAAAAATAATCCCTCTGCCTCTCATCTCATCCTTTAATCTCCCACCTGTGTCTTCTCTTTGACCAAACCTAAGCAGAGACAAGTATCATGGTGATATAGTCTGTGGAGTTCAGCTACTTAGAATTCAGCTCAAAAGAGAAAAAAAAAATTAGAAAAAGAAGGTGGGTGGCTTCTGGTTTCTGGACAGCATGTAAGGTCTGTGGAAGTCATCACTTGATCCTAACAAGTAAACGGCAGAACAAAATGAAAATTAACAACTCTTCTTGGATCCATCAGAGAATTGAGGTCACAGGGTAAACCACTGCTCCCCAAATTGGAAAGACAAACAGATATAGAGAATAACAAGTTACCAGAGCAGAGACCCAGGAGCAGAAACCTCTGCTGGGGTGGGAAAACCTAAACTGTAACTGACAAATTGCAGGAGGCTCAGTACAGACAAACCGGAGAATTAAAACTCCAGGAGGGCAAGTCTTATGAGGGAACACCTACACTTTTGTGAGTTTTACTTGCAGGATGTCTGCCAGGTTATAACAATGAAGATTGGAGAAAAATCCTGTTGGGCTTCCAGCAGAGGGAGGGAAAAGTAACCATCTGAAATATATCGGAGCATTCTTTTCTTAACAAAGCCAGCATTCAAGAGAAACTATTTTACCACAGCCTGACCTATTGGGGTTTAGTCAGAGCCTAACTGACCCATGGGAAGGGAAATATTCAGCTCTACCCCTCTGGCCATCCTGTTCCATGTTAAGGGTGGGTGAAAACTGAGAAGCACTTGCAAAGTACAGTCCAGGGGTACAAGTTCACTACAAGATTGAGACCTAATCAAAGGACGATAGAATTCTTCCCCTCCCCCACACCTCACCACCACATTGCTAAAGGCCTATTTACCACAATGCCTTTCACCTAGTACATTGGGTCTAGTTCTCAAAAATAAATTACAAGACATATTAAAAGGCAAAAATCATACTTTGAAGAGACAAAGCAAGCATCTGAACCAAACTCCAATATGAAAGGGATGTTAGAATGACCAGACCAGGAATTTAAAACAACTATGATTTATATACTAACAGCTTTAGTGGAAAAAGTAGGCAATATGCAAGAACAGATGGATAATGTAAAGAGAGAGATGGAAATTCAAAGAAAGAATCAAAAAAGAAATGCTAGAGATAAAAAATACTGTAACAGAAATGAAGGATGGCTTTGACAGGCTAATTAGCAGACTGGACATGGCTGAGGAAAGGGTCTCTGAACTTGAGGCCATGTCAACAGAAACTACCAAAACTGAAAAGCAAAGAAAATAAAAAGATTGAAAAAAAAAAAGGAATATTTAAGAACTATGAGACAACTATGAAAGGTATAACACACACGCAATGGGAGTATGAGAAGGCAAAGAAAGAAAGCAACAGAAGAATCATTTGAAAAAAGAATTTTCGGTTGGTGGACAGCAAATTGAGAATAACCAGAATACTGGGTTATTTTACTCCTATTTATTGTAAGAGGAAAATAGTAAAAATCTCTTCTGCCTTTTGACTGCTTGTGACTTGGTGGGGGAGGATAAAAGGAAATCAATACAATTTACATATGAGATAAGGTAGAGAATTATTTGCTACATTTGGTGATGTAGGGAAATGGAAGGAAAGAGAAAGGTAATAAAAGTAATGTGATAGTGAAGGATGGGCAATGTCCTATGTCACCTTTTGCCACATCCCCTTAAATCATTAGTAAAATGTGAAATTCCTGGAAGTGTTGGTGTTAGAGGGTCATTTCTGTATAACTGTGTCAAGATTGAGCATAGCACCTAGGTTAGAACTAGGTAAACACAATTCGTAGAGGCAAACATTAAGAGAAATGGAACCATAAGAAAGTCAGATGTAGGGAATGAACCCAAATCGTGGTTTGGTCTGGAATCTTTCATTTGACAAATTGCAGGTTAGAATTTCATTTACCTAACTTAGACGATTCCGGGTTCCTTAAGTGTTACAGCCTTTCCTAGAAACCATACCCCCCTGTAAATTGCGTCAGTATTCACAAACCACGTTTGTTTGTTTATCTTAAATAAGGAGATAAGAATCTATTGGGAATTAAGAAATTAAATTGGGTTCCAGGACCCTATACTCAATGGGAAACAATTTAATCCATTAAGCAAAAAAAAAAAAAAAAAAAAAAAAAATCAACAGGTTTGGTGAAGCTGATTATTATAGATAGTTTGTGTGTCTATATCAGTAGATTCTCAACCCATGGGTTAAACTTTGACTAGAAATATATTCAGGTTTTTTTTTTTTTTTTTTGGTAATTACTTTGTTCTTTCATATCGGGTTGGTGGTTTGGCATGAGGAAGGAGGAATGTTATTCTCTTGAGTTTTGTCATTCCAATCTTGCAAGTTTTACTTTGTGCTTCCCAAATGTGTATATTAATTATATGGCTAGAAATACAGCATTAATTCTTGGCAATCACTTCAAACACTCATTCATGGGATCATCTATCTGTATTTATTATATAATTGTATCATTGCATTAGCTTCTTATGGACAATTCTGGAGCTTTGTGCTCATTCATCTAGATATTCTTTCCATAAATATTTATTACATTCTTACTGTGTCTGAGGCACAGTTTTCAGTGCCATATTGCCATGGCCATATATGCCATATCCATGCCTGTATCATAATACAAAAATTAAAGTACTGAAGACATGTCAGTGAAAGAGAAAGGAAAAGAAAAGAGTAGATTAATGAATTTCTCATCCGTTTTCCCATGAAGTTGACTCCTAAAGGTATTTCCAAATTGTGTTTGTGATTGTTAATTCAATTTTTTAGTTACAGTGAGGTTATTGATGACTTGCATTTATCTAACTAAATTATGGTTTTTAATATTAATGGCTATATTTATTTTTTCTGATCTACATAAAACAATAATTTCATTATAAGAAGATACAAACATTTAGAAAATATATAAATCAAATGCAGCAGTTCACATATTCTCCCTTTGTAGTTTTAACATTTAGCTAAATGGAATTTTAATAATACATCAGTTAGTAACAGTGAATATTTGAGTTAAATTATTACAGGATAGTTTTATTATAAGCATTTTTTTCTTTTGTTTCTATGATAGTAATGGTGCTGCAGACTTCTAATTCTTCAAAAATACTTGTTTATGCTGCTGGATACTTGCTTTTCTGGGGAGAACAGAGGCTTGCTCTCCTCTTACAAAATTGTTTGTTGACAGTGTTAAACTTTCAGGGAGTAGTTTGAGACTGGAAGTGGCCTATATACTTTATCTCCTTTAGGGCTTTTACTGCTAGGGTTTGGCATGATAGTCCATGGTAGTAATACTCAATTCATGTCTAGTTGGCAAATTAACACATCAACTAATTACACCTGGGCTTTGGGCTGCAGCTCGTGTTGGCAAATTTATACAGATTTTCATGAACTCAAATGGAAAGATAGGGACAGACACGATTAAGGGCACCAAGGTCAACTCCTTTTTGATGCTTGGAAACATGAGAAATTATGATTTACTTCTGTCAATTGATTTCTCCAGAGTACCTCACATACACAAATTTTTCCTTTATTAATCATTCCTTCTACTATTGTTTGAAAGATTGTCTTTTTAAATATTTTTTACATTCTCTAAATTAATTTAACACAGTGCTATATTTGTTTAATGGCCTATTATTTTCTCTTTTAAAATATTAAATAAATGTAAAATAGGAAGTGAATTCTTCTCCCCAAAATAACTCATACTTGCAGTTCTTATCTATATTGCTAGCACTCCTCAATATTCTATAATTTAGGACTTATAATTGTTCAGTTGAGAATTATTTATTTTCCTAATGTCCCTCTCTTTCTTTATTTCTAGAGAGATGTTATAAAATGACATATTTTATATGGATAAATAATTACTGAGGGTGCTTAAATATCAAATTATAATTCCAAAATCAAGTTTTTTCTTTAATCAGCTTTGAAATTTCTGGATTTCTGTTGTGAGAAATCATGGCGTCTTATACTTTTTTTTTTGTCTGTACTCATTTCAGATACATTTCTTAAACTTGTATTCTAGACTGTAAGTTAGACTGTGATTTCTGTGGAATCAGGAACTATATTTTATTCTTCATGTCTTCCCCAGCATTTTGCTCAGTGTCTGCACATGGCACATATGGAAAAGCATGGGAAGTACACCTAAGCCCAGTAGTGGAATTGTGTCAATTATACTAAAAAAAAAAAAAAAAAAAAAAAAAAGTACACCTAAACCAGACTTTGGATTTGAAGTGGATCAGAAAAGATGTCCTGGATTAGGCCACACTAGAATTGACCCTTAATGAGTTAATTCAAAGAGAGTGTGGGAGGATATTTTAGGTACTCAAGACATGTTATTTGCAAGTGGTGATTTAAAGGAGATCATTGAAGTATTCTGTGACTTGCATAGCATTCGATATGACTATGGTATCAAATGAATAGATGAGGCTTGAAATATTTGTTGAGGAAAGATTGCAGACGTCTTGTATACCATACTCATAGAACTTGAATTGTAACCTAAAAGCAATGTACAATCACTGGTTTTAATCAAATTGGTGATAATCAATCCCCTTCCTCCCTCCCTCCTCCTCTCCCTCCCTCCCTTCCTCCCTCCCTTCCTTCCTTCCTTCCTTCCTCCCTGAGGTGATAATCAATCCCCTTCCTTCCTCCCTGTCTCTTTCTTTTAATGATCAATGCCATGCTAGGGTGTATATATTAGGGCTGAGTTGAAATTGAGAAATTTTGGTGACAGGATACAGAGAATAAGGGAAAGAGTAAAATCTAAAATGATACTTGGGCTTTTGTTTCCCACTGTGGATGCTAGTACTGTTTTTTTAATATTGGGAATATTAAAGCTAGATAGCTAGAGAAGGTGAGTTTGGCTTTGTGCATTTTGAATTTTAGTTGCCCATGTAACATCCAGATATAGAGGCCCAATAGATAGACATTTAATTGAAACTTGGATATGAGTACCTGGAGTATTTTAAAGCATCATTATTTCACTGGTAAATATTTCGTTTATGTATCTTAAAGTGCTTAATTAGTTGATTTGGGAATTAATCTCAGGAAGCACTGGTAGAGGAGAGAAATGAGAAAGGAAAAGGAAGTAAGTTAAAACAGAGTGTGCTATTAGCAAGTTCCCTGTGTGATAAAACTGAGATTTTGTTCCACTGGGGTCCTATGACAGACTGTGTAGAATGTGCCTGAGTAGTTCCCCCTGAAAGGTGAGGCTGCTAGATTATTTATCTACTAACTATTGTCTCTCTCTGGTAAAGGCTGCTTCCTGGGAGCTAGCTCACCACACTTGTGTCCTACCCTGCATGCAGGACTCTAGCACACTTCCGCAAATAAAGTATGCCCTCAGACAGAGTCACAGATCCTGGTAGTAAGAAGCTATGCCAAGGGGATACGGCTATGGGAGGCATCAACAGCTCATCCTTAATGTGAGGTAGATCTTGTTTAGAAAGATGGTTCTGAAAGCCATCAGCATTTAAAAGGTAATTAAAGCTAATACAGTATCATAAGATCATTCAGAGAAGAGGGTCTAGAATGGAAGCCTGTAGAACACTAACATTTAAGGGAGAATATAGGGAAAGATAAATCTGTGAAAGAGATTGTCTACTATCTTTACGTGGTTAATATGTCCAAGAGACTTGCCTTGATTATGCTTAAAACAAAACAAGATAAGCAGATCGAAAGCTAGTGGAGTCACCATTTATCCACTTATTATTTCTTTGCTTGATCTATCCACAAATACATTTGCTTTGTAGTAGCTATGGCCACATCTAATTCATCACTGCATCTTTAGTACCTTGTATGCATCTTTAGTACTTGACTTAGAATATATACCAAGTATTTTTTCTTTTAAACAACTTACTTCAGACTACTGAATTTACCTAATACACATTTTATTTTATTTTTTTTTCGAAGATTTTATTTATTTATTTGAGAGAGAGAATGAGAGAGAGAGAGCACATGAGAGGGGGGAGGGTCA